>NW_027316012.1:637500-1020000 GCF_026437365.1 Eucyclogobius newberryi
CACAGCCCTGCTCTTGACGTTCGGCATGAGAACTGGCAGCGGTGGAATTTGAACCCACGCCTCCGAAGAGACTGGAGCCTAAATCCTGCGCCTTAGACCACTCGGCCACGCTACCTGTTGCTCAGTTGGACAAGAAATGCGACTAGCGAAACCGTGCAAAAAAAGGCGTTTCTATGATAGTAATTATCTTCAAACCATGTTCCGTGTGCATGGAACTTTCGATATCAATTACAGGCGCCGATTTGCGACACTGCACTGCGAAAGCATGTGTCCTTGCGATGGTGGTATAGTGGTAAGCATAGCTGCCTTCCAAGCAGTTGACCCGGGTTCGATTCTCGGCCATCGCATGCTGTACTTTTGAGTTATACTTGTGTATATGCAGTTTCATTCACAACTAAAGCTCTCAGAGGGCAATGGCCAAACTGTCAAACAGTTGAGTATTAGAGCATTTGAACTAATCCTCTTGGCAGATCGCATGATTGCGGAGTGACAGGTATGAAACAGCCCCATAACATGAATGAGTGAATGCTGTTCACCCACTATAACAAGAATCAACAAAGTACATGACGCTGACGTGAAGTTGAACACGCAACTTTCTGATCTGGAGTCAGACGCGCTACCGTTGCGCCACAGAGGCAGCCCGAGTGGTCCGGTCCGATGGCGCTGTGTTACGTTATAGAAGAAACGCTCAAATAAGCTCTATTTTCAGAATCAAAAAGGTTTTCTGGCAATTGTCAGTGAACAAAATTCCCAAACTACAAGCGTACTTGGGTGGTAAGGTGCAGCATAGCATTTTAGCCTAAGTCCAAGATGTTTATAACACATGAGATTATTCAGCAACGCCTTGACAGGGATGACTAATGAGGCCAAAGAGTTCTTTTGGGGTCTCCCCACGTAGATTTAAATCCTGAGAGTAATGGCTTCTTCTGCTCAAGTGTGTGATGGGATTTTGTTTACTTTGCCAGTGCCCCATTTTTAAGCCTATGGCTTTTGATTTCTTTCGATCGATCGATCGATCTTTGCAAAGTAAATAAGTATTCAACTGTGGACTCTTGATTGACATTGCCATCCCTCTGAACTTTAGAAGCATGCGCTTTGGCCTCAAAACTCCTCCTACTTTTGGCGGCAGGAAAAAAAGGCTACAACCCATACACACGCACAAGAAAAGGTTCCGATGGCGCTGTGTTACGTTATAGAAGAAACGTTTAAATAAGCTCTATTTTCAGAATCAAAAAGGTTTTCTGGCAATTGTCAGTGAACAAAATTCCCAAACTACAAGCGTACTTGGGTGGTAAGGTGCAGCATAGCATTTTAGCCCAAGTCCAAGATGTTTATAACACATGAGATTATTCAGCAACGCCTTGACAGGGATGACTAATGAGGCCAAAGAGTTCTTTTGGGGTCTCCCCACGTAGATTTAAATCCTGAGAGTAATGGCTTCTTCTGCTCAAGTGTGTGATGGGATTTTGTTTACTTTGCCAGTGCCCCATTTTTAAGCCTATGGCTTTTGATTTCTTTCGATCGATCGATCGATCTTTGCAAAGTAAATAAGTATTCAACTGCGGACTCTTGATTGACATTGCCATCCCTCTGAACTTTAGAAGCATGCGCTTTGGCCTCAAAACTCCTCCTACTTTTGGCGGCAGGAAAAAAAGGCTACAACCCATACACACGCACAAGAAAAGGTTCCGATGGCGCTGTGTTACGTTATAGAAGAAACGTTTAAATAAGCTCTATTTTCAGAATCAAAAAGGTTTTCTGGCAATTGTCAGTGAACAAAATTCCCAAACTACAAGCGTACTTGGGTGGTAAGGTGCAGCATAGCATTTTAGCCTAAGTCCAAGATGTTTATAACACATGAGATTATTCAGCAACGCCTTGACAGGGATGACTAATGAGGCCAAAGAGTTCTTTTGGGGTCTCCCCACGTAGATTTAAATCCTGAGAGTAATGGCTTCTTCTGCTCAAGTGTGTGATGGGATTTTGTTTACTTTGCCAGTGCCCCATTTTTAAGCCTATGGCTTTTGATTTCTTTCGATCGATCGATCTTTGCAAAGTAAATAAGTATTCAACTGCGGACTCTTGATTGACATTGCCATCCCTCTGAACTTTAGAAGCATGCGCTTTGGCCTCAAAACTCCTCCTACTTTTGGCGGCAGGAAAAAAAGGCTACAACCCATACACACGCACAAGAAAAGGTTCCGATGGCGCTGTGTTACGTTAAAGAAGAAACGCTCAAATAAGCTCTATTTTCAGAATCAAAAAGGTTTTCTGGCAATTGTCAGTGAACAAAATTCCCAAACTACAAGCGTACTTGGGTGGTAAGGTGCAGCATAGCATTTTAGCCTAAGTCCAAGATGTTTATAACACATGAGATTATTCAGCAACGCCTTGACAGGGATGACTAATGAGGCCAAAGAGTTCTTTTGGGGTCTCCCCACGTAGATTTAAATCCTGAGAGTAATGGCTTCTTCTGCTCAAGTGTGTGATGGGATTTTGTTTACTTTGCCAGTGCCCCATTTTTAAGCCTATGGCTTTTGATTTCTTTCGATCGATCAATCTTTGCAAAGTAAATAAGTATTCAACTGCGGACTCTTGATTGACATTGCCATCCCTCTGAACTTTAGAAGCATGCGCTTTGGCCTCAAAACTCCTCCTACTTTTGGCGGCAGGAAAAAAAGGCTACGACCCATACACACGCACAAGAAAAGGTTCCCATAAGCAGCTAATGAGTTGTTGTGGCTGAGTGGTTAAGGCGATGGACTAGAAATCCATTGGGAATTTCCCGCGCAGGTTCGAATCCTGCCAACAACGTGGTTCATGTTGTTCCCGTACGGGCCCCTGCTGGCAGGCCATTTGGCGGAAGTAAAGAATACCTGGTTGGCTTTTGACCAGGGCCAGATTTAGAATATGTATTTTATGAAAGCTAAACTCAAACGGAAGCGCTGCCGACAGACATCACACAGCCCTGCTCTTGACGTTCGGCATGAGAACTGGCAGCGGTGGAATTTGAACCCACGCCTCCGAAGAGACTGGAGCCTAAATCCTGCGCCTTAGACCACTCGGCCACGCTACCTGTTGCTCAGTTGGACAAGAAATGCGACCAGCGAAACCGTGCAAAAAAAGGCGTTTCTATGATAGTAATTATCTTCAAACCATGTTCCGTGTGCATGGAACTTTAGATATCAATTACAGGCGCCGATTTGCGACACTGCACTGCGAAAGCATGTGTCCTTGCGATGGTGGTATAGTGGTAAGCATAGCTGCCTTCCAAGCAGTTGACCCGGGTTCGATTCTCGGCCATCGCATGCTGTATTTTTGAGTTATACTTGTGTATATGCAGTTTCATTCACAACTAAAGCTCTCAGAGGGCAATGGCCAAACTGTCAAACAGTTGAGTATTAGAGCATTTGAACTAATCCTCTTGGCAGATCGCATGATTGCGGAGTGACAGGTATGAAACAGCCCCATAACATGAATTAGTGAATGCTGTTCACCCACTATAACAAGAATCAACAAAGTACATGACGCTGACGTGAAGTTGAACACGCAACTTTCTGATCTGGAGTCAGACGCGCTACCGTTGCGCCACAGAGGCAGCCCGAGTGGTCCGGTCCGATGGCGCTGTGTTACGTTATAGAAGAAACGCTCAAATAAGCTCTATTTTCAGAATCAAAAAGGTTTTCTGGCAATTGTCAGTGAACAAAATTCCCAAACTACAAGCGTACTTGGGTGGTAAGGTGCAGCATAGCATTTTAGCCTAAGTCCAAGATGTTTATAACACATGAGATTATTCAGCAACGCCTTGACAGGGATGACTAATGAGGCCAAAGAGTTCTTTTGGGGTCTCCCCACGTAGATTTAAATCCTGAGAGTAATGGCTTCTTCTGCTCAAGTGTGTGATGGGATTTTGTTTACTTTGCCAGTGCCCCATTTTTAAGCCTATGGCTTTTGATTTCTTTCGATCGATCGATCGATCGATCTTTGCAAAGTAAATAAGTATTCAACTGCGGACTCTTGATTGACATTGCCATCCCTCTGAACTTTAGAAGCATGCGCTTTGGCCTCAAAACTCCTCCTACTTTTGGCGGCAGGAAAAAAAGGCTACAACCCATACACACGCACAAGAAAAGGTTCCGATGGCGCTGTGTTACGTTATAGAAGAAACGCTCAAATAAGCTCTATTTTCAGAATCAAAAAGGTTTCCTGGCAATTGTCAGTGAACAAAATTCCCAAACTACAAGCGTACTTGGGTGGTAAGGTGCTGCATAGCATTTTAGCCCAAGTCCAAGATGTTTATAACACATGAGATTATTCAGCAACGCCTTGACAGGGATGACTAATGAGGCCAAAGAGTTCTTTGGGGTCTCCCCACGTAGATTTAAATCCTGAGAGTAATGGCTTCTTCTGCTCAAGTGTGTGATGGGATTTTGTTTATTTTGCCAGTGCCCCATTTTTAAGCCTATGGCTTTTGATTTCTTTCGATCAATCGATCGATCTTTGCAAAGTAAATAAGTATTCAACTGCGGACTCTTGATTGACATTGCCATCCCTCTGAACTTTAGAAGCATGCGCTTTGGCCTCAAAACTCCGGCAGGAAAAAAAGGCTACAACCCATACACACGCACAAGAAAAGGTTCCCGTAAGCAGCTAATGAGTTGTTGTGGCCGAGTGGTTAAGGCGATGGACTAGAAATCCATTGGGAATTTCCCGCGCAGGTTCGAATCCTGCCAACAACGTGGTTCATGTTGTTCCCGTACGGGCCCCTGCTGGCAGGCCATTTGGCGGAAGTAAAGAATACCTGGTTGGCTTTTGACCAGGGCCAGATTTAGAATATGTATTTTATGAAAGCTAAACTCAAACGGAAGCGCTGCTGACAGACATCACACAGCCCTGCTCTTGACGTTCGGCATGAGAACTGGCAGCGGTGGAATTTGAACCCACGCCTCCGAAGAGACTGGAGCCTAAATCCTGCGCCTTAGAGCACTCGGCCACGCTACCTGTTGCTCAGTTGGACAAGAAATGCGACCAGCGAAACCGTGCAAAAAAAGGCGTTTCTATGATAGTAATTATCTTCAAACCATGTTCCGTGTGCATGGAACTTTAGATATCAATTACAGGCGCCGATTTGCGACACTGCACTGCGAAAGCATGTGTCCTTGCGATGGTGGTATAGTGGTAAGCATAGCTGCCTTCCAAGCAGTTGACCCGGGTTCGATTCTCGGCCATCGCATGCTGTATTTTTTTAGTTATACTTGTGTATATGCAGTTTCATTCACAACTAAAGCTCTCAGAGGGCAATGGCCAAACTGTCAAACAGTTGAGTACTAGAGCATTTGAACTAATCCTCTTGGCAGATCGCATGATTGCGGAGTGACAGGTATGAAACAGCCCCATAACATGAATTAGTGAATGCTGTTCACCCACTATAACAAGAATCAACAAAGTACATGACGCTGACGTGAAGTTGAACACGCAACTTTCTCATCTGGAGTCAGACGCGCTACCGTTGCGCCACAGAGGCAGCCCGAGTGGTCCGGTCCGATGGCGCTGTGTTACGTTATAGAAGAAACGCTCAAATAAGCTCTATTTTCAGAATCAAAAAGGTTTTCTGGCAATTGTCAGTGAACAAAATTCCCAAACTACAAGCGTACTTGGGTGGTAAGGTGCTGCATAGCATTTTAGCCTAAGTCCAAGATGTTTATAACACATGAGATTATTCAGCAACGCCTTGACAGGGATGACTAATGAGGCCAAAGAGTTCTTTTGGGGTCTCCCCACGTAGATTTAAATCCTGAGAGTAATGGCTTCTTCTGCTCAAGTGTGTGATGTGATTTTGTTTACTTTGCCAGTGCCCCATTTTTAAGCCTATGGCTTTTGATTTCTTTCGATCGATCGATCGATCGATCTTTGCAAAGTAAATAAGTATTCAACTGCGGACTCTTGATTGACATTGCCATCCCTCTGAACTTTAGAAGCATGCGCTTTGGCCTCAAAACTCCTCCTACTTTTGGCGGCAGGAAAAAAAGGCTACAACCCATACACACGCACAAGAAAAGGTTCCGATGGCGCTGTGTTACGTTATAGAAGAAACGTTTAAATAAACTCTATTTTCAGAATCAAAAAGGTTTTCTGGCAATTGTCAGTGAACAAAATTCCCAAACTGGAAGCGTACTTGGGTGGTAAGGTGCAGCATAGCATTTTAGCCTAAGTCCAAGATGTTTATAACACATGAGATTATTCAGCAACGCCTTGACAAGGATGACTAATGAGGCCAAAGAGTTCTTTTGGGGTCTCCCCACGTAGATTTAAATCCTGAGAGTAATGGCTTCTTCTGCTCAAGTGTGTGATGGGATTTTGTTTATTTTGCCAGTGCCCCATTTTTAAGCCTATGGCTTTTGATTTCTTTCGATCGATCGATCGATCTTTGCAAAGTAAATAAGTATTCAACTGCGGACTCTTGATTGACATTGCCATCCCTCTGAACTTTAGAAGCATGCGCTTTGGCCTCAAAACTCCTCCTACTTTTGGCGGCAGGAAAAAAAGGCTACAACCCATACACACGCACAAGAAAAGGTTCCGATGGCGCTGTGTTACGTTATAGAAGAAACGTTTAAATAAGCTCTATTTTAGGAATCAAAAAGGTTTTCTGGCAATTGTCAGTGAACAAAATTCCCAAACTACAAGCGTACTTGGGTGGTAAGGTGCAGCATAGCATTTTAGCCTAAGTCCAAGATGTTTATAACACATGAGATTATTCAGCAACGCCTTGACAGGGATGACTAATGAGGCCAAAGAGTTCTTTTGGGGTCTCCCCACGTAGATTTAAATCCTGAGAGTAATGGCTTCTTCTGCTCAAGTGTGTGATGGGATTTTGTTTACTTTGCCAGTGCCCCATTTTTAAGCCTATGGCTTTTGATTTCTTTCGATCGATCGATCTTTGCAAAGTAAATAAGTATTCAACTGCGGACTCTTGATTGACATTGCCATCCCTCTGAACTTTAGAAGCATGCGCTTTGGCCTCAAAACTCCTCCTACTTTTGGCGGCAGGAAAAAAAGGCTACAACCCATACACACGCACAAGAAAAGGTTCCGATGGCGCTGTGTTACGTTATAGAAGAAACGTTTAAATAAGCTCTATTTTCAGAATCAAAAAGGTTTTCTGGCAATTGTCAGTGAACAAAATTCCCAAACTACAAGCGTACTTGGGTGGTAAGGTGCAGCATAGCATTTTAGCCTAAGTCCAAGATGTTTATAACACATGAGATTATTCAGCAACGCCTTGACAGGGATGACTAATGAGGCCAAAGAGTTCTTTTGGGGTCTCCCCACGTAGATTTAAATCCTGAGAGTAATGGCTTCTTCTGCTCAAGTGTGTGATGGGATTTTGTTTACTTTGCCAGTGCCCCATTTTTAAGCCTATGGCTTTTGATTTCTTTCGATCGATCGATCTTTGCAAAGTAAATAAGTATTCAACTGCGGACTCTTGATTGACATTGCCATCCCTCTGAACTTTAGAAGCATGCGCTTTGGCCTCAAAACTCCTCCTACTTTTGGCGGCAGGAAAAAAAGGCTACGACCCATACACATGCACAAGAAAAGGTTCCCGTAAGCAGCTAATGAGTTGTTGTGTCCGAGTGGTTAAGGCGATGGACTAGAAATCCATTGGGAATTTCCCGCGCAGGTTCGAATCCTGCCAACAACATGGTTCATGTTGTTCCCGTACGGGCCCCTGCTGGCAGGCCATTTGGCGGAAGTAAAGAATACCTGGTTGGCATTTGACCAGGGCCAGATTTAGAATATGTATTTTATGAAAGCTAAACTCAAACGGAAGCGCTGCCGACAGACATCACACAGCCCTGCTCTTGACGTTCGGCATGAGAACTGGCAGCGGTGGAATTTGAACCCACGCCTCCGAAGAGACTGGAGCCTAAATCCTGCGCCTTAGAGCACTCGGCCACGCTACCTGTTGCTCAGTTGGACAAGAAATGCGACCAGCGAAACCGTGCAAAAAAAGGCGTTTCTATGATAGTAATTATCTTCAAACCATGTTCCGTGTGCATGGAACTTTAGATATCAATTACAGGCGCCGATTTGTGACACTGCACTGCGAAAGCATGTGTCCTTGCGATGGTGGTATAGTGGTAAGCATAGCTGCCTTCCAAGCAGTTGGCCCGGGTTCGATTCTCGGCCATCGTATGCTGTATTTTTGAGTTATACTTGTGTATATGCAGTTTCATTCACAACTAAAGCTCTCAGAGGGCAATGGCCAAACTGTCAAACAGTTGAGTATTAGAGCATTTGAACTAATCCTCTTGGCAGATCGCATGATTGCGGAGTGACAGGTATGAAACAGCCCCATAACATGAATTAGTGAATGCTGTTCACCCACTATAACAAGAATCAACAAAGTACATGACGCTGACGTGAAGTTGAACACGCAACTTTCTGATCTGGAGTCAGACGCGCTACCGTTGCGCCACAGAGGCAGCCCGAGTGGTCCGGTCCGATGGCGCTGTGTTACGTTATAGAAGAAACGCTCAAATAAGCTCTATTTTCAGAATCAAAAAGGTTTTCTGGCAATTGTCAGTGAACAAAATTCCCAAACTACAAGCGTACTTGGGTGGTAAGGTGCTGCATAGCATTTTAGCCTAAGTCCAAGATGTTTATAACACATGAGATTATTCAGCAACGCCTTGACAGGGATGACTAATGAGGCCAAAGAGTTCTTTTGGGGTCTCCCCACGTAGATTTAAATCCTGAGAGTAATGGCTTCTTCTGCTCAAGTGTGTGATGTGATTTTGTTTACTTTGCCAGTGCCCCATTTTTAAGCCTATGGCTTTTGATTTCTTTCGATCGATCGATCGATCGATCTTTGCAAAGTAAATAAGTATTCAACTGCGGACTCTTGATTGACATTGCCATCCCTCTGAACTTTAGAAGCATGCGCTTTGGCCTCAAAACTCCTCCTACTTTTGGCGGCAGGAAAAAAAGGCTACAACCCATACACACGCACAAGAAAAGGTTCCAATGGCGCTGTGTTACGTTATAGAAGAAACGTTTAAATAAGCTCTATTTTCAGAATCAAAAAGGTTTTCTGGCAATTGTCAGTGAACAAAATTCCCAAACTGGAAGCGTACTTGGGTGGTAAGGTGCAGCATAGCATTTTAGCCTAAGTCCAAGATGTTTATAACACATGAGATTATTCAGCAACGCCTTGACAGGGATGACTAATGAGGCCAAAGAGTTCTTTTGGGGTCTCCCCACGTAGATTTAAATCCTGAGAGTAATGGCTTCTTCTGCTCAAGTGTGTGATGGGATTTTGTTTATTTTGCCAGTGCCCCATTTTTAAGCCTATGGCTTTTGATTTCTTTCGATCGATCGATCGATCTTTGCAAAGTAAATAAGTATTCAACTGCGGACTCTTGATTGACATTGCCATCCCTCTGAACTTTAGAAGCATGCGCTTTGGCCTCAAAACTCCTCCTACTTTTGGCGGCAGGAAAAAAAGGCTACAACCCATACACACGCACAAGAAAAGGTTCCGATGGCGCTGTGTTACGTTATAGAAGAAACGTTTAAATAAGCTCTATTTTAGGAATCAAAAAGGTTTTCTGGCAATTGTCAGTGAACAAAATTCCCAAACTGGAAGCGTACTTGGGTGGTAAGGTGCAGCATAGCATTTTAGCCTAAGTCCAAGATGTTTATAACACATGAGATTATTCAGCAACGCCTTGACAAGGATGACTAATGAGGCCAAAGAGTTCTTTTGGGGTCTCCCCACGTAGATTTAAATCCTGAGAGTAATGGCTTCTTCTGCTCAAGTGTGTGATGGGATTTTGTTTATTTTGCCAGTGCCCCATTTTTAAGCCTATGGCTTTTGATTTCTTTCGATCGATCGATCGATCTTTGCAAAGTAAATAAGTATTCAACTGCGGACTCTTGATTGACATTGCCATCCCTCTGAACTTTAGAAGCATGCGCTTTGGCCTCAAAACTCCTCCTACTTTTGGCGGCAGGAAAAAAAGGCTACAACCCATACACACGCACAAGAAAAGGTTCCGATGGCGCTGTGTTACGTTATAGAAGAAACGTTTAAATAAGCTCTATTTTCAGAATCAAAAAGGTTTTCTGGCAATTGTCAGTGAACAAAATTCCCAAACTACAAGCGTACTTGGGTGGTAAGGTGCAGCATAGCATTTTAGCCTAAGTCCAAGATGTTTATAACACATGAGATTATTCAGCAACGCCTTGACAGGGATGACTAATGAGGCCAAAGAGTTCTTTTGGGGTCTCCCCACGTAGATTTAAATCCTGAGAGTAATGGCTTCTTCTGCTCAAGTGTGTGATGGGATTTTGTTTACTTTGCCAGTGCCCCATTTTTAAGCCTATGGCTTTTGATTTATTTCGATCGATCGATCGATCTTTGCAAAGTAAATAAGTATTCAACTGCGGACTCTTGATTGACATTGCCATCCCTCTGAACTTTAGAAGCATGCGCTTTGGCCTCAAAACTCCGGCAGGAAAAAAAGGCTACAACCCATACACACGCACAAGAAAAGGTTCCCGTAAGCAGCTAATGAGTTGTTGTGGCCGAGTGGTTAAGGCGATGGACTAGAAATCCATTGGGAATTTCCCGCGCAGGTTCGAATCCTGCCAACAACGTGGTTCATGTTGTTCCCGTACGGGCCCCTGCTGGCAGGCCATTTGGCGGAAGTAAAGAATACCTGGTTGGCATTTGACCAGGGCCAGATTTAGAATATGTATTTTATGAAAGCTAAACTCAAACGGAAGCGCTGCCGACAGACATCACACAGCCCTGCTCTTGACGTTCGGCATGAGAACTGGCAGCGGTGGAATTTGAACCCACGCCTCCGAAGAGACTGGAGCCTAAATCCTGCGCCTTAGAGCACTCGGCCACGCTACCTGTTGCTCAGTTGGACAAGAAATGCGACCAGCGAAACCGTGCAAAAAAAGGCGTTTCTATGATAGTAATTATCTTCAAACCATGTTCCGTGTGCATGGAACTTTAGATATCAATTACAGGCGCCGATTTGCGACACTGCACTGCGAAAGCATGTGTCCTTGCGATGGTGGTATAGTGGTAAGCATAGCTGCCTTCCAAGCAGTTGACCCGGGTTCGATTCTCGGCCATTGCATGCTGTATTTTTGAGTTATACTTGTGTATAAGCAGTTTCATTCACACCTAAAGCTCTCAGAGGGCAATGGCCAAACTGTCAAACAGTTGAGTATTAGAGCATTTGAACTAATCCTCTTGGCAGATCGCATGATTGCGGAGTGACAGGTATGAAACAGCCCCATAACATGAATTAGTGAATGCTGTTCACCCACTATAACAAGAATCAACAAAGTACATGACGCTGACGTGAAGTTGAACACGCAACTTTCTGATCTGGAGTCAGACGCGCTACCGTTGCGCCACAGAGGCAGCCCGAGTGGTCCGGTCCGATGGCGCTGTGTTACGTTATAGAAGAAACGCTCAAATAAGCTCTATTTTCAGAATCAAAAAGGTTTTCTGGCAATTGTCAGTGAACAAAATTCCCAAACTACAAGCGTACTTGGGTGGTAAGGTGCAGCATAGCATTTTAGCCTAAGTCCAAGATGTTTATAACACATGAGATTATTCAGCAACGCCTTGACAGGGATGACTAATGAGGCCAAAGAGTTCTTTTGGGGTCTCCCCATGTAGATTTAAATCCTGAGAGTAATGGCTTCTTCTGCTCAAGTGTGTGATGGGATTTTGTTTACTTTGCCAGTGCCCCATTTTTAAGCCTATGGCTTTTGATTTCTTTCGATCGATCGATCGATCGATCTTTGCAAAGTAAATAAGTATTCAACTGCGGACTCTTGATTGACATTGCCATCCCTCTGAACTTTAGAAGCATGCGCTTTGGCCTCAAAACTCCTCCTACTTTTGGCGGCAGGAAAAAAAGGCTACAACCCATACACACGCACAAGAAAAGGTTCCGATGGCGCTGTGTTACGTTATAGAAGAAACGTTTAAATAAGCTCTATTTTCAGAATCAAAAAGGTTTTCTGGCAATTGTCAGTGAACAAAATTCCCAAACTGGAAGCGTACTTGGGTGGTAAGGTGCAGCATAGCATTTTAGCCTAAGTCCAAGATGTTTATAACACATGTGATTATTCAGCAACGCCTTGACAGGGATGACTAATGAGGCCAAAGAGTTCTTTTGGGGTCTCCCCACGTAGATTTAAATCCTGAGAGTAATGGCTTCTTCTGCTCAAGTGTGTGATGGGATTTTGTTTATTTTGCCAGTGCCCCATTTTTAAGCCTATGGCTTTTGATTTCTTTCGATCGATCGATCTTTGCAAAGTAAATAAGTATTCAACTGCGGACTCTTGATTGACATTGCCATCCCTCTGAACTTTAGAAGCATGCGCTTTGGCCTCAAAACTCCTCCTACTTTTGGCGGCAGGAAAAAAAGGCTACGACCCATACACATGCACAAGAAAAGGTTCTCGTAAGTAGCTAATGAGTTGTTGTGGCCGAGTGGTTAAGGCGATGGACTAGAAATCCATTGGGAATTTCCCGCGCAGGTTCGAATCCTGCCAACAACGTGGTTCATGTTGTTCCCGTACGGGCCCCTGCTGGCAGGCCATTTGGCGGAAGTAAAGAATACCTGGTTGGCTTTTGACCAGGGCCAGATTTAGAATATGTATTTTATGAAAGCTAAACTCAAACGGAAGCGCTGCCGACAGACATCACACAGCCCTGCTCTTGACGTTCGGCATGAGAACTGGCAGCGGTGGAATTTGAACCCACGCCTCCGAAGAGACTGGAGCCTAAATCCTGCGCCTTAGACCACTCGGCCACGCTACCTGTTGCTCAGTTGGACAAGAAATGCGACCAGCGAAACCGTGCAAAAAAAGGCGTTTCTATGATAGTAATTATCTTCAAACCATGTTCCGTGTGCATGGAACTTTAGATATCAATTACAGGCGCCGATTTGCGACACTGCACTGCGAAAGCATGTGTCCTTGCGATGGTGGTATAGTGGTAAGCATAGCTGCCTTCCAAGCAATTGACCCGGGTTCGATTCTCGGCCATCGCATGCTGTATTTTTGAGTTATACTTGTGTATATGCAGTTTCATTCACAACTAAAGCTCTCAGAGGGCAATGGCCAAACTGTCAAACAGTTGAGTATTAGAGCATTTGAACTAATCCTCTTGGCAGATCGCATGATTGCGGAGTGACAGGTATGAAACAGCCCCATAACATGAATTAGTGAATGCTGTTCACCCACTATAACAAGAATCAACAAAGTACATGACGCTGACGTGAAGTTGAACACGCAACTTTCTCATCTGGAGTCAGACGCGCTACCGTTGCGCCACAGAGGCAGCCCGAGTGGTCCGGTCCGATGGCGCTGTGTTACGTTATAGAAGAAACGCTCAAATAAGCTCTATTTTCAGAATCAAAAAGGTTTTCTGGCAATTGTCAGTGAACAAAATTCCCAAACTACAAGCGTACTTGGGTGGTAAGGTGCTGCATAGCATTTTAGCCTAAGTCCAAGATGTTTATAACACATGAGATTATTCAGCAACGCCTTGACAGGGATGACTAATGAGGCCAAAGAGTTCTTTTGGGGTCTCCCCACGTAGATTTAAATCCTGAGAGTAATGGCTTCTTCTGCTCAAGTGTGTGATGTGATTTTGTTTACTTTGCCAGTGCCCCATTTTTAAGCCTATGGCTTTTGATTTCTTTCGATCGATCGATCGATCGATCTTTGCAAAGTAAATAAGTATTCAACTGCGGACTCTTGATTGACATTGCCATCCCTCTGAACTTTAGAAGCATGCGCTTTGGCCTCAAAACTCCTCCTACTTTTGGCGGCAGGAAAAAAAGGCTACAACCCATACACACGCACAAGAAAAGGTTCCGATGGCGCTGTGTTACGTTATAGAAGAAACGTTTAAATAAACTCTATTTTCAGAATCAAAAAGGTTTTCTGGCAATTGTCAGTGAACAAAATTCCCAAACTGGAAGCGTACTTGGGTGGTAAGGTGCAGCATAGCATTTTAGCCTAAGTCCAAGATGTTTATAACACATGAGATTATTCAGCAACGCCTTGACAGGGATGACTAATGAGGCCAAAGAGTTCTTTTGGGGTCTCCCCACGTAGATTTAAATCCTGAGAGTAATGGCTTCTTCTGCTCAAGTGTGTGATGGGATTTTGTTTATTTTGCCAGTGCCCCATTTTTAAGCCTATGGCTTTTGATTTCTTTCGATCGATCGATCGATCTTTGCAAAGTAAATAAGTATTCAACTGCGGACTCTTGATTGACATTGCCATCCCTCTGAACTTTAGAAGCATGCGCTTTGGCCTCAAAACTCCTCCTACTTTTGGCGGCAGGAAAAAAAGGCTACAACCCATACACACGCACAAGAAAAGGTTCCGATGGCGCTGTGTTACGTTATAGAAGAAACGTTTAAATAAGCTCTATTTTAGGAATCAAAAAGGTTTTCTGGCAATTGTCAGTGAACAAAATTCCCAAACTACAAGCGTACTTGGGTGGTAAGGTGCAGCATAGCATTTTAGCCTAAGTCCAAGATGTTTATAACACATGAGATTATTCAGCAACGCCTTGACAGGGATGACTAATGAGGCCAAAGAGTTCTTTTGGGGTCTCCCCACGTAGATTTAAATCCTGAGAGTAATGGCTTCTTCTGCTCAAGTGTGTGATGGGATTTTGTTTACTTTGCCAGTGCCCCATTTTTAAGCCTATGGCTTTTGATTTCTTTCGATCGATCGATCGATCTTTGCAAAGTAAATAAGTATTCAACTGCGGACTCTTGATTGACATTGCCATCCCTCTGAACTTTAGAAGCATGCGCTTTGGCCTCAAAACTCCTCCTACTTTTGGCGGCAGGAAAAAAAGGCTACGACCCATACACATGCACAAGAAAAGGTTCCCGTAAGCAGCTAATGAGTTGTTGTGGCCGAGTGGTTAAGGCGATGGACTAGAAATCCATTGGGAATTTCCCGCGCAGGTTCGAATCCTGCCAACAACGTGGTTCATGTTGTTCCCGTACGGGCCCCTGCTGGCAGGCCATTTGGCGGAAGTAAAGAATACCTGGTTGGCTTTTGACCAGGGCCAGATTTAGAATATGTATTTTATGAAAGCTAAACTCAAACGGAAGCGCTGCCGACAGACATCACACAGCCCTGCTCTTGACGTTCGGCATGAGAACTGGCAGCGGTGGAATTTGAACCCACGCCTCCGAAGAGACTGGAGCCTAAATCCTGCGCCTTAGAGCACTCGGCCACGCTACCTGTTGCTCAGTTGGACAAGAAATGCGACCAGCGAAACCGTGCAAAAAAAGGCGTTTCTATGATAGTAATTATCTTCAAACCATGTTCCGTGTGCATGGAACTTTAGATATCAATTACAGGCGCCGATTTGCGACACTGCACTGCGAAAGCATGTGTCCTTGCGATGGTGGTATAGTGGTAAGCATAGCTGCCTTCCAAGCAGTTGACCCGGGTTCGATTCTCGGCCATCGTATGCTGTATTTTTGAGTTATACTTGTGTATATGCAGTTTCATTCACAACTAAAGCTCTCAGAGGGCAATGGCCAAACTATCAAACAGTTGAGTATTAGAGCATTTGAACTAATCCTCTTGGCAGATCGCATGATTGCGGAGTGACAGGTATGAAACAGCCCCATAACATGAATTAGTGAATGCTGTTCACCCACTATAACAAGAATCAACAAAGTACATGACGCTGACGTGAAGTTGAACACGCAACTTTCTGATCTGGAGTCAGACGCGCTACCGTTGCGCCACAGAGGCAGCCCGAGTGGTCCGGTCCGATGGCGCTGTGTTACGTTATAGAAGAAACGCTCAAATAAGCTCTATTTTCAGAATCAAAAAGGTTTTCTGGCAATTGTCAGTGAACAAAATTCCCAAACTACAAGCGTACTTGGGTGGTAAGGTGCTGCATAGCATTTTAGCCTAAGTCCAAGATGTTTATAACACATGAGATTATTCAGCAACGCCTTGACAGGGATGACTAATGAGGCCAAAGAGTTCTTTTGGGGTCTCCCCACGTAGATTTAAATCCTGAGAGTAATGGCTTCTTCTGCTCAAGTGTGTGATGTGATTTTGTTTACTTTGCCAGTGCCCCATTTTTAAGCCTATGGCTTTTGATTTCTTTCGATCGATCGATCGATCGATCTTTGCAAAGTAAATAAGTATTCAACTGCGGACTCTTGATTGACATTGCCATCCCTCTGAACTTTAGAAGCATGCGCTTTGGCCTCAAAACTCCTCCTACTTTTGGCGGCAGGAAAAAAAGGCTACAACCCATACACACGCACAAGAAAAGGTTCCGATGGCGCTGTGTTACGTTATAGAAGAAACGTTTAAATAAGCTCTATTTTCAGAATCAAAAAGGTTTTCTGGCAATTGTCAGTGAACAAAATTCCCAAACTGGAAGCGTACTTGGGTGGTAAGGTGCAGCATAGCATTTTAGCCTAAGTCCAAGATGTTTATAACACATGAGATTATTCAGCAACGCCTTGACAGGGATGACTAATGAGGCCAAAGAGTTCTTTTGGGGTCTCCCCACGTAGATTTAAATCCTGAGAGTAATGGCTTCTTCTGCTCAAGTGTGTGATGGGATTTTGTTTATTTTGCCAGTGCCCCATTTTTAAGCCTATGGCTTTTGATTTCTTTCGATCGATCGATCGATCTTTGCAAAGTAAATAAGTATTCAACTGCGGACTCTTGATTGACATTGCCATCCCTCTGAACTTTAGAAGCATGCGCTTTGGCCTCAAAACTCCTCCTACTTTTGGCGGCAGGAAAAAAAGGCTACAACCCATACACACGCACAAGAAAAGGTTCCGATGGCGCTGTGTTACGTTATAGAAGAAACGTTTAAATAAGCTCTATTTTAGGAATCAAAAAGGTTTTCTGGCAATTGTCAGTGAACAAAATTCCCAAACTACAAGCGTACTTGGGTGGTAAGGTGCAGCATAGCATTTTAGCCTAAGTCCAAGATGTTTATAACACATGAGATTATTCAGCAACGCCTTGACAGGGATGACTAATGAGGCCAAAGAGTTCTTTTGGGGTCTCCCCACGTAGATTTAAATCCTGAGAGTAATGGCTTCTTCTGCTCAAGTGTGTGATGGGATTTTGTTTACTTTGCCAGTGCCCCATTTTTAAGCCTATGGCTTTTGATTTCTTTCGATCGATCGATCGATCTTTGCAAAGTAAATAAGTATTCAACTGCGGACTCTTGATTGACATTGCCATCCCTCTGAACTTTAGAAGCATGCGCTTTGGCCTCAAAACTCCGGCAGGAAAAAAAGGCTACAGCCCATACACACGCACAAGAAAAGGTTCCCGTAAGCAGCTAATGAGTTGTTGTGGCCGAGTGGTTAAGGCGATGGACTAGAAATCCATTGGGAATTTCCCGCGCAGGTTCGAATCCTGCCAACAACGTGGTTCATGTTGTTCCCGTACGGGCCCCTGCTGGCAGGCCATTTGGCGGAAGTAAAGAATACCTTGTTGGCTTTTGACCAGGGCCAGATTTAGAATATGTATTTTATGAAAGCTAAACTCAAACGGAAGCGCTGCCGACAGACATCACACAGCCCTGCTCTTGACGTTCGGCATGAGAACTGGCAGCGGTGGAATTTGAACCCACGCCTCCGAAGAGACTGGAGCCTAAATCCTGCGCCTTAGACCACTCGGCCACGCTACCTGTTGCTCAGTTGGACAAGAAATGCGACCAGCGAAACCGTGCAAAAAAAGGCGTTTCTATGATAGTAATTATCTTCAAACCATGTTCCGTGTGCATGGAACTTTAGATATCAATTACAGGCGCCGATTTGCGACACTGCACTGCGAAAGCATGTGTCCTTGAGATGGTGGTATAGTGGTAAGCATAGCTGCCTTCCAAGCAGTTGACCCGGGTTCGATTCTCGGCCATCGCATGCTGTATTTTTGAGTTATACTTGTGTATATGCAGTTTCATTCACAACTAAAGCTCTCAGAGGGCAATGGCCAAACTGTCAAACAGTTGAGTATTAGAGCATTTGAACTAATCCTCTTGGCAGATCGCATGATTGCGGAGTGACAGGTATGAAACAGCCCCATAACATGAATTAGTGAATGCTGTTCACCCACTATAACAAGAATCAACAAAGTACATGACGCTGACGTGAAGTTGAACACGCAACTTTCTGATCTGGAGTCAGACGCGCTACCGTTGCGCCACAGAGGCAGCCCGAGTGGTCCGGTCCGATGGCGCTGTGTTACGTTATAGAAGAAACGCTCAAATAAGCTCTATTTTCAGAATCAAAAAGGTTTTCTGGCAATTGTCAGTGAACAAAATTCCCAAACTACAAGCGTACTTGGGTGGTAAGGTGCAGCATAGCATTTTAGCCTAAGTCCAAGATGTTTATAACACATGAGATTATTCAGCAACGCCTTGACAGGGATGACTAATGAGGCCAAAGAGTTCTTTTGGGGTCTCCCCACGTAGATTTAAATCCTGAGAGTAATGGCTTCTTCTGCTCAAGTGTGTGATGGGATTTTGTTTACTTTGCCAGTGCCCCATTTTTAAGCCTATGGCTTTTGATTTCTTTCGATCGATCGATCGATCGATCTTTGCAAAGTAAATAAGTATTCAACTGCGGACTCTTGATTGACATTGCCATCCCTCTGAACTTTAGAAGCATGCGCTTTGGCCTCAAAACTCCTCCTACTTTTGGCGGCAGGAAAAAAAGGCTACAACCCATACACACGCACAAGAAAAGGTTCCGATGGCGCTGTGTTACGTTATAGAAGAAACGTTTAAATAAGCTCTATTTTCAGAATCAAAAAGGTTTTCTGGCAATTGTCAGTGAACAAAATTCCCAAACTGGAAGCGTACTTGGGTGGTAAGGTGCAGCATAGCATTTTAGCCTAAGTCCAAGATGTTTATAACACATGAGATTATTCAGCAACGCCTTGACAGGGATGACTAATGAGGCCAAAGAGTTCTTTTGGGGTCTCCCCACGTAGATTTAAATCCTGAGAGTAATGGCTTCTTCTGCTCAAGTGTGTGATGGGATTTTGTTTATTTTGCCAGTGCCCCATTTTTAAGCCTATGGCTTTTGATTTCTTTCGATCGATCGATCGATCTTTGCAAAGTAAATAAGTATTCAACTGCGGACTCTTGATTGACATTGCCATCCCTCTGAACTTTAGAAGCATGCGCTTTGGCCTCAAAACTCCTCCTACTTTTGGCGGCAGGAAAAAAAGGCTACAACCCATACACACGCACAAGAAAAGGTTCCGATGGCGCTGTGTTACGTTATAGAAGAAACGTTTAAATAAGCTCTATTTTAGGAATCAAAAAGGTTTTCTGGCAATTGTCAGTGAACAAAATTCCCAAACTACAAGCGTACTTGGGTGGTAAGGTGCAGCATAGCATTTTAGCCTAAGTCCAAGATGTTTATAACACATGAGATTATTCAGCAACGCCTTGACAGGGATGACTAATGAGGCCAAAGAGTTCTTTTGGGGTCTCCCCACGTAGATTTAAATCCTGAGAGTAATGGCTTCTTCTGCTCAAGTGTGTGATGGGATTTTGTTTACTTTGCCAGTGCCCCATTTTTAAGCCTATGGCTTTTGATTTCTTTCGATCGATCGATCGATCGATCTTTGCAAAGTAAATAAGTATTCAACTGCGGACTCTTGATTGACATTGCCATCCCTCTGAACTTTAGAAGCATGCGCTTTGGCCTCAAAACTCCTCCTACTTTTGGCGGCAGGAAGAAAAGGCTACAACCCATACACACGCACAAGAAAAGGTTCCGATGGCGCTGTGTTACGTTATAGAAGAAACGCTCAAATAAGCTCTATTTTCAGAATCAAAAAGGTTTTCTGGCAATTGTCAGTGAACAAAATTCCCAAACTACAAGCGTACTTGGGTGGTAAGGTGCAGCATAGCATTTTAGCCTAAGTCCAAGATGTTTATAACACATGAGATTATTCAGCAACGCCTTGACAGGGATGACTAATGAGGCCAAAGAGTTCTTTTGGGGTCTCCCCACGTAGATTTAAATCCTGAGAGTAATGGCTTCTTCTGCTCAAGTGTGTGATGTGATTTTGTTTACTTTGCCAGTGCCCCATTTTTAAGCCTATGGCTTTTGATTTCTTTCGATCGATCGATCGATCGATCTTTGCAAAGTAAATAAGTATTCAACTGCGGACTCTTGATTGACATTGCCATCCCTCTGAACTTTAGAAGCATGCGCTTTGGCCTCAAAACTCCTCCTACTTTTGGCGGCAGGAAAAAAAGGCTACAACCCATACACACGCACAAGAAAAGGTTCCGATGGCGCTGTCTTACGTTATAGAAGAAACGTTTAAATAAGCTCTATTTTCAGAATCAAAAAGGTTTTCTGGCAATTGTCAGTGAACAAAATTCCCAAACTGGAAGCGTACTTGGGTGGTAAGGTGCAGCATAGCATTTTAGCCTAAGTCCAAGATGTTTATAACACATGAGATTATTCAGCAACGCCTTGACAGGGATGACTAATGAGGCCAAAGAGTTCTTTTGGGGTCTCCCCACGTAGATTTAAATCCTGAGAGTAATGGCTTCTTCTGCTCAAGTGTGTGATGGGATTTTGTTTATTTTGCTAGTGCCCCATTTTTAAGCCTATGGCTTTTGATTTCTTTCGATCGATCGATCGATTTTTGCAAAGTAAATAAGTATTCAACTGCGGACTCTTGATTGACATTGCCATCCCTCTGAACTTTAGAAGCATGCGCTTTGGCCTCAAAACTCCGGCAGGAAAAAAAGGCTACAACCCATACACACGCACAAGAAAAGGTTCCCGTAAGCAGCTAATGAGTTGTTGTGGCCGAGTGGTTAAGGCGATGGACTAGAAATCCATTGGGAATTTCCCGCGCAGGTTCGAATCCTGCCAACAACGTGGTTCATGTTGTTCCCGTACGGGCCCCTGCTGGCAGGCCATTTGGCGGAAGTAAAGAATCCCTGGTTGGCTTTTGACCAGGGCCAGATTTAGAATATGTATTTTATGAAAGCTAAACTCAAACGGAAGCGCTGCCGACAGACATCACACAGCCCTGCTCTTGACGTTCGGCATGAGAACTGGCAGCGGTGGAATTTGAACCCACGCCTCCGAAGAGACTGGAGCATAAATCCTGCGCCTTAGACCACTCGGCCACGCTACCTGTTGCTCAGTTGGACAAGAAATGCGACCAGCGAAACCGTGCAAAAAAAGGCGTTTCTATGATAGTAATTATCTTCAAACCATGTTCCGTGTGCATGGAACTTTAGATATCAATTACAGGCGCCGATTTGCGACACGGCACTGCGAAAGCATGTGTCCTTGCGATTGGTGGTATAGTGGTAAGCATAGCTGCCTTCCAAGCAGTTGACCCGGGATCGATTCTCGGCCATCGCATGCTGTACTTTTGAGTTATACTTGTGTATATGCAGTTTCATTCACAACTAAAGCTCTCAGAGGGCAATGGCCAAACTGTCAAACAGTTGAGTATTAGAGCATTTGAACTAATCCTCTTGGCAGATCGCATGATTGCGGAGTGACAGGTATGAAACAGCCCCATAACATGAATTAGTGAATGCTGTTCACCCACTATAACAAGAATCAACAAAGTACATGACGCTGACGTGAAGTTGAAAACGCAACTTTCTGATCTGGAGTCAGACGCGCTACCGTTGCGCCACAGAGGCAGCCCGAGTAGTCCGGTCCGATGGCGCTGTGTTACGTTATAGAAGAAACGCTCAAATAAGCTCTATTTTCAGAATCAAAAAGGTTTTCTGGCAATTGTCAGTGAACAAAATTCCCAAACTTCAAGCGTACTTGGGTGGTAAGGTGCTGGATAGCATTTTAGCCTAAGTCCAAGATGTTTATAACACATGAGATTATTCAGCAACGCCTTGACAGGGATGACTAATGAGGCCAAAGAGTTCTTTTGGGGTCTCCCCACGTAGATTTAAATCCTGAGAGTAATGGCTTCTTCTGCTCAAGTGTGTGATGGGATTTTGTTTACTTTGCCAGTGCCCCATTTTTAAGCCTATGGCTTTTGATTTCTTTCGATCGATCGATCGATCTTTGCAAAGTAAATAAGTATTCAACTGCGGACTCTTGATTGACATTGCCATCCCTCTGAACTTTAGAAGCATGCGCTTTGGCCTCAAAACTCCTCCTACTTTTGGCGGCAGGAAAAAAAGGCTACAACCCATACACACGCACAAGAAAAGGTTCCTGAAGCAGCTAATGAGTTGTTGTGGCCGAGTGGTTAAGGTGATGGACTAGAAATCCATTGGGAATTTCCTGTGCAGGTTCGAATCCTGCCAACAATGTGGTTCATGTTGTTCCCGTACGGGCCCCTGCTGGCAGGCCATTTGGCGGAAGTAAAGAATCCCTGGTTGGCTTTTGACCAGGGCCAGATTTAGAATATGTATTTTATGAAAGCTAAACTCAAACGGAAGCGCTGCCGACAGACATCACACAGCCCTGCTCTTGACATTCGGCATGAGAACTGGCAGCGGTGGAATTTGAACCCACGCCTCCGAAGAGACTGGAGCATAAATCCTGCGCCTTAGACCACTCGGCCACGCTACCTGTTGCTCAGTTGGACAAGAAATGCGACCAGCGAAACCGTGCAAAAAAAGGCGTTTCTATGATAGTAATTATCTTCAAACCATGTTCCGTGTGCATGGAACTTTAGATATCAATTACAGGCGCCGATTTGCGACACGGCACTGCAAAAGCATGTGTCCTTGCGATTGGTGGTATAGTGGTAAGCATAGCTGCCTTCCAAGCAGTTGACCCGGGATCGATTCTCGGCCATCGCATGCTGTACTTTTGAGTTATACTTGTGTATATGCAGTTTCATTCACAACTAAAGCTCTCAGAGGGCAATGGCCAAACTGTCAAACAGTTGAGTATTAGAGCATTTGAACTAATCCTCTTGGCAGATCGCATGATTGCGGAGTGACAGGTATGAAACAGCCCCATAACATGAATGAGTGAATGCTGTTCACCCACTATAACAAGAATCAACAAAGTACATGACGCTGACGTGAAGTTGAACACGCAACTTTCTGATCTGGAGTCAGACGCGCTACCGTTGCGCCACAGAGGCAGCCCGAGTGGTCCGGTCCGATGGCGCTGTGTTACGTTATAGAAGAAACGCTCAAATAAGCTCTATTTTCAGAATCAAAAAGGTTTTCTGGCAATTGTCAGTGAACAAAATTCCCAAACTTCAAGCGTACTTGGGTGGTAAGGTGCTGGATAGCATTTTAGCCTAAGTCCAAGATGTTTATAACACATGAGATTATTCAGCAACGCCTTGACAGGGATGACTAATGAGGCCAAAGAGTTCTTTTGGGGTCTCCCCACGTAGATTTAAATCCTGAGAGTAATGGCTTCTTCTGCTCAAGTGTGTGATGGGATTTTGTTTACTTTGCCAGTGCCCCATTTTTAAGCCTATGGCTTTTGATTTCTTTCGATCGATCGATCGATCTTTGCAAAGTAAATAAGTATTCAACTGCGGACTCTTGATTGACATTGCCATCCCTCTGAACTTTAGAAGCATGCGCTTTGGCCTCAAAACTCCTCCTACTTTTGGCGGCAGGAAAAAAAGGCTACAACCCATACACACGCACAAGAAAAGGTTCCGATGGCGCTGTGTTACGTTATAGAAGAAACGTTTAAATAAGCTCTATTTTCAGAATCAAAAAGGTTTTCTGGCAATTGTCAGTGAACAAAATTCCCAAACTGCAAGCGTACTTGGGTGGAAAGGTGCAGCATAGCATTTTAGCCTAAGTCCAAGATGTTTATAACACATGAGATTATTCAGCAACGCCTTGACAGGGATGACTAATGAGGCCAAAGAGTTCTTTTGGGGTCTCCCCACGTAGATTTAAATCCTGAGAGTAATGGCTTCTTCTGCTCAAGTGTGTGATGGGATTTTGTTTACTTTGCCAGTGCCCCATTTTTAAGCCTATGGCTTTTGATTTCTTTCGATCGATCGATCGATCTTTGCAAAGTAAATAAGTATTCAACTGCGGACTCTTGATTGACATTGCCATCCCTCTGAACTTTAGAAGCATGCGCTTTGGCCTCAAAACTCCTCCTACTTTTGGCGGCAGGAAAAAAAGGCTACGACCCATACACACGCACAAGAAAAGGTTCCGATGGCGCTGTGTTACGTTATAGAAGAAACGTTTAAATAAGCTCTATTTTCAGAATCAAAAAGGTTTTCTGGCAATTGTCAGTGAACAAAATTCCCAAACTGCAAGCGTACTTGGGTGGAAAGGTGCAGCATAGCATTTTAGCCTAAGTCCAAGATGTTTATAACACATGAGATTATTCAGCAACGCCTTGACAGGGATGACTAATGAGGCCAAAGAGTTCTTTTGGGGTCTCCCCACGTAGATTTAAATCCTGAGAGTAATGGCTTCTTCTGCTCAAGTGTGTGATGGGATTTTGTTTACTTTGCCAGTGCCCCATTTTTAAGCCTATGGCTTTTGATTTCTTTCGATCGATCGATCGATCTTTGCAAAGTAAATAAGTATTCAACTGCGGACTCTTGATTGACATTGCCATCCCTCTGAACTTTAGAAGCATGCGCTTTGGCCTCAAAACTCCGGCAGGAAAAAAAGGCTACAACCCATACACACGCACAAGAAAAGGTTCCCGTAAGCAGCTAATGAGTTGTTGTGGCCGAGTGGTTAAGGCGATGGACTAGAAATCCATTGGGAATTTCCCGCGCAGGTTCTAATCCTGCCAACAACGTGGTTCATGTTGTTCCCGTACGGGCCCCTGCTGGCAGGCCATTTGGCGGAAGTAAAGAATACCTTGTTGGCTTTTGACCAGGGCCAGATTTAGAATATGTATTTTATGAAAGCTAAACTCAAACGGAAGCGCTGCCGACAGACATCACACAGCCCTGCTCTTGACGTTCGGCATGAGAACTGGCAGCGGTGGAATTTGAACCCACGCCTCCGAAGAGACTGGAGCCTAAATCCTGCGCCTTAGACCACTCGGCCACGCTACCTGTTGCTCAGTTGGACAAGAAATGCGACCAGCGAAACCGTGCAAAAAAAGGCGTTTCTATGATAGTAATTATCTTCAAACCATGTTCCGTGTGCATGGAACTTTAGATATCAATTACAGGCGCCGATTTGCGACACTGCATTGCGAAAGCATGTGTCCTTGAGATGGTGGTATAGTGGTAAGCATAGCTGCCTTCCAAGCAGTTGACCTGGGTTCGATTCTCGGCCATCGCATGCTGTATTTTTGAGTTATACTTGTGTATATGCAGTTTCATTCACAACTAAAGCTCTCAGAGGGCAATGGCCAAACTGTCAAACAGTTGAGTATTAGAGCATTTGAACTAATCCTCTTGGCAGATCGCATGATTGCGGAGTGACAGGTATGAAACAGCCCCATAACATGAATTAGTGAATGCTGTTCACCCACTATAACAAGAATCAACAAAGTACATGACGCTGACGTGAAGTTGAACACGCAACTTTCTGATCTGGAGTCAGACGCGCTACCGTTGCGCCACAGAGGTAGCCCGAGTGGTCCGGTCCGATGGCGCTGTGTTACGTTATAGAAGAAACGCTCAAATAAGCTCTATTTTCAGAATCAAAAAGGTTTTCTGGCAATTGTCAGTGAACAAAATTCCCAAACTACAAGCGTACTTGGGTGGTAAGGTGCAGCATAGCATTTTAGCCTAAGTCCAAGATGTTTATAACACATGAGATTATTCAGCAACGCCTTGACAGGGATGACTAATGAGGCCAAAGAGTTCTTTTGGGGTCTCCCCACGTAGATTTAAATCCTGAGAGTAATGGCTTCTTCTGCTCAAGTGTGTGATGGGATTTTGTTTACTTTGCCAGTGCCCCATTTTTAAGCCTATGGCTTTTGATTTCTTTCGATCGATCGATCGATCTTTGCAAAGTAAATAAGTATTCAACTGCGGACTCTTGATTGACATTGCCATCCCTCTGAACTTTAGAAGCATGCGCTTTGGCCTCAAAACTCCTCCTACTTTTGGCGGCAGGAAAAAAAGGCTACAACCCATACACACGCACAAGAAAAGGTTCCGATGGCGCTGTGTTACGTTATAGAAGAAACGTTTAAATAAGCTCTATTTTCAGAATCAAAAAGGTTTTCTGGCAATTGTCAGTGAACAAAATTCCCAAACTACAAGCGTACTTGGGTGGAAAGGTGCAGCATAGCATTTTAGCCTAAGTCCAAGATGTTTATAACACATGAGATTATTCAGCAACGCCTTGACAGGGATGACTAATGAGGCCAAAGAGTTCTTTTGGGGTCTCCCCGCGTAGATTTAAATCCTGAGAGTAATGGCTTCTTCTGCTCAAGTGTGTGATGGGATTTTGTTTACTTTGCCAGTGCCCCATTTTTAAGCCTATGGCTTTTGATTTCTTTCGATCGATCGATCTTTGCAAAGTAAATAAGTATTCAACTGCGGACTCTTGATTGACATTGCCATCCCTCTGAACTTTAGAAGCATGCGCTTTGGCCTCAAAACTCCTCCTACTTTTGGCGGCAGGAAAAAAAGGCTACGACCCATACACACGCACAAGAAAAGGTTCCCGTAAGCAGCTAATGAGTTGTTGTGGCCGAGTGGTTAAGGCGATGGACTAGAAATCCATTGGGAATTTCCCGTGAGGTTCGAATCCTGCCAACAACGTGGTTCATGTTGTTCCCGTACGGGCCCCTGCTGGCAGGCCATTTGGCGGAAGTAAAGAATACCTGGTTGGCTTTTGACCAGGGCCAGATTTAGAATATGTATTTTATGAAAGCTAAACTCAAACGGAAGCGCTGCCGACAGACATCACACAGCCCTGCTCTTGACGTTCGGCATGAGAACTGGCAGCGGTGGAATTTGAACCCACGCCTCCGAAGAGACTGGAGCCTAAATCCTGCGCCTTAGAGCACTCGGCCACGCTACCTGTTGCTCAGTTGGACAAGAAATGCGACCAGCGAAACCGTGCAAAAAAAGGCGTTTCTATGATAGTAATTATCTTCAAACCATGTTCCGTGTGCATGGAACTTTAGATATCAATTACAGGCGCCGATTTGCGACACGGCACTGCAAAAGCATGTGTCCTTGCGATTGGTGGTATAGTGGTAAGCATAGCTGCCTTCCAAGCAGTTGACCCGGGATCGATTCTCGGCCATCGCATGCTGTACTTTTGAGTTATACTTGTGTATATGCAGTTTCATTCACAACTAAAGCTCTCAGAGGGCAATGGCCAAACTGTCAAACAGTTGAGTATTAGAGCATTTGAACTAATCCTCTTGGCAGATCGCATGATTGCGGAGTGACAGGTATGAAACAGCCCCATAACATGAATGAGTGAATGCTGTTCACCCACTATAACAAGAATCAACAAAGTACATGACGCTGACGTGAAGTTGAACACGCAACTTTCTGATCTGGAGTCAGACGCGCTACCGTTGCGCCACAGAGGCAGCCCGAGTGGTCCGGTCCGATGGCGCTGTGTTACGTTATAGAAGAAACGCTCAAATAAGCTCTATTTTCAGAATCAAAAAGGTTTTCTGGCAATTGTCAGTGAACAAAATTCCCAAACTTCAAGCGTACTTGGGTGGTAAGGTGCTGGATAGCATTTTAGCCTAAGTCCAAGATGTTTATAACACATGAGATTATTCAGCAACGCCTTGACAGGGATGACTAATGAGGCCAAAGAGTTCTTTTGGGGTCTCCCCACGTAGATTTAAATCCTGAGAGTAATGGCTTCTTCTGCTCAAGTGTGTGATGGGATTTTGTTTACTTTGCCAGTGCCCCATTTTTAAGCCTATGGCTTTTGATTTCTTTCGATCGATCGATCGATCTTTGCAAAGTAAATAAGTATTCAACTGCGGACTCTTGATTGACATTGCCATCCCTCTGAACTTTAGAAGCATGCGCTTTGGCCTCAAAACTCCTCCTACTTTTGGCGGCAGGAAAAAAAGGCTACAACCCATACACACGCACAAGAAAAGGTTCCGATGGCGCTGTGTTACGTTATAGAAGAAACGTTTAAATAAGCTCTATTTTCAGAATCAAAAAGGTTTTCTGGCAATTGTCAGTGAACAAAATTCCCAAACTGCAAGCGTACTTGGGTGGAAAGGTGCAGCATAGCATTTTAGCCTAAGTCCAAGATGTTTATAACACATGAGATTATTCAGCAACGCCTTGACAGGGATGACTAATGAGGCCAAAGAGTTCTTTTGGGGTCTCCCCACGTAGATTTAAATCCTGAGAGTAATGGCTTCTTCTGCTCAAGTGTGTGATGGGATTTTGTTTACTTTGCCAGTGCCCCATTTTTAAGCCTATGGCTTTTGATTTCTTTCGATCGATCGATCGATCTTTGCAAAGTAAATAAGTATTCAACTGCGGACTCTTGATTGACATTGCCATCCCTCTGAACTTTAGAAGCATGCGCTTTGGCCTCAAAACTCCTCCTACTTTTGGCGGCAGGAAAAAAAGGCTACAACCCATACACACGCACAAGAAAAGGTTCCGATGGCGCTGTGTTACGTTATAGAAGAAACGTTTAAATAAGCTCTATTTTCAGAATCAAAAAGGTTTTCTGGCAATTGTCAGTGAACAAAATTCCCAAACTGCAAGCGTACTTGGGTGGAAAGGTGCAGCATAGCATTTTAGCCTAAGTCCAAGATGTTTATAACACATGAGATTATTCAGCAACGCCTTGACAGGGATGACTAATGAGGCCAAAGAGTTCTTTTGGGGTCTCCCCACGTAGATTTAAATCCTGAGAGTAATGGCTTCTTCTGCTCAAGTGTGTGATGGGATTTTGTTTACTTTGCCAGTGCCCCATTTTTAAGCCTATGGCTTTTGATTTCTTTCGATCGATCGATCGATCTTTGCAAAGTAAATAAGTATTCAACTGCGGACTCTTGATTGACATTGCCATCCCTCTGAACTTTAGAAGCATGCGCTTTGGCCTCAAAACTCCTCCTACTTTTGGCGGCAGGAAAAAAAGGCTACGACCCATACACACGCACAAGAAAAGGTTCCCGTAAGCAGCAAATGAGTTGTTGTGGCCGAGTGGTTAAGGCGATGGACTAGAAATCCATTGGGAATTTCCCGTGAGGTTCGAATCCTGCCAACAACGTGGTTCATGTTGTTCCCGTACGGGCCCCTGCTGGCAGGCCATTTGGCGGAAGTAAAGAATACCTGGTTGGCTTTTGACCAGGGCCAGATTTAGAATATGTATTTTATGAAAGCTAAACTCAAACGGAAGCGCTGCCGACAGACATCACACAGCCCTGCTCTTGACGTTCGGCATGAGAACTGGCAGCGGTGGAATTTGAACCCACGCCTCCGAAGAGACTGGAGCCTAAATCCTGCGCCTTAGACCACTCGGCCACGCTACCTGTTGCTCAGTTGGACAAGAAATGCGACCAGCGAAACCGTGCAAAAAAAGGCGTTTCTATGATAGTAATTATCTTCAAACCATGTTCCGTGTGCATGGAACTTTAGATATCAATTACAGGCGCCGATTTGCGACACTGCACTGCGAAAGCATGTGTCCTTGCGATGGTGGTATAGTGGTAAGCATAGCTGCCTTCCAAGCAGTTGACCCGGGTTCGATTCTCGGCCATCGCATGCTGTATTTTTGAGTTATACTTGTGTATATGCAGTTTCATTCACAACTAAAGCTCTCAGAGGGCAATGGCCAAACTGTCAAACAGTTGAGTATTAGAGCATTTGAACTAATCCTCTTGGCAGATCGCATGATTGCGGAGTGACAGGTATGAAACAGCCCCATAACATGAATTAGTGAATGCTGTTCACCCACTATAACAAGAATCAACAAAGTACATGACGCTGACGTGAAGTTGAACACGCAACTTTCTGATCTGGAGTCAGACGCGCTACCGTTGCGCCACAGAGGCAGCCCGAGTGGTCCGGTCCGATGGCGCTGTGTTACGTTATAGAAGAAACGCTCAAATAAGCTCTATTTTCAGAATCAAAAAGGTTTTCTGGCAATTGTCAGTGAACAAAATTCCCAAACTACAAGCGTACTTGGGTGGTAAGGTGCTGCATAGCATTTTAGCCTAAGTCCAAGATGTTTATAACACATGAGATTATTCAGCAACGCCTTGACAGGGAAGACTAATGAGGCCAAAGAGTTCTTTTGGGGTCTCCCCACGTAGATTTAAATCCTGAGAGTAATGGCTTCTTCTGCTCAAGTGTGTGATGTGATTTTGTTTACTTTGCCAGTGCCCCATTTTTAAGCCTATGGCTTTTGATTTCTTTCGATCGATCGATCGATCGATCTTTGCAAAGTAAATAAGTATTCAACTGCGGACTCTTGATTGACATTGCCATCCCTCTGAACTTTAGAAGCATGCGCTTTGGCCTCAAAACTCCTCCTACTTTTGGCGGCAGGAAAAAAAGGCTACAACCCATACACACGCACAAGAAAAGGTTCCGATGGCGCTGTGTTACGTTATAGAAGAAACGTTTAAATAAGCTCTATTTTCAGAATCAAAAAGGTTTTCTGGCAATTGTCAGTGAACAAAATTCCCAAACTACAAGCGTACTTGGGTGGTAAGGTGCAGCATAGCATTTTAGCCTAAGTCCAAGATGTTTATAACACATGAGATTATTCAGCAACGCCTTGACAGGGATGACTAATGAGGCCAAAGAGTTCTTTTGGGGTCTCCCCACGTAGATTTAAATCCTGAGAGTAATGGCTTCTTCTGCTCAAGTGTGTGATGGGATTTTGTTTACTTTGCCAGTGCCCCATTTTTAAGCCTATGGCTTTTGATTTCTTTCGATCGATCGATCGATCTTTGCAAAGTAAATAAGTATTCAACTGCGGACTCTTGATTGACATTGCCATCCCTCTGAACTTTAGAAGCATGCGCTTTGGCCTCAAAACTCCTCCTACTTTTGGCGGCAGGAAAAAAAGGCTACAACCCATACACACGCACAAGAAAAGGTTCCGATGGCGCTGTGTTACGTTATAGAAGAAACGTTTAAATAAGCTCTATTTTCAGAATCAAAAAGGTTTTCTGGCAATTGTCAGTGAACAAAATTCCCAAACTACAAGCGTACTTGGGTGGAAAGGTGCAGCATAGCATTTTAGCCTAAGTCCAAGATGTTTATAACACATGAGATTATTCAGCAACGCCTTGACAGGGATGACTAATGAGGCCAAAGAGTTCTTTTGGGGTCTCCCCACGTAGATTTAAATCCTGAGAGTAATGGCTTCTTCTGCTCAAGTGTGTGATGGGATTTTGTTTACTTTGCCAGTGCCCCATTTTTAAGCCTATGGCTTTTGATTTCTTTCGATCGATCGATCTTTGCAAAGTAAATAAGTATTCAACTGCGGACTCTTGATTGACATTGCCATCCCTCTGAACTTTAGAAGCATGCGCTTTGGCCTCAAAACTCCTCCTACTTTTGGCGGCAGGAAAAAAAGGCTACGACCCATACACACGCACAAGAAAATCCATTGGGAATTTCCCGCGCAGGTTCGAATCCTGCCAACAACGTGGTTCATGTTGTTCCCGTACGGGCCCCTGCTGGCAGGCCATTTGGCGGAAGTAAAGAATACCTGGTTGGCTTTTGACCAGGGCCAGATTTAGAATATGTATTTTATGAAAGCTAAACTCAAACGGAAGCGCTGCCGACAGACATCACACAGCCCTGCTCTTGACGTTCGGCATGAGAACTGGCAGCGGTGGAATTTGAACCCACGCCTCCGAAGAGACTGGAGCCTAAATCCTGCGCCTTAGACCACTCGGCCACGCTACCTGTTGCTCAGTTGGACAAGAAATGCGACCAGCGAAACCGTGCAAAAAAAGGCGTTTCTATGATAGTAATTATCTTCAAACCATGTTCCGTGTGCATGGAACTTTAGATATCAATTACAGGCGCCGATTTGCGACACTGCACTGCGAAAGCATGTGTCCTTGCGATGGTGGTATAGTGGTAAGCATAGCTGCCTTCCAAGCAGTTGACCCGGGTTCGATTCTCGGCCATCGCATGCTGTATTTTTGAGTTGTACTTGTGTATATGCAGTTTCATTCACAACTAAAGCTCTCAGAGGGCAATGGCCAAACTGTCAAACAGTTGAGTATTAGAGCATTTGAACTAATCCTCTTGGCAGATCGCATGATTGCGGAGTGACAGGTATGAAACAGCCCCATAACATGAATTAGTGAATGCTGTTCACCCACTATAACAAGAATCAACAAAGTACATGACGCTGACGTGAAGTTGAACACGCAACTTTCTGATCTGGAGTCAGAAGCGCTACCGTTGCGCCACAGAGGCAGCCCGAGTGGTCCGGTCCGATGGCGCTGTGTTACGTTATAGAAGAAACGCTCAAATAAGCTCTATTTTCAGAATCAAAAAGGTTTTCTGGCAATTGTCAGTGAACAAAATTCCCAAACTACAAGCGTACTTGGGTGGTAAGGTGCTGCATAGCATTTTAGCCTAAGTCCAAGATGTTTATAACACATGAGATTATTCAGCAACGCCTTGACAGGGAAGACTAATGAGGCCAAAGAGTTCTTTTGGGGTCTCCCCACGTAGATTTAAATCCTGAGAGTAATGGCTTCTTCTGCTCAAGTGTGTGATGTGATTTTGTTTACTTTGCCAGTGCCCCATTTTTAAGCCTATGGCTTTTGATTTCTTTCGATCGATCGATCGATCGATCTTTGCAAAGTAAATAAGTATTCAACTGCGGACTCTTGATTGACATTGCCATCCCTCTGAACTTTAGAAGCATGCGCTTTGGCCTCAAAACTCCTCCTACTTTTGGCGGCAGGAAAAAAAGGCTACAACCCATACACACGCACAAGAAAAGGTTCCGATGGCGCTGTGTTACGTTATAGAAGAAACGTTTAAATAAGCTCTATTTTCAGAATCAAAAAGGTTTTCTGGCAATTGTCAGTGAACAAAATTCCCAAACTACAAGCGTACTTGGGTGGTAAGGTGCAGCATAGCATTTTAGCCTAAGTCCAAGATGTTTATAACACATGAGATTATTCAGCAACGCCTTGACAGGGATGACTAATGAGGCCAAAGAGTTCTTTTGGGGTCTCCCCACGTAGATTTAAATCCTGAGAGTAATGGCTTCTTCTGCTCAAGTGTGTGATGGGATTTTGTTTACTTTGCCAGTGCCCCATTTTTAAGCCTATGGCTTTTGATTTCTTTCGATCGATCGATCGATCTTTGCAAAGTAAATAAGTATTCAACTGCGGACTCTTGATTGACATTGCCATCCCTCTGAACTTTAGAAGCATGCGCTTTGGCCTCAAAACTCCTCCTACTTTTGGCGGCAGGAAAAAAAGGCTACAACCCATACACACGCACAAGAAAAGGTTCCGATGGCGCTGTGTTACGTTATAGAAGAAACGTTTAAATAAGCTCTATTTTCAGAATCAAAAAGGTTTTCTGGCAATTGTCAGTGAACAAAATTCCCAAACTACAAGCGTACTTGGGTGGAAAGGTGCAGCATAGCATTTTAGCCTAAGTCCAAGATGTTTATAACACATGAGATTATTCAGCAACGCCTTGACAGGGATGACTAATGAGGCCAAAGAGTTCTTTTGGGGTCTCCCCACGTAGATTTAAATCCTGAGAGTAATGGCTTCTTCTGCTCAAGTGTGTGATGGGATTTTGTTTACTTTGCCAGTGCCCCATTTTTAAGCCTATGGCTTTTGATTTCTTTCGATCGATCGATCTTTGCAAAGTAAATAAGTATTCAACTGCGGACTCTTGATTGACATTGCCATCCCTCTGAACTTTAGAAGCATGCGCTTTGGCCTCAAAACTCCGGCAGGAAAAAAAGGCTACAACCCATACACACGCACAAGAAAAGGTTCCCGTAAGCAGCTAATGAGTTGTTGTGGCCGAGTGGTTAAGGCGATGGACTAGAAATCCATTGGGAATTTCCCGTGCAGGTTCGAATCCTGCCAACAACGTGGTTCATGTTGTTCCCGTACGGGCCCCTGCTGGCAGGCCATTTGGCGGAAGTAAAGAATCCCTGGTTGGCTTTTGACCAGGGCCAGATTTAGAATATGTATTTTATGAAAGCTAAACTCAAACGGAAGCGCTGCCGACAGACATCACACAGCCCTGCTCTTGACGTTCGGCATGCGAACTGGCAGCGGTGGAATTTGAACCCACGCCTCCGAAGAGACTGGAGCATAAATCCTGCGCCTTAGACCACTCGGCCACGCTACCTGTTGCTCAGTTGGACAAGAAATGCGACCAGCGAAACCGTGCAAAAAAAGGCGTTTCTATGATAGTAATTATCTTCAAACCATATTCCGTGTGCATGGAACTTTAGATATCAATTACAGGCGCCGATTTGCGACACGGCACTGCGAAAGCATGTGTCCTTGCGATTGGTGGTATAGTGGTAAGCATAGCTGCCTTCCAAGCAGTTGACCCGGGATCGATTCTCGGCCATCGCATGCTGTACTTTTGAGTTATACTTGTGTATATGCAGTTTCATTCACAACTAAAGCTCTCAGAGGGCAATGGCCAAACTGTCAAACAGTTGAGTATTAGAGCATTTGAACTAATCCTCTTGGCAGATCGCATGATTGCGGAGTGACAGGTATGAAACAGCCCCATAACATGAATTAGTGAATGCTGTTCACCCACTATAACAAGAATCAACAAAGTACATGACGCTGACGTGAAGTTGAACACGCAACTTTCTGATCTGGAGTCAGACGCGCTACCGTTGCGCCACAGAGGCAGCCCGAGTGGTCCGGTCCGATGGCGCTGTGTTACGTTATAGAAGAAACGCTCAAATAAGCTCTATTTTCAGAATCAAAAAGGTTTTCTGGCAATTGTCAGTGAACAAAATTCCCAAACTACAAGCGTACTCGGGTGGTAAGGTGCAGCATAGCATTTTAGCCTAAGTCCAAGATGTTTATAACACATGAGATTATTCAGCAACGCCTTGACAGGGATGACTAATGAGGCCAAAGAGTTCTTTTGGGGTCTCCCCACGTAGATTTAAATCCTGAGAGTAATGGCTTCTTCTGCTCAAGTGTGTGATGGGATTTTGTTTACTTTGCCAGTGCCCCATTTTTAAGCCTATGGCTTTTGATTTCTTTCGATCGATCGATTGATCGATCTTTGCAAAGTAAATAAGTATTCAACTGCGGACTCTTGATTGACATTGCCATCCCTCTGAACTTTAGAAGCATGCGCTTTGGCCTCAAAACTCCTCCTACTTTTGGCGGCAGGAAAAAAAGGCTACAACCCATACACAGGCACAAGAAAAGGTTCCGATGGCGCTGTGTTACGTTATAGAAGAAACGTTTAAATAAGCTCTATTTTCAGAATCAAAAAGGTTTTCTGGCAATTGTCAGTGAACAAAATTCCCAAACTACAAGCGTACTTGGGTGGTAAGGTGCAGCATAGCATTTTAGCCTAAGTCCAAGATGTTTATAACACATGAGATTATTCAGCAACGCCTTGACAGGGATGACTAATGAGGCCAAAGAGTTCTTTTGGGGTCTCCCCACGTAGATTTAAATCCTGAGAGTAATGGCTTCTTCTGCTCAAGTGTGTGATGGGATTTTGTTTACTTTGCCAGTGCCCCATTTTTAAGCCTATGGCTTTTGATTTCTTTCGATCGATCGATTGATCGATCTTTGCAAAGTAAATAAGTATTCAACTGCGGACTCTTGATTGACATTGCCATCCCTCTGAACTTTAGAAGCATGCGCTTTGGCCTCAAAACTCCTCCTACTTTTGGCGGCAGGAAAAAAAGGCTACAACCCATACACACGCACAAGAAAAGGTTCCGATGGCGCTGTGTTACGTTATAGAAGAAACGTTTAAATAAGCTCTATTTTCAGAATCAAAAAGGTTTTCTGGCAATTGTCAGTGAACAAAATTCCCAAACTACAAGCGTACTTGGGTGGTAAGGTGCAGCATAGCATTTTAGCCTAAGTCCAAGATGTTTATAACACATGAGATTATTCAGCAACGCCTTGACAGGGATGACTAATGAGGCCAAAGAGTTCTTTTGGGGTCTCCCCACGTAGATTTAAATCCTGAGAGTAATGGCTTCTTCTGCTCAAGTGTGTGATGGGATTTTGTTTACTTTGCCAGTGCCCCATTTTTAAGCCTATGGCTTTTGATTTCTTTCGATCGATCGATCGATCTTTGCAAAGTAAATAAGTATTCAACTGCGGACTCTTGATTGACATTGCCATCCCTCTGAACTTTAGAAGCATGCGCTTTGGCCTCAAAACTCCTCCTACTTTTGGCGGCAGGAAAAAAAGGCTACAACCCATACACACGCACAAGAAAAGGTTCCGATGGCGCTGTGTTACGTTATAGAAGAAACGTTTAAATAAGCTGTATTTTCAGAATCAAAAAGGTTTTCTGGCAATTGTCAGTGAACAAAATTCCCAAACTACAAGCGTACTTGGGTGGAAAGGTGCAGCATAGCATTTTAGCCTAAGTCCAAGATGTTTATAACACATGAGATTATTCAGCAACGCCTTGACAGGGATGACTAATGAGGCCAAAGAGTTCTTTTGGGGTCTCCCCACGTAGATTTAAATCCTGAGAGTAATGGCTTCTTCTGCTCAAGTGTGTGATGGGATTTTGTTTACTTTGCCAGTGCCCCATTTTTAAGCCTATGGCTTTTGATTTCTTTCGATCGATCGATCTTTGCAAAGTAAATAAGTATTCAACTGCGGACTCTTGATTGACATTGCCATCCCTCTGAACTTTAGAAGCATGCGCTTTGGCCTCAAAACTCCGGCAGGAAAAAAAGGCTACAACCCATACACACGCACAAGAAAAGGTTCCCGTAAGCAGCTAATTAGTTGTTGTGGCCGAGTGGTTAAGGCGATGGACTAGAAATCCATTGGGAATTTCCCGTGCAGGTTCGAATCCTGCCAACAACGTGGTTCATGTTGTTCCCGTACGGGCCCCTGCTGGCAGGCCATTTGGCGGAAGTAAAGAATCCCTGGTTGGCTTTTGACCAGGGCCAGATTTAGAATATGTATTTTATGAAAGCTAAACTCAAACGGAAGCGCTGCCGACAGACATCACACAGCCCTGCTCTTGACGTTCGGCATGCGAACTGGCAGCGGTGGAATTTGAACCCACGCCTCCGAAGAGACTGGAGCATAAATCCTGCGCCTTAGACCACTCGGCCACGCTACCTGTTGCTCAGTTGGACAAGAAATGCGACCAGCGAAACCGTGCAAAAAAAGGCGTTTCTATGATAGTAATTATCTTCAAACCATATTCCGTGTGCATGGAACTTTAGATATCAATTACAGGCGCCGATTTGCGACACGGCACTGCGAAAGCATGTGTCCTTGCGATTGGTGGTATAGTGGTAAGCATAGCTGCCTTCCAAGCAGTTGACCCGGGATCGATTCTCGGCCATCGCATGCTGTACTTTTGAGTTATACTTGTGTATATGCAGTTTCATTCACAACTAAAGCTCTCAGAGGGCAATGGCCAAACTGTCAAACAGTTGAGTATTAGAGCATTTGAACTAATCCTCTTGGCAGATCGCATGATTGCGGAGTGACAGGTATGAAACAGCCCCATAACATGAATTAGTGAATGCTGTTCACCCACTATAACAAGAATCAACAAAGTACATGACGCTGACGTGAAGTTGAACACGCAACTTTCTGATCTGGAGTCAGACGCGCTACCGTTGCGCCACAGAGGCAGCCCGAGTGGTCCGGTCCGATGGCGCTGTGTTACGTTATAGAAGAAACGCTCAAATAAGCTCTATTTTCAGAATCAAAAAGGTTTTCTGGCAATTGTCAGTGAACAAAATTCCCAAACTACAAGCGTACTCGGGTGGTAAGGTGCAGCATAGCATTTTAGCCTAAGTCCAAGATGTTTATAACACATGAGATTATTCAGCAACGCCTTGACAGGGATGACTAATGAGGCCAAAGAGTTCTTTTGGGGTCTCCCCACGTAGATTTAAATCCTGAGAGTAATGGCTTCTTCTGCTCAAGTGTGTGATGGGATTTTGTTTACTTTGCCAGTGCCCCATTTTTAAGCCTATGGCTTTTGATTTCTTTCGATCGATCGATTGATCGATCTTTGCAAAGTAAATAAGTATTCAACTGCGGACTCTTGATTGACATTGCCATCCCTCTGAACTTTAGAAGCATGCGCTTTGGCCTCAAAACTCCTCCTACTTTTGGCGGCAGGAAAAAAAGGCTACAACCCATACACAGGCACAAGAAAAGGTTCCGATGGCGCTGTGTTACGTTATAGAAGAAACGTTTAAATAAGCTCTATTTTCAGAATCAAAAAGGTTTTCTGGCAATTGTCAGTGAACAAAATTCCCAAACTACAAGCGTACTTGGGTGGTAAGGTGCAGCATAGCATTTTAGCCTAAGTCCAAGATGTTTATAACACATGAGATTATTCAGCAACGCCTTGACAGGGATGACTAATGAGGCCAAAGAGTTCTTTTGGGGTCTCCCCACGTAGATTTAAATCCTGAGAGTAATGGCTTCTTCTGCTCAAGTGTGTGATGGGATTTTGTTTACTTTGCCAGTGCCCCATTTTTAAGCCTATGGCTTTTGATTTCTTTCGATCGATCGATTGATCGATCTTTGCAAAGTAAATAAGTATTCAACTGCGGACTCTTGATTGACATTGCCATCCCTCTGAACTTTAGAAGCATGCGCTTTGGCCTCAAAACTCCTCCTACTTTTGGCGGCAGGAAAAAAAGGCTACAACCCATACACACGCACAAGAAAAGGTTCCGATGGCGCTGTGTTACGTTATAGAAGAAACGTTTAAATAAGCTCTATTTTCAGAATCAAAAAGGTTTTCTGGCAATTGTCAGTGAACAAAATTCCCAAACTACAAGCGTACTTGGGTGGTAAGGTGCAGCATAGCATTTTAGCCTAAGTCCAAGATGTTTATAACACATGAGATTATTCAGCAACGCCTTGACAGGGATGACTAATGAGGCCAAAGAGTTCTTTTGGGGTCTCCCCACGTAGATTTAAATCCTGAGAGTAATGGCTTCTTCTGCTCAAGTGTGTGATGGGATTTTGTTTACTTTGCCAGTGCCCCATTTTTAAGCCTATGGCTTTTGATTTCTTTCGATCGATCGATTGATCGATCTTTGCAAAGTAAATAAGTATTTAACTGCGGACTCTTGATTGACATTGCCATCCCTCTGAACTTTAGAAGCATGCGCTTTGGCCTCAAAACTCCTCCTACTTTTGGCGGCAGGAAAAAAAGGCTACAACCCATACACAGGCACAAGAAAAGGTTCCGATGGCGCTGTGTTACGTTATAGAAGAAACGTTTAAATAAGCTCTATTTTCAGAATCAAAAAGGTTTTCTGGCAATTGTCAGTGAACAAAATTCCCAAACTACAAGCGTACTTGGGTGGTAAGGTGCAGCATAGCATTTTAGCCTAAGTCCAAGATGTTTATAACACATGAGATTATTCAGCAACGCCTTGACAGGGATGACTAATGAGGCCAAAGAGTTCTTTTGGGGTCTCCCCACGTAGATTTAAATCCTGAGAGTAATGGCTTCTTCTGCTCAAGTGTGTGATGGGATTTTGTTTACTTTGCCAGTGCCCCATTTTTAAGCCTATGGCTTTTGATTTCTTTCGATCGATCGATTGATCGATCTTTGCAAAGTAAATAAGTATTCAACTGCGGACTCTTGATTGACATTGCCATCCCTCTGAACTTTAGAAGCATGCGCTTTGGCCTCAAAACTCCTCCTACTTTTGGCGGCAGGAAAAAAAGGCTACAACCCATACACACGCACAAGAAAAGGTTCCGATGGCGCTGTGTTACGTTATAGAAGAAACGTTTAAATAAGCTCTATTTTCAGAATCAAAAAGGTTTTCTGGCAATTGTCAGTGAACAAAATTCCCAAACTACAAGCGTACTTGGGTGGTAAGGTGCAGCATAGCATTTTAGCCTAAGTCCAAGATGTTTATAACACATGAGATTATTCAGCAACGCCTTGACAGGGATGACTAATGAGGCCAAAGAGTTCTTTTGGGGTCTCCCCACGTAGATTTAAATCCTGAGAGTAATGGCTTCTTCTGCTCAAGTGTGTGATGGGATTTTGTTTACTTTGCCAGTGCCCCATTTTTAAGCCTATGGCTTTTGATTTCTTTCGATCGATCGATCGATCTTTGCAAAGTAAATAAGTATTCAACTGCGGACTCTTGATTGACATTGCCATCCCTCTGAACTTTAGAAGCATGCGCTTTGGCCTCAAAACTCCTCCTACTTTTGGCGGCAGGAAAAAAAGGCTACAACCCATACACACGCACAAGAAAAGGTTCCGATGGCGCTGTGTTACGTTATAGAAGAAACGTTTAAATAAGCTCTATTTTCAGAATCAAAAAGGTTTTCTGGCAATTGTCAGTGAACAAAATTCCCAAACTACAAGCGTACTTGGGTGGAAAGGTGCAGCATAGCATTTTAGCCTAAGTCCAAGATGTTTATAACACATGAGATTATTCAGCAACGCCTTGACAGGGATGACTAATGAGGCCAAAGAGTTCTTTTGGGGTCTCCCCACGTAGATTTAAATCCTGAGAGTAATGGCTTCTTCTGCTCAAGTGTGTGATGGGATTTTGTTTACTTTGCCAGTGCCCCATTTTTAAGCCTATGGCTTTTGATTTCTTTCGATCGATCGATCTTTGCAAAGTAAATAAGTATTCAACTGCGGACTCTTGATTGACATTGCCATCCCTCTGAACTTTAGAAGCATGCGCTTTGGCCTCAAAACTCCGGCAGGAAAAAAAGGCTACAACCCATACACACGCACAAGAAAAGGTTCCCGTAAGCAGCTAATTAGTTGTTGTGGCCGAGTGGTTAAGGCGATGGACTAGAAATCCATTGGGAATTTCCCGTGCAGGTTCGAATCCTGCCAACAACGTGGTTCATGTTGTTCCCGTACGGGCCCCTGCTGGCAGGCCATTTGGCGGAAGTAAAGAATCCCTGGTTGGCTTTTGACCAGGGCCAGATTTAGAATATGTATTTTATGAAAGCTAAACTCAAACGGAAGCGCTGCCGACAGACATCACACAGCCCTGCTCTTGACGTTCGGCATGCGAACTGGCAGCGGTGGAATTTGAACCCACGCCTCCGAAGAGACTGGAGCATAAATCCTGCGCCTTAGACCACTCGGCCACGCTACCTGTTGCTCAGTTGGACAAGAAATGCGACCAGCGAAACCGTGCAAAAAAAGGCGTTTCTATGATAGTAATTATCTTCAAACCATATTCCGTGTGCATGGAACTTTAGATATCAATTACAGGCGCCGATTTGCGACACGGCACTGCGAAAGCATGTGTCCTTGCGATTGGTGGTATAGTGGTAAGCATAGCTGCCTTCCAAGCAGTTGACCCGGGATCGATTCTCGGCCATCGCATGCTGTACTTTTGAGTTATACTTGTGTATATGCAGTTTCATTCACAACTAAAGCTCTCAGAGGGCAATGGCCAAACTGTCAAACAGTTGAGTATTAGAGCATTTGAACTAATCCTCTTGGCAGATCGCATGATTGCGGAGTGACAGGTATGAAACAGCCCCATAACATGAATTAGTGAATGCTGTTCACCCACTATAACAAGAATCAACAAAGTACATGACGCTGACGTGAAGTTGAACACGCAACTTTCTGATCTGGAGTCAGACGCGCTACCGTTGCGCCACAGAGGCAGCCCGAGTGGTCCGGTCCGATGGCGCTGTGTTACGTTATAGAAGAAACGCTCAAATAAGCTCTATTTTCAGAATCAAAAAGGTTTTCTGGCAATTGTCAGTGAACAAAATTCCCAAACTACAAGCGTACTCGGGTGGTAAGGTGCAGCATAGCATTTTAGCCTAAGTCCAAGATGTTTATAACACATGAGATTATTCAGCAACGCCTTGACAGGGATGACTAATGAGGCCAAAGAGTTCTTTTGGGGTCTCCCCACGTAGATTTAAATCCTGAGAGTAATGGCTTCTTCTGCTCAAGTGTGTGATGGGATTTTGTTTACTTTGCCAGTGCCCCATTTTTAAGCCTATGGCTTTTGATTTCTTTCGATCGATCGATTGATCGATCTTTGCAAAGTAAATAAGTATTCAACTGCGGACTCTTGATTGACATTGCCATCCCTCTGAACTTTAGAAGCATGCGCTTTGGCCTCAAAACTCCTCCTACTTTTGGCGGCAGGAAAAAAAGGCTACAACCCATACACACGCACAAGAAAAGGTTCCGATGGCGCTGTGTTACGTTATAGAAGAAACGTTTAAATAAGCTCTATTTTCAGAATCAAAAAGGTTTTCTGGCAATTGTCAGTGAACAAAATTCCCAAACTACAAGCGTACTTGGGTGGTAAGGTGCAGCATAGCATTTTAGCCTAAGTCCAAGATGTTTATAACACATGAGATTATTCAGCAACGCCTTGACAGGGATGACTAATGAGGCCAAAGAGTTCTTTTGGGGTCTCCCCACGTAGATTTAAATCCTGAGAGTAATGGCTTCTTCTGCTCAAGTGTGTGATGGGATTTTGTTTACTTTGCCAGTGCCCCATTTTTAAGCCTATGGCTTTTGATTTCTTTCGATCGATCGATTGATCGATCTTTGCAAAGTAAATAAGTATTCAACTGCGGACTCTTGATTGACATTGCCATCCCTCTGAACTTTAGAAGCATGCGCTTTGGCCTCAAAACTCCTCCTACTTTTGGCGGCAGGAAAAAAAGGCTACAACCCATACACACGCACAAGAAAAGGTTCCGATGGCGCTGTGTTACGTTATAGAAGAAACGTTTAAATAAGCTCTATTTTCAGAATCAAAAAGGTTTTCTGGCAATTGTCAGTGAACAAAATTCCCAAACTTCAAGCGTACTTGGGTGGTAAGGTGCAGCATAGCATTTTAGCCTAAGTCCAAGATGTTTATAACACATGAGATTATTCAGCAACGCCTTGACAGGGATGACTAATGAGGCCAAAGAGTTCTTTTGGGGTCTCCCCACGTAGATTTAAATCCTGAGAGTAATGGCTTCTTCTGCTCAAGTGTGTGATGGGATTTTGTTTACTTTGCCAGTGCCCATTTTTTAAGCCTATGGCTTTTGATTTCTTTCGATCGATCGATCGATCTTTGCAAAGTAAATAAGTATTCAACTGCGGACTCTTGATTGACATTGCCATCCCTCTGAACTTTAGAAGCATGCGCTTTAGCCTCAAAACTCCTCCTACTTTTGGCGGCAGGAAAAAAAGGCTACAACCCATACACAAGCACAAGAAAAGGTTCCGATGGCGCTGTGTTACGTTATAGAAGAAACGTTTAAATAAGCTCTATTTTAGGAATCAAAAAGGTTTTCTGGCAATTGTCAGTGAACAAAATTCCCAAACTACAAGCGTACTTGGGTGGTAAGGTGCAGCATAGCATTTTAGCCTAAGTCCAAGATGTTTATAACACATGAGATTATTCAGCAACGCCTTGACAGGGATGACTAATGAGGCCAAAGAGTTCTTTTGGGGTCTCCCCACGTAGATTTAAATCCTGAGAGTAATGGCTTCTTCTGCTCAAGTGTGTGATGGGATTTTGTTTACTTTGCCAGTGCCCATTTTTTAAGCCTATGGCTTTTGATTTCTTTCGATCGATCGATCGATCTTTGCAAAGTAAATAAGTATTCAACTGCGGACTCTTGATTGACATTGCCATCCCTCTGAACTTTAGAAGCATGCGCTTTGGCCTCAAAACTCCTCCTACTTTTGGCGGCAGGAAAAAAAGGCTACAACCCATACACAAGCACAAGAAAAGGTTCCGATGGCGCTGTGTTACGTTATAGAAGAAACGTTTAAATAAGCTCTATTTTAGGAATCAAAAAGGTTTTCTGGCAATTGTCAGTGAACAAAATTCCCAAACTACAAGCGTACTTGGGTGGTAAGGTGCAGCATAGCATTTTAGCCTAAGTCCAAGATGTTTATAACACATGAGATTATTCAGCAACGCCTTGACAGGGATGACTAATGAGGCCAAAGAGTTCTTTTGGGGTCTCCCCACGTAGATTTAAATCCTGAGAGTAATGGCTTCTTCTGCTCAAGTGTGTGATGGGATTTTGTTTACTTTGCCAGTGCCCCATTTTTAAGCCTATGGCTTTTGATTTCTTTCGATCGATCGATCGATCTTTGCAAAGTAAATAAGTATTCAACTGCGGACTCTTGATTGACATTGCCATCCCTCTGAACTTTAGAAGCATGCGCTTTGGCCTCAAAACTCCTCCTACTTTTGGCGGCAGGAAAAAAAAGGCTACAACCCATACACACGCACAAGAAAAGGTTCCGATGGCGCTGTGTTACGTTATAGAAGAAACATTTAAATAAGCTCTATTTTCAGAATCAAAAAGGTTTTCTGGCAATTGTCAGTGAACAAAATTCCCAAACTACAAGCGTACTTGGGTGGTAAGGTGCAGCATAGCATTTTAGCCTAAGTCCAAGGTGTTTATAACACATGAGATTATTCAGCAACGCCTTGACAGGGATGACTAATGAGGCCAAAGAGTTCTTTTGGGGTCTCCCCACGTAGATTTAAATCCTGAGAGTAATGGCTTCTTCTGCTCAAGTGTGTGATGGGATTTTGTTTACTTTGCCAGTGCCCCATTTTTAAGCCTATGGCTTTTGATTTCTTTCGATCGATCGATTGATCGATCTTTGCAAAGTAAATAAGTATTCAACTGCGGACTCTTGATTGACATTGCCATCCCTCTGAACTTTAGAAGCATGCGCTTTGGCCTCAAAACTCCTCCTACTTTTGGCGGCAGGAAAAAAAGGCTACAACCCATACACACGCACAAGAAAAGGTTCCGATGGCGCTGTGTTACGTTATAGAAGAAACGTTTAAATAAGCTCTATTTTCAGAATCAAAAAGGTTTTCTGGCAATTGTCAGTGAACAAAATTCCCAAACTTCAAGCGTACTTGGGTGGTAAGGTGCAGCATAGCATTTTAGCCTAAGTCCAAGATGTTTATAACACATGAGATTATTCAGCAACGCCTTGACAGGGATGACTAATGAGGCCAAAGAGTTCTTTTGGGGTCTCCCCACGTAGATTTAAATCCTGAGAGTAATGGCTTCTTCTGCTCAAGTGTGTGATGGGATTTTGTTTACTTTGCCAGTGCCCATTTTTTAAGCCTATGGCTTTTGATTTCTTTCGATCGATCGATCGATCTTTGCAAAGTAAATAAGTATTCAACTGCGGACTCTTAATTGACATTGCCATCCCTCTGAACTTTAGAAGCATGCGCTTTGGCCTCAAAACTCCTCCTACTTTTGGCGGCAGGAAAAAAAGGCTACAACCCATACACAAGCACAAGAAAAGGTTCCGATGGCGCTGTGTTACGTTATAGAAGAAACGTTTAAATAAGCTCTATTTTAGGAATCAAAAAGGTTTTCTGGCAATTGTCAGTGAACAAAATTCCCAAACTACAAGCGTACTTGGGTGGTAAGGTGCAGCATAGCATTTTAGCCTAAGTCCAAGATGTTTATAACACATGAGATTATTCAGCAACGCCTTGACAGGGATGACTAATGAGGCCAAAGAGTTCTTTTGGGGTCTCCCCACGTAGATTTAAATCCTGAGAGTAATGGCTTCTTCTGCTCAAGTGTGTGATGGGATTTTGTTTACTTTGCCAGTGCCCCATTTTTAAGCCTATGGCTTTTGATTTCTTTCGATCGATCGATCTTTGCAAAGTAAATAAGTATTCAACTGCGGACTCTTGATTGACATTGCCATCCCTCTGAACTTTAGAAGCATGCGCTTTGGCCTCAAAACTCCGGCAGGAAAAAAAGGCTACAACCCATACACACGCACAAGAAAAGGTTCCCGTAAGCAGCTAATGAGTTGTTGTGGCCGAGTGGTTAAGGCGATGGACTAGAAATCCATTGGGAATTTCCCGTGCAGGTTCGAATCCTGCCAACAACGTGGTTCATGTTGTTCCCGTACGGGCCCCTGCTGGCAGGCCATTTGGCGGAAGTAAAGAATCCCTGGTTGGCTTTTGACCAGGGCCAGATTTAGAATATGTATTTTATGAAAGCTAAACTCAAACGGAAGCGCTGCCGACAGACATCACACAGCCCTGCTCTTGACGTTCGGCATGCGAACTGGCAGCGGTGGAATTTGAACCCACGCCTCCGAAGAGACTGGAGCCTAAATCCTGCGCCTTAGACCACTCGGCCACGCTACCTATTGCTCAGTTGGACAAGAAATGCGACCAGCGAAACCGTGCAAAAAAAGGCGTTTCTATGATAGTAATTATCTTCAAACCATGTTCCGTGTGCATGGAACTTTAGATATCAATTACAGGCGCCGATTTGCGACACGGCACTGCGAAAGCATGTGTCCTTGCGATTGGTGGTATAGTGGTAAGCATAGCTGCCATCCAAGCAGTTGACCCGGGATCGATTCTCGGCCATCGCATGCTGTACTTTTGAGTTATACTTGTGTATATGCAGTTTCATTCACAACTAAAGCTCTCAGAGGGCAATGGCCAAACTGTCAAACAGTTGAGTATTAGAGCATTTGAACTAATCCTCTTGGCAGATCGCATGATTGCGGAGTGACAGGTATGAAACAGCCCCATAACATGAATTAGTGAATGCTGTTCACCCACTATAACAAGAATCAACAAAGTACATGACGCTGACGTGAAGTTGAACACGCAACTTTCTGATCTGGAGTCAGACGCGCTACCGTTGCGCCACAGAGGCAGCCCGAGTGGGCCGGTCCGATGGCGCTGTGTTACGTTATAGAAGAAACGCTCAAATAAGCTCTATTTTCAGAATCAAAAAGGTTTTCTGGCAATTGTCAGTGAACAAAATTCCCAAACTACAAGCGTACTCGGGTGGTAAGGTGCAGCATAGCATTTTAGCCTAAGTCCAAGATGTTTATAACACATGAGATTATTCAGCAACGCCTTGACAGGGATGACTAATGAGGCCAAAGAGTTCTTTTGGGGTCTCCCCACGTAGATTTAAATCCTGAGAGTAATGGCTTCTTCTGCTCAAGTGTGTGATGGGATTTTGTTTACTTTGCCAGTGCCCCATTTTTAAGCCTATGGCTTTTGATTTCTTTCGATCGATCGATTGATCGATCTTTGCAAAGTAAATAAGTATTCAACTGCGGACTCTTGATTGACATTGCCATCCCTCTGAACTTTAGAAGCATGCGCTTTGGCCTCAAAACTCCTCCTACTTTTGGCGGCAGGAAAAAAAGGCTACAACCCATACACAGGCACAAGAAAAGGTTCCGATGGCGCTGTGTTACGTTATAGAAGAAACGTTTAAATAAGCTCTATTTTCAGAATCAAAAAGGTTTTCTGGCAATTGTCGGTGAACAAAATTCCCAAACTACAAGCGTACTTGGGTGGTAAGGTGCAGCATAGCATTTTAGCCTAAGTCCAAGATGTTTATAACACATGAGATTATTCAGCAACGCCTTGACAGGGATGACTAATGAGGCCAAAGAGTTCTTTTGGGGTCTCCCCACGTAGATTTAAATCCTGAGAGTAATGGCTTCTTCTGCTCAAGTGTGTGATGGGATTTTGTTTACTTTGCCAGTGCCCCATTTTTAAGCCTATGGCTTTTGATTTCTTTCGATCGATCGATTGATCGATCTTTGCAAAGTAAATAAGTATTCAACTGCGGACTCTTGATTGACATTGCCATCCCTCTGAACTTTAGAAGCATGCGCTTTGGCCTCAAAACTCCTCCTACTTTTGGCGGCAGGAAAAAAAGGCTACAACCCATACACACGCACAAGAAAAGGTTCCGATGGCGCTGTGTTACGTTATAGAAGAAACGTTTAAATAAGCTCTATTTTCAGAATCAAAAAGGTTTTCTGGCAATTGTCAGTGAACAAAATTCCCAAACTACAAGCGTACTTGGGTGGTAAGGTGCAGCATAGCATTTTAGCCTAAGTCCAAGATGTTTATAACACATGAGATTATTCAGCAACGCCTTGACAGGGATGACTAATGAGGCCAAAGAGTTCTTTTGGGGTCTCCCCACGTAGATTTAAATCCTGAGAGTAATGGCTTCTTCTGCTCAAGTGTGTGATGGGATTTTGTTTACTTTGCCAGTGCCCCATTTTTAAGCCTATGGCTTTTGATTTCTTTCGATCGATCGATTGATCGATCTTTGCAAAGTAAATAAGTATTCAACTGCGGACTCTTGATTGACATTGCCATCCCTCTGAACTTTAGAAGCATGCGCTTTGGCCTCAAAACTCCTCCTACTTTTGGCGGCAGGAAAAAAAGGCTACAACCCATACACACGCACAAGAAAAGGTTCCGATGGCGCTGTGTTACGTTATAGAAGAAACGTTTAAATAAGCTCTATTTTCAGAATCAAAAAGGTTTTCTGGCAATTGTCAGTGAACAAAATTCCCAAACTACAAGCGTACTTGGGTGGTAAGGTGCAGCATAGCATTTTAGCCTAAGTCCAAGATGTTTATAACACATGAGATTATTCAGCAACGCCTTGACAGGGATGACTAATGAGGCCAAAGAGTTCTTTTGGGGTCTCCCCACGTAGATTTAAATCCTGAGAGTAATGGCTTCTTCTGCTCAAGTGTGTGATGGGATTTTGTTTACTTTGCCAGTGCCCCATTTTTAAGCCTATGGCTTTTGATTTCTTTCGATCGATCGATTGATCGATCTTTGCAAAGTAAATAAGTATTCAACTGCGGACTCTTGATTGACATTGCCATCCCTCTGAACTTTAGAAGCATGCGCTTTGGCCTCAAAACTCCTCCTACTTTTGGCGGCAGGAAAAAAAGGCTACAACCCATACACACGCACAAGAAAAGGTTCCGATGGCGCTGTGTTACGTTATAGAAGAAACGTTTAAATAAGCTCTATTTTCAGAATCAAAAAGGTTTTCTGGCAATTGTCAGTGAACAAAATTCCCAAACTACAAGCGTACTTGGGTGGTAAGGTGCAGCATAGCATTTTAGCCTAAGTCCAAGATGTTTATAACACATGAGATTATTCAGCAACGCCTTGACAGGGATGACTAATGAGGCCAAAGAGTTCTTTTGGGGTCTCCCCACGTAGATTTAAATCCTGAGAGTAATGGCTTCTTCTGCTCAAGTGTGTGATGGGATTTTGTTTACTTTGCCAGTGCCCCATTTTTAAGCCTATGGCTTTTGATTTCTTTCGATCGATCGATTGATCGATCTTTGCAAAGTAAATAAGTATTCAACTGCGGACTCTTGATTGACATTGCCATCCCTCTGAACTTTAGAAGCATGCGCTTTGGCCTCAAAACTCCTCCTACTTTTGGCGGCAGGAAAAAAAGGCTACAACCCATACACACGCACAAGAAAAGGTTCCGATGGCGCTGTGTTACGTTATAGAAGAAACGTTTAAATAAGCTCTATTTTCAGAATCAAAAAGGTTTTCTGGCAATTGTCAGTGAACAAAATTCCCAAACTTCAAGCGTACTTGGGTGGTAAGGTGCAGCATAGCATTTTAGCCTAAGTCCAAGATGTTTATAACACATGAGATTATTCAGCAACGCCTTGACAGGGATGACTAATGAGGCCAAAGAGTTCTTTTGGGGTCTCCCCACGTAGATTTAAATCCTGAGAGTAATGGCTTCTTCTGCTCAAGTGTGTGATGGGATTTTGTTTACTTTGCCAGTGCCCATTTTTTAAGCCTATGGCTTTTGATTTCTTTCGATCGATCGATCGATCTTTGCAAAGTAAATAAGTATTCAACTGCGGACTCTTGATTGACATTTCCATCCCTCTGAACTTTAGAAGCATGCGCTTTAGCCTCAAAACTCCTCCTACTTTTGGCGGCAGGAAAAAAAGGCTACAACCCATACACAAGCACAAGAAAAGGTTCCGATGGCGCTGTGTTACGTTATAGAAGAAACGTTTAAATAAGCTCTATTTTAGGAATCAAAAAGGTTTTCTGGCAATTGTCAGTGAACAAAATTCCCAAACTACAAGCGTACTTGGGTGGTAAGGTGCAGCATAGCATTTTAGCCTAAGTCCAAGATGTTTATAACACATGAGATTATTCAGCAACGCCTTGACAGGGATGACTAATGAGGCCAAAGAGTTCTTTTGGGGTCTCCCCACGTAGATTTAAATCCTGAGAGTAATGGCTTCTTCTGCTCAAGTGTGTGATGGGATTTTGTTTACTTTGCCAGTGCCCCATTTTTAAGCCTATGGCTTTTGATTTCTTTCGATCGATCGATTGATCGATCTTTGCAAAGTAAATAAGTATTCAACTGCGGACTCTTGATTGACATTGCCATCCCTCTGAACTTTAGAAGCATGCGCTTTGGCCTCAAAACTCCTCCTACTTTTGGCGGCAGGAAAAAAAGGCTACAACCCATACACACGCACAAGAAAAGGTTCCGATGGCGCTGTGTTACGTTATAGAAGAAACGTTTAAATAAGCTCTATTTTCAGAATCAAAAAGGTTTTCTGGCAATTGTCAGTGAACAAAATTCCCAAACTTCAAGCGTACTTGGGTGGTAAGGTGCAGCATAGCATTTTAGCCTAAGTCCAAGATGTTTATAACACATGAGATTATTCAGCAACGCCTTGACAGGGATGACTAATGAGGCCAAAGAGTTCTTTTGGGGTCTCCCCACGTAGATTTAAATCCTGAGAGTAATGGCTTCTTCTGCTCAAGTGTGTGATGGGATTTTGTTTACTTTGCCAGTGCCCATTTTTTAAGCCTATGGCTTTTGATTTCTTTCGATCGATCGATCGATCTTTGCAAAGTAAATAAGTATTCAACTGCGGACTCTTGATTGACATTGCCATCCCTCTGAACTTTAGAAGCATGCGCTTTGGCCTCAAAACTCCTACTTTTGGCGGCAGGAAAAAAAGGCTACAACCCATTTACAAGCACAAGAAAAGGTTCCGATGGCGCTGTGTTACGTTATAGAAGAAACGTTTAAATAAGCTCTATTTTAGGAATCAAAAAGGTTTTCTGGCAATTGTCAGTGAACAAAATTCCCAAACTACAAGCGTACTTGGGTGGTAAGGTGCAGCATAGCATTTTAGCCTAAGTCCAAGATGTTTATAACACATGAGATTATTCAGCAACGCCTTGACAGGGATGACTAATGAGGCCAAAGAGTTCTTTTGGGGTCTCCCCACGTAGATTTAAATCCTGAGAGTAATGGCTTCTTCTGCTCAAGTGTGTGATGGGATTTTGTTTACTTTGCCAGTGCCCCATTTTTAAGCCTATGGCTTTTGATTTCTTTCGATCGATCGATCGATCTTTGCAAAGTAAATAAGTATTCAACTGCGGACTCTTGATTGACATTGCCATCCCTCTGAACTTTAGAAGCATGCGCTTTGGCCTCAAAACTCCTCCTACTTTTGGCGGCAGGAAAAAAAGGCTACAACCCATACACACGCACAAGAAAAGGTTCCGATGGCGCTGTGTTACGTTATAGAAGAAACGTTTAAATAAGCTCTATTTTCAGAATCAAAAAGGTTTTCTGGCAATTGTCAGTGAACAAAATTCCCAAACTACAAGCGTACTTGGGTGGTAAGGTGCAGCATAGCATTTTAGCCTAAGTCCAAGATGTTTATAACACATGAGATTATTCAGCAACGCCTTGACAGGGATGACTAATGAGGCCAAAGAGTTCTTTTGGGGTCTCCCCACGTAGATTTAAATCCTGAGAGTAATGGCTTCTTCTGCTCAAGTGTGTGATGGGATTTTGTTTACTTTGCCAGTGCCCCATTTTTAAGCCTATGGCTTTTGATTTCTTTCGATCGATCGATTGATCGATCTTTGCAAAGTAAATAAGTATTCAACTGCGGACTCTTGATTGACATTGCCATCCCTCTGAACTTTAGAAGCATGCGCTTTGGCCTCAAAACTCCTCCTACTTTTGGCGGCAGGAAAAAAAGGCTACAACCCATACACACGCACAAGAAAAGGTTCCGATGGCGCTGTGTTACGTTATAGAAGAAACGTTTAAATAAGCTCTATTTTCAGAATCAAAAAGGTTTTCTGGCAATTGTCAGTGAACAAAATTCCCAAACTTCAAGCGTACTTGGGTGGTAAGGTGCAGCATAGCATTTTAGCCTAAGTCCAAGATGTTTATAACACATGAGATTATTCAGCAACGCCTTGACAGGGATGACTAATGAGGCCAAAGAGTTCTTTTGGGGTCTCCCCACGTAGATTTAAATCCTGAGAGTAATGGCTTCTTCTGCTCAAGTGTGTGATGGGATTTTGTTTACTTTGCCAGTGCCCATTTTTTAAGCCTATGGCTTTTGATTTCTTTCGATCGATCGATCGATCTTTGCAAAGTAAATAAGTATTCAACTGCGGACTCTTGATTGACATTGCCATCCCTCTGAACTTTAGAAGCATGCTCTTTGGCCTCAAAACTCCTCCTACTTTTGGCGGCAGGAAAAAAAGGCTACAACCCATACACAAGCACAAGAAAAGGTTCCGATGGCGCTGTGTTACGTTATAGAAGAAACGTTTAAATAAGCTCTATTTTAGGAATCAAAAAGGTTTTCTGGCAATTGTCAGTGAACAAAATTCCCAAACTACAAGCGTACTTGGGTGGTAAGGTGCAGCATAGCATTTTAGCCTAAGTCCAAGATGTTTATAACACATGAGATTATTCAGCAACGCCTTGACAGGGATGACTAATGAGGCCAAAGAGTTCTTTTGGGGTCTTCCCACGTAGATTTAAATCCTGAGAGTAATGGCTTCTTCTGCTCAAGTGTGTGATGGGATTTTGTTTACTTTGCCAGTGCCCCATTTTTAAGCCTATGGCTTTTGATTTCTTTCGATCGATCGATCTTTGCAAAGTAAATAAGTATTCAACTGCGGACTCTTGATTGACATTGCCATCCCTCTGAACTTTAGAAGCATGCGCTTTGGCCTCAAAACTCCGGCAGGAAAAAAAGGCTACAACCCATACACACGCACAAGAAAAGGTTCCCGTAAGCAGCTAATGAGTTGTTGTGGCCGAGTGGTTAAGGCGATGGACTAGAAATCCATTGGGAATTTCCCGTGCAGGTTCGAATCCTGCCAACAACGTGGTTCATGTTGTTCCCGTACGGGCCCCTGCTGGCAGGCCATTTGGCGGAAGTAAAGAATCCCTGGTTGGCTTTTGACCAGGGCCAGATTTAGAATATGTATTTTATGAAAGCTAAACTCAAACGGAAGCGCTGCCGACAGACATCACACAGCCCTGCTCTTGACGTTCGGCATGCGAACTGGCAGCGGTGGAATTTGAACCCACGCCTCCGAAGAGACTGGAGCATAAATCCTGCGCCTTAGACCACTCGGCCACGCTACCTGTTGCTCAGTTGGACAAGAAATGCGACCAGCGAAACCGTGCAAAAAAAGGCGTTTCTATGATAGTAATTATCTTCAAACCATGTTCCGTGTGCATGGAACTTTAGATATCAATTACAGGCGCCGATTTGCGACACGGCACTGCGAAAGCATGTGTCCTTGCGATTGGTGGTATAGTGGTAAGCATAGCTGCCTTCCAAGCAGTTGACCCGGGATCGATTCTCGGCCATCGCATGCTGTACTTTTGAGTTATACTTGTGTATATGCAGTTTCATTCACAACTAAAGCTCTCAGAGGGCAATGGCCAAACTGTCAAACAGTTGAGTATTAGAGCATTTGAACTAATCCTCTTGGCAGATCGCATGATTGCGGAGTGACAGGTATGAAACAGCCCCATAACATGAATTAGTGAATGCTGTTCACCCACTATAACAAGAATCAACAAAGTACATGACGCTGACGTGAAGTTGAACACGCAACTTTCTGATCTGGAGTCAGACGCGCTACCGTTGCGCCACAGAGGCAGCCCGAGTGGTCCGGTCCGATGGCGCTGTGTTACGTTATAGAAGAAACGCTCAAATAAGCTCTATTTTCAGAATCAAAAAGGTTTTCTGGCAATTGTCAGTGAACAAAATTCCCAAACTACAAGCGTACTCGGGTGGTAAGGTGCAGCATAGCATTTTAGCCTAAGTCCAAGATGTTTATAACACATGAGATTATTCAGCAACGCCTTGACAGGGATGACTAATGAGGCCAAAGAGTTCTTTTGGGGTCTCCCCACGTAGATTTAAATCCTGAGAGTAATGGCTTCTTCTGCTCAAGTGTGTGATGGGATTTTGTTTACTTTGCCAGTGCCCCATTTTTAAGCCTATGGCTTTTGATTTATTTCGATCGATCGATTGATCGATCTTTGCAAAGTAAATAAGTATTCAACTGCGGACTCTTGATTGACATTGCCATCCCTCTGAACTTTAGAAGCATGCGCTTTGGCCTCAAAACTCCTCCTACTTTTGGCGGCAGGAAAAAAAGGCTACAACCCATACACAGGCACAAGAAAAGGTTCCGATGGCGCTGTGTTACGTTATAGAAGAAACGTTTAAATAAGCTCTATTTTCAGAATCAAAAAGGTTTTCTGGCAATTGTCAGTGAACAAAATTCCCAAACTACAAGCGTACTTGGGTGGTAAGGTGCAGCATAGCATTTTAGCCTAAGTCCAAGATGTTTATAACACATGAGATTATTCAGCAACGCCTTGACAGGGATGACTAATGAGGCCAAAGAGTTCTTTTGGGGTCTCCCCACGTAGATTTAAATCCTGAGAGTAATGGCTTCTTCTGCTCAAGTGTGTGATGGGATTTTGTTTACTTTGCCAGTGCCCCATTTTTAAGCCTATGGCTTTTGATTTCTTTCGATCGATCGATTGATCGATCTTTGCAAAGTAAATAAGTATTCAACTGCGGACTCTTGATTGACATTGCCATCCCTCTGAACTTTAGAAGCATGCGCTTTGGCCTCAAAACTCCTCCTACTTTTGGCGGCAGGAAAAAAAGGCTACAACCCATACACACGCACAAGAAAAGGTTCCGATGGCGCTGTGTTACGTTATAGAAGAAACGTTTAAATAAGCTCTATTTTCAGAATCAAAAAGGTTTTCTGGCAATTGTCAGTGAACAAAATTCCCAAACTACAAGCGTACTTGGGTGGTAAGGTGCAGCATAGCATTTTAGCCTAAGTCCAAGATGTTTATAACACATGAGATTATTCAGCAACGCCTTGACAGGGATGACTAATGAGGCCAAAGAGTTCTTTTGGGGTCTCCCCACGTAGATTTAAATCCTGAGAGTAATGGCTTCTTCTGCTCAAGTGTGTGATGGGATTTTGTTTACTTTGCCAGTGCCCCATTTTTAAGCCTATGGCTTTTGATTTCTTTCGATCGATCGATTGATCGATCTTTGCAAAGTAAATAAGTATTCAACTGCGGACTCTTGATTGACATTGCCATCCCTCTGAACTTTAGAAGCATGCGCTTTGGCCTCAAAACTCCTCCTACTTTTGGCGGCAGGAAAAAAAGGCTACAACCCATACACACGCACAAGAAAAGGTTCCGATGGCGCTGTGTTACGTTATAGAAGAAACGTTTAAATAAGCTCTATTTTCAGAATCAAAAAGGTTTTCTGGCAATTGTCAGTGAACAAAATTCCCAAACTACAAGCGTACTTGGGTGGTAAGGTGCAGCATAGCATTTTAGCCTAAGTCCAAGATGTTTATAACACATGAGATTATTCAGCAACGCCTTGACAGGGATGACTAATGAGGCCAAAGAGTTCTTTTGGGGTCTCCCCACGTAGATTTAAATCCTGAGAGTAATGGCTTCTTCTGCTCAAGTGTGTGATGGGATTTTGTTTACTTTGCCAGTGCCCCATTTTTAAGCCTATGGCTTTTGATTTCTTTCGATCGATCGATTGATCGATCTTTGCAAAGTAAATAAGTATTCAACTGCGGACTCTTGATTGACATTGCCATCCCTCTGAACTTTAGAAGCATGCGCTTTGGCCTCAAAACTCCTCCTACTTTTGGCGGCAGGAAAAAAAGGCTACAACCCATACACACGCACAAGAAAAGGTTCCGATGGCGCTGTGTTACGTTATAGAAGAAACGTTTAAATAAGCTCTATTTTCAGAATCAAAAAGGTTTTCTGGCAATTGTCAGTGAACAAAATTCCCAAACTACAAGCGTACTTGGGTGGTAAGGTGCAGCATAGCATTTTAGCCTAAGTCCAAGATGTTTATAACACATGAGATTATTCAGCAACGCCTTGACAGGGATGACTAATGAGGCCAAAGAGTTCTTTTGGGGTCTCCCCACGTAGATTTAAATCCTGAGAGTAATGGCTTCTTCTGCTCAAGTGTGTGATGGGATTTTGTTTACTTTGCCAGTGCCCCATTTTTAAGCCTATGGCTTTTGATTTCTTTCGATCGATCGATTGATCGATCTTTGCAAAGTAAATAAGTATTCAACTGCGGACTCTTGATTGACATTGCCATCCCTCTGAACTTTAGAAGCATGCGCTTTGGCCTCAAAACTCCTCCTACTTTTGGCGGCAGGAAAAAAAGGCTACAACCCATACACACGCACAAGAAAAGGTTCCGATGGCGCTGTGTTACGTTATAGAAGAAACGTTTAAATAAGCTCTATTTTCAGAATCAAAAAGGTTTTCTGGCAATTGTCAGTGAACAAAATTCCCAAACTTCAAGCGTACTTGGGTGGTAAGGTGCAGCATAGCATTTTAGCCTAAGTCCAAGATGTTTATAACACATGAGATTATTCAGCAACGCCTTGACAGGGATGACTAATGAGGCCAAAGAGTTCTTTTGGGGTCTCCCCACGTAGATTTAAATCCTGAGAGTAATGGCTTCTTCTGCTCAAGTGTGTGATGGGATTTTGTTTACTTTGCCAGTGCCCATTTTTTAAGCCTATGGCTTTTGATTTCTTTCGATCGATCGATCGATCTTTGCAAAGTAAATAAGTATTCAACTGCGGACTCTTGATTGACATTGCCATCCCTCTGAACTTTAGAAGCATGCGCTTTAGCCTCAAAACTCCTCCTACTTTTGGCGGCAGGAAAAAAAGGCTACAACCCATACACAAGCACAAGAAAAGGTTCCGATGGCGCTGTGTTACGTTATAGAAGAAACGTTTAAATAAGCTCTATTTTAGGAATCAAAAAGGTTTTCTGGCAATTGTCAGTGAACAAAATTCCCAAACTACAAGCGTACTTGGGTGGTAAGGTGCAGCATAGCATTTTAGCCTAAGTCCAAGATGTTTATAACACATGAGATTATTCAGCAACGCCTTGACAGGGATGACTAATGAGGCCAAAGAGTTCTTTTGGGGTCTCCCCACGTAGATTTAAATCCTGAGAGTAATGGCTTCTTCTGCTCAAGTGTGTGATGGGATTTTGTTTACTTTGCCAGTGCCCCATTTTTAAGCCTATGGCTTTTGATTTCTTTCGATCGATCGATTGATCGATCTTTGCAAAGTAAATAAGTATTCAACTGCGGACTCTTGATTGACATTGCCATCCCTCTGAACTTTAGAAGCATGCGCTTTGGCCTCAAAACTCCTCCTACTTTTGGCGGCAGGAAAAAAAGGCTACAACCCATACACACGCACAAGAAAAGGTTCCGATGGCGCTGTGTTACGTTATAGAAGAAACGTTTAAATAAGCTCTATTTTCAGAATCAAAAAGGTTTTCTGGCAATTGTCAGTGAACAAAATTCCCAAACTTCAAGCGTACTTGGGTGGTAAGGTGCAGCATAGCATTTTAGCCTAAGTCCAAGATGTTTATAACACATGAGATTATTCAGCAACGCCTTGACAGGGATGACTAATGAGGCCAAAGAGTTCTTTTGGGGTCTCCCCACGTAGATTTAAATCCTGAGAGTAATGGCTTCTTCTGCTCAAGTGTGTGATGGGATTTTGTTTACTTTGCCAGTGCCCATTTTTTAAGCCTATGGCTTTTGATTTCTTTCGATCGATCGATCGATCTTTGCAAAGTAAATAAGTATTCAACTGCGGACTCTTGATTGACATTGCCATCCCTCTGAACTTTAGAAGCATGCGCTTTGGCCTCAAAACTCCTCCTACTTTTGGCGGCAGGAAAAAAAGGCTACAACCCATACACAAGCACAAGAAAAGGTTCCGATGGCGCTGTGTTACGTTATAGAAGAAACGTTTAAATAAGCTCTATTTTAGGAATCAAAAAGGTTTTCTGGCAATTGTCAGTGAACAAAATTCCCAAACTACAAGCGTACTTGGGTGGTAAGGTGCAGCATAGCATTTTAGCCTAAGTCCAAGATGTTTATAACACATGAGATTATTCAGCAACGCCTTGACAGGGATGACTAATGAGGCCAAAGAGTTCTTTTGGGGTCTCCCCACGTAGATTTAAATCCTGAGAGTAATGGCTTCTTCTGCTCAAGTGTGTGATGGGATTTTGTTTACTTTGCCAGTGCCCCATTTTTAAGCCTATGGCTTTTGATTTCTTTCGATCGATCGATTGATCGATCTTTGCAAAGTAAATAAGTATTCAACTGCGGACTCTTGATTGACATTGCCATCCCTCTGAACTTTAGAAGCATGCGCTTTGGCCTCAAAACTCCTCCTACTTTTGGCGGCAGGAAAAAAAGGCTACAACCCATACACAAGCACAAGAAAAGGTTCCGATGGCGCTGTGTTACGTTATAGAAGAAACGTTTAAATAAGCTCTATTTTAGGAATCAAAAAGGTTTTCTGGCAATTGTCAGTGAACAAAATTCCCAAACTACAAGCGTACTTGGGTGGTAAGGTGCAGCATAGCATTTTAGCCTAAGTCCAAGATGTTTATAACACATGAGATTATTCAGCAACGCCTTGACAGGGATGACTAATGAGGCCAAAGAGTTCTTTTGGGGTCTCCCCACGTAGATTTAAATCCTGAGAGTAATGGCTTCTTCTGCTCAAGTGTGTGATGGGATTTTGTTTACTTTGCCAGTGCCCCATTTTTAAGCCTATGGCTTTTGATTTCTTTCGATCGATCGATCGATCTTTGCAAAGTAAATAAGTATTCAACTGCGGACTCTTGATTGACATTGCCATCCCTCTGAACTTTAGAAGCATGCGCTTTGGCCTCAAAACTCCTCCTACTTTTGGCGGCAGGAAAAAAAGGCTACAACCCATACACACGCACAAGAAAAGGTTCCGATGGCGCTGTGTTACGTTATAGAAGAAACGTTTAAATAAGCTCTATTTTCAGAATCAAAAAGGTTTTCTGGCAATTGTCAGTGAACAAAATTCCCAAACTACAAGCGTACTTGGGTGGTAAGGTGCAGCATAGCATTTTAGCCTAAGTCCAAGATGTTTATAACACATGAGATTATTCAGCAACGCCTTGACAGGGATGACTAATGAGGCCAAAGAGTTCTTTTGGGGTCTCCCCACGTAGATTTAAATCCTGAGAGTAATGGCTTCTTCTGCTCAAGTGTGTGATGGGATTTTGTTTACTTTGCCAGTGCCCCATTTTTAAGCCTATGGCTTTTGATTTCTTTCGATCGATCGATTGATCGATCTTTGCAAAGTAAATAAGTATTCAACTGCGGACTCTTGATTGACATTGCCATCCCTCTGAACTTTAGAAGCATGCGCTTTGGCCTCAAAACTCCTCCTACTTTTGGCGGCAGGAAAAAAAGGCTACAACCCATACACACGCACAAGAAAAGGTTCCGATGGCGCTGTGTTACGTTATAGAAGAAACGTTTAAATAAGCTCTATTTTCAGAATCAAAAAGGTTTTCTGGCAATTGTCAGTGAACAAAATTCCCAAACTTCAAGCGTACTTGGGTGGTAAGGTGCAGCATAGCATTTTAGCCTAAGTCCAAGATGTTTATAACACATGAGATTATTCAGCAACGCCTTGACAGGGATGACTAATGAGGCCAAAGAGTTCTTTTGGGGTCTCCCCACGTAGATTTAAATCCTGAGAGTAATGGCTTCTTCTGCTCAAGTGTGTGATGGGATTTTGTTTACTTTGCCAGTGCCCATTTTTTAAGCCTATGGCTTTTGATTTCTTTCGATCGATCGATCGATCTTTGCAAAGTAAATAAGTATTCAACTGCGGACTCTTGATTGACATTGCCATCCCTCTGAACTTTAGAAGCATGCGCTTTGGCCTCAAAACTCCTCCTACTTTTGGCGGCAGGAAAAAAAGGCTACAACCCATACACAAGCACAAGAAAAGGTTCCGATGGCGCTGTGTTACGTTATAGAAGAAACGTTTAAATAAGCTCTATTTTAGGAATCAAAAAGGTTTTCTGGCAATTGTCAGTGAACAAAATTCCCAAACTACAAGCGTACTTGGGTGGTAAGGTGCAGCATAGCATTTTAGCCTAAGTCCAAGATGTTTATAACACATGAGATTATTCAGCAACGCCTTGACAGGGATGACTAATGAGGCCAAAGAGTTCTTTTGGGGTCTCCCCACGTAGATTTAAATCCTGAGAGTAATGGCTTCTTCTGCTCAAGTGTGTGATGGGATTTTGTTTACTTTGCCAGTGCCCCATTTTTAAGCCTATGGCTTTTGATTTCTTTCGATCGATCGATCGATCTTTGCAAAGTAAATAAGTATTCAACTGCGGACTCTTGATTGACATTGCCATCCCTCTGAACTTTAGAAGCATGCGCTTTGGCCTTAAAACTCCTCCTACTTTTGGCGGCAGGAAAAAAAGGCTACAACCCATACACACGCACAAGAAAAGGTTCCGATGGCGCTGTGTTACGTTATAGAAGAAACGTTTAAATAAGCTCTATTTTCAGAATCAAAAAGGTTTTCTGGCAATTGTCAGTGAACAAAATTCCCAAACTTCAAGCGTACTTGGGTGGTAAGGTGCAGCATAGCATTTTAGCCTAAGTCCAAGATGTTTATAACACATGAGATTATTCAGCAACGCCTTGACAGGGATGACTAATGAGGCCAAAGAGTTCTTTTGGGGTCTCCCCACGTAGATTTAAATCCTGAGAGTAATGGCTTCTTCTGCTCAAGTGTGTGATGGGATTTTGTTTACTTTGCCAGTGCCCATTTTTTAAGCCTATGGCTTTTGATTTCTTTCGATCGATCGATCGATCTTTGCAAAGTAAATAAGTATTCAACTGCGGACTCTTGATTGACATTGCCATCCCTCTGAACTTTAGAAGCATGCGCTTTAGCCTCAAAACTCCTCCTACTTTTGGCGGCAGGAAAAAAAGGCTACAACCCATACACAAGCACAAGAAAAGGTTCCGATGGCGCTGTGTTACGTTATAGAAGAAACGTTTAAATAAGCTCTATTTTAGGAATCAAAAAGGTTTTCTGGCAATTGTCAGTGAACAAAATTCCCAAACTACAAGCGTACTTGGGTGGTAAGGTGCAGCATAGCATTTTAGCCTAAGTCCAAGATGTTTATAACACATGAGATTATTCAGCAACGCCTTGACAGGGATGACTAATGAGGCCAAAGAGTTCTTTTGGGGTCTCCCCACGTAGATTTAAATCCTGAGAGTAATGGCTTCTTCTGCTCAAGTGTGTGATGGGATTTTGTTTACTTTGCCAGTGCCCCATTTTTAAGCCTATGGCTTTTGATTTCTTTCGATCGATTGATCGATCTTTGCAAAGTAAATAAGTATTCAACTGCGGACTCTTGATTGACATTGCCATCCCTCTGAACTTATGAAGCATGCGCTTTGGCCTCAAAACTCCTCCTACTTTTGGCGGCAGGAAAAAAAGGCTAAAACCCATACACACGCACAAGAAAAGGTTCCGATGGCGCTGTGTTACGTTATAGAAGAAACGTTTAAATAAGCTCTATTTTCAGAATCAAAAAGGTTTTCTGGCAATTGTCAGTGAACAAAATTCCCAAACTTCAAGCGTACTTGGGTGGTAAGGTGCAGCATAGCATTTTAGCCTAAGTCCAAGATGTTTATAACACATGAGATTATTCAGCAACGCCTTGACAGGGATGACTAATGAGGCCAAAGAGTTCTTTTGGGGTCTCCCCACGTAGATTTAAATCCTGAGAGTAATGGCTTCTTCTGCTCAAGTGTGTGATGGGATTTTGTTTACTTTGCCAGTGCCCATTTTTTAAGCCTATGGCTTTTGATTTCTTTCGATCGATCGATCGATCTTTGCAAAGTAAATAAGTATTCAACTGCGGACTCTTGATTGACATTGCCATCCCTCTGAACTTTAGAAGCATGCGCTTTGGCCTCAAAACTCCTCCTACTTTTGGCGGCAGGAAAAAAAGGCTACAACCCATACACAAGCACAAGAAAAGGTTCCGATGGCGCTGTGTTACGTTATAGAAGAAACGTTTAAATAAGCTCTATTTTAGGAATCAAAAAGGTTTTCTGGCAATTGTCAGTGAACAAAATTCCCAAACTACAAGCGTACTTGGGTGGTAAGGTGCAGCATAGCATTTTAGCCTAAGTCCAAGATGTTTATAACACATGAGATTATTCAGCAACGCCTTGACAGGGATGACTAATGAGGCCAAAGAGTTCTTTTGGGGTCTCCCCACGTAGATTTAAATCCTGAGAGTAATGGCTTCTTCTGCTCAAGTGTGTGATGGGATTTTGTTTACTTTGCCAGTGCCCCATTTTTAAGCCTATGGCTTTTGATTTCTTTCGATCGATCGATCGATCTTTGCAAAGTAAATAAGTATTCAACTGCGGACTCTTGATTGACATTGCCATCCCTCTGAACTTTAGAAGCATGCGCTTTGGCCTCAAAACTCCTCCTACTTTTGGCGGCAGGAAAAAAAGGCTACAACCCATACACACGCACAAGAAAAGGTTCCGATGGCGCTGTGTTACGTTATAGAAGAAACGTTTAAATAAGCTCTATTTTCAGAATCAAAAAGGTTTTCTGGCAATTGTCAGTGAACAAAATTCCCAAACTACAAGCGTACTTGGGTGGTAAGGTGCAGCATAGCATTTTAGCCTAAGTCCAAGATGTTTATAACACATGAGATTATTCAGCAACGCCTTGACAGGGATGACTAATGAGGCCAAAGAGTTCTTTTGGGGTCTCCCCACGTAGATTTAAATCCTGAGAGTAATGGCTTCTTCTGCTCAAGTGTGTGATGGGATTTTGTTTACTTTGCCAGTGCCCCATTTTTAAGCCTATGGCTTTTGATTTCTTTCGATCGATCGATTGATCGATCTTTGCAAAGTAAATAAGTATTCAACTGCGGACTCTTGATTGACATTGCCATCCCTCTGAACTTTAGAAGCATGCGCTTTGGCCTCAAAACTCCTCCTACTTTTGGCGGCAGGAAAAAAAGGCTACAACCCATACACACGCACAAGAAAAGGTTCCGATGGCGCTGTGTTACGTTATAGAAGAAACGTTTAAATAAGCTCTATTTTCAGAATCAAAAAGGTTTTCTGGCAATTGTCAGTGAACAAAATTCCCAAACTTCAAGCGTACTTGGGTGGTAAGGTGCAGCATAGCATTTTAGCCTAAGTCCAAGATGTTTATAACACATGAGATTATTCAGCAACGCCTTGACAGGGATGACTAATGAGGCCAAAGAGTTCTTTTGGGGTCTCCCCACGTAGATTTAAATCCTGAGAGTAATGGCTTCTTCTGCTCAAGTGTGTGATGGGATTTTGTTTACTTTGCCAGTGCCCATTTTTTAAGCCTATGGCTTTTGATTTCTTTCGATCGATCGATCGATCTTTGCAAAGTAAATAAGTATTCAACTGCGGACTCTTGATTGACATTGCCATCCCTCTGAACTTTAGAAGCATGCGCTTTGGCCTCAAAACTCCTCCTACTTTTGGCGGCAGGAAAAAAAGGCTACAACCCATACACAAGCACAAGAAAAGGTTCCGATGGCGCTGTGTTACGTTATAGAAGAAACGTTTAAATAAGCTCTATTTTAGGAATCAAAAAGGTTTTCTGGCAATTGTCAGTGAACAAAATTCCCAAACTACAAGCGTACTTGGGTGGTAAGGTGCAGCATAGCATTTTAGCCTAAGTCCAAGATGTTTATAACACATGAGATTATTCAGCAACGCCTTGACAGGGATGACTAATGAGGCCAAAGAGTTCTTTTGGGGTCTCCCCACGTAGATTTAAATCCTGAGAGTAATGGCTTCTTCTGCTCAAGTGTGTGATGGGATTTTGTTTACTTTGCCAGTGCCCCATTTTTAAGCCTATGGCTTTTGATTTCTTTCGATCGATCGATCGATCTTTGCAAAGTAAATAAGTATTCAACTGCGGACTCTTGATTGACATTGCCATCCCTCTGAACTTTAGAAGCATGCGCTTTGGCCTCAAAACTCCTCCTACTTTTGGCGGCAGGAAAAAAAGGCTACAACCCATACACACGCACAAGAAAAGGTTCCGATGGCGCTGTGTTACGTTATAGAAGAAACGTTTAAATAAGCTCTATTTTCAGAATCAAAAAGGTTTTCTGGCAATTGTCAGTGAACAAAATTCCCAAACTACAAGCGTACTTGGGTGGTAAGGTGCAGCATAGCATTTTAGCCTAAGTCCAAGATGTTTATAACACATGAGATTATTCAGCAACGCCTTGACAGGGATGACTAATGAGGCCAAAGAGTTCTTTTGGGGTCTCCCCACGTATATTTAAATCCTGAGAGTAATGGCTTCTTCTGCTCAAGTGTGTGATGGGATTTTGTTTACTTTGCCAGTGCCCCATTTTTAAGCCTATGGCTTTTGATTTCTTTCGATCGATCGATTGATCGATCTTTGCAAAGTAAATAAGTATTCAACTGCGGACTCTTGATTGACATTGCCATCCCTCTGAACTTTAGAAGCATGCGCTTTGGCCTCAAAACTCCTCCTACTTTTGGCGGCAGGAAAAAAAGGCTACAACCCATACACACACACAAGAAAAGGTTCCGATGGCGCTGTGTTACGTTATAGAAGAAACGTTTAAATAAGCTCTATTTTCAGAATCAAAAAGGTTTTCTGGCAATTGTCAGTGAACAAAATTCCCAAACTTCAAGCGTACTTGGGTGGTAAGGTGCAGCATAGCATTTTAGCCTAAGTCCAAGATGTTTATAACACATGAGATTATTCAGCAACGCCTTGACAGGGATGACTAATGAGGCCAAAGAGTTCTTTTGGGGTCTCCCCACGTAGATTTAAATCCTGAGAGTAATGGCTTCTTCTGCTCAAGTGTGTGATGGGATTTTGTTTACTTTGCCAGTGCCCATTTTTTAAGCCTATGGCTTTTGATTTCTTTCGATCGATCGATCGATCTTTGCAAAGTAAATAAGTATTCAACTGCGGACTCTTGATTGACATTGCCATCCCTCTGAACTTTAGAAGCATGCGCTTTGGCCTCAAAACTCCTCCTACTTTTGGCGGCAGGAAAAAAAGGCTACAACCCATACACAAGCACAAGAAAAGGTTCCGATGGCGCTGTGTTACGTTATAGAAGAAACGTTTAAATAAGCTCTATTTTAGGAATCAAAAAGGTTTTCTGGCAATTGTCAGTGAACAAAATTCCCAAACTACAAGCGTACTTGGGTGGTAAGGTGCAGCATAGCATTTTAGCCTAAGTCCAAGATGTTTATAACACATGAGATTATTCAGCAACGCCTTGACAGGGATGACTAATGAGGCCAAAGAGTTCTTTTGGGGTCTCCCCACGTAGATTTAAATCCTGAGAGTAATGGCTTCTTCTGCTCAAGTGTGTGATGGGATTTTGTTTACTTTGCCAGTGCCCCATTTTTAAGCCTATGGCTTTTGATTTCTTTCGATCGATCGATCGATCTTTGCAAAGTAAATAAGTATTCAACTGCGGACTCTTGATTGACATTGCCATCCCTCTGAACTTTAGAAGCATGCGCTTTGGCCTCAAAACTCCTCCTACTTTTGGCGGCAGGAAAAAAAGGCTACAACCCATACACACGCACAAGAAAAGGTTCCGATGGCGCTGTGTTACGTTATAGAAGAAACGTTTAAATAAGCTCTATTTTCAGAATCAAAAAGGTTTTCTGGCAATTGTCAGTGAACAAAATTCCCAAACTACAAGCGTACTTGGGTGGTAAGGTGCAGCATAGCATTTTAGCCTAAGTCCAAGATGTTTATAACACATGAGATTATTCAGCAACGCCTTGACAGGGATGACTAATGAGGCCAAAGAGTTCTTTTGGGGTCTCCCCACGTAGATTTAAATCCTGAGAGTAATGGCTTCTTCTGCTCAAGTGTGTGATGGGATTTTGTTTACTTTGCCAGTGCCCATTTTTTAAGCCTATGGCTTTTGATTTCTTTCGATCGATCGATCGATCTTTGCAAAGTAAATAAGTATTCAACTGCGGACTCTTGATTGACATTGCCATCCCTCTGAACTTTAGAAGCATGCGCTTTGGCCTCAAAACTCCTCCTACTTTTGGCGGCAGGAAAAAAAGGCTACAACCCATACACAAGCACAAGAAAAGGTTCCGATGGCGCTGTGTTACGTTATAGAAGAAACGTTTAAATAAGCTCTATTTTAGGAATCAAAAAGGTTTTCTGGCAATTGTCAGTGAACAAAATTCCCAAACTACAAGCGTACTTGGGTGGTAAGGTGCAGCATAGCATTTTAGCCTAAGTCCAAGATGTTTATAACACATGAGATTATTCAGCAACGCCTTGACAGGGATGACTAATGAGGCCAAAGAGTTCTTTTGGGGTCTCCCCACGTAGATTTAAATCCTGAGAGTAATGGCTTCTTCTGCTCAAGTGTGTGATGGGATTTTGTTTACTTTGCCAGTGCCCCATTTTTAAGCCTATGGCTTTTGATTTCTTTCGATCGATCGATCGATCTTTGCAAAGTAAATAAGTATTCAACTGCGGACTCTTGATTGACATTGCCATCCCTCTGAACTTTAGAAGCATGCGCTTTGGCCTCAAAACTCCTCCTACTTTTGGCGGCAGGAAAAAAAGGCTACAACCCATACACACGCACAAGAAAAGGTTCCGATGGCGCTGTGTTACGTTATAGAAGAAACGTTTAAATAAGCTCTATTTTCAGAATCAAAAAGGTTTTCTGGCAATTGTCAGTGAACAAAATTCCCAAACTACAAGCGTACTTGGGTGGTAAGGTGCAGCATAGCATTTTAGCCTAAGTCCAAGATGTTTATAACACATGAGATTATTCAGCAACGCCTTGACAGGGATGACTAATGAGGCCAAAGAGTTCTTTTGGGGTCTCCCCACGTATATTTAAATCCTGAGAGTAATGGCTTCTTCTGCTCAAGTGTGTGATGGGATTTTGTTTACTTTGCCAGTGCCCCATTTTTAAGCCTATGGCTTTTGATTTCTTTCGATCGATCGATTGATCGATCTTTGCAAAGTAAATAAGTATTCAACTGCGGACTCTTGATTGACATTGCCATCCCTCTGAACTTTAGAAGCATGCGCTTTGGCCTCAAAACTCCTCCTACTTTTGGCGGCAGGAAAAAAAGGCTACAACCCATACACACGCACAAGAAAAGGTTCCGATGGCGCTGTGTTACGTTATAGAAGAAACGTTTAAATAAGCTCTATTTTCAGAATCAAAAAGGTTTTCTGGCAATTGTCAGTGAACAAAATTCCCAAACTTCAAGCGTACTTGGGTGGTAAGGTGCAGCATAGCATTTTAGCCTAAGTCCAAGATGTTTATAACACATGAGATTATTCAGCAACGCCTTGACAGGGATGACTAATGAGGCCAAAGAGTTCTTTTGGGGTCTCCCCACGTAGATTTAAATCCTGAGAGTAATGGCTTCTTCTGCTCAAGTGTGTGATGGGATTTTGTTTACTTTGCCAGTGCCCATTTTTTAAGCCTATGGCTTTTGATTTCTTTCGATCGATCGATCGATCTTTGCAAAGTAAATAAGTATTCAACTGCGGACTCTTGATTGACATTGCCATCCCTCTGAACTTTAGAAGCATGCGCTTTGGCCTCAAAACTCCTCCTACTTTTGGCGGCAGGAAAAAAAGGCTACAACCCATACACAAGCACAAGAAAAGGTTCCGATGGCGCTGTGTTACGTTATAGAAGAAACGTTTAAATAAGCTCTATTTTAGGAATCAAAAAGGTTTTCTGGCAATTGTCAGTGAACAAAATTCCCAAACTACAAGCGTACTTGGGTGGTAAGGTGCAGCATAGCATTTTAGCCTAAGTCCAAGATGTTTATAACACATGAGATTATTCAGCAACGCCTTGACAGGGATGACTAATGAGGCCAAAGAGTTCTTTTGGGGTCTCCCCACGTAGATTTAAATCCTGAGAGTAATGGCTTCTTCTGCTCAAGTGTGTGATGGGATTTTGTTTACTTTGCCAGTGCCCCATTTTTAAGCCTATGGCTTTTGATTTCTTTCGATCGATCGATCGATCTTTGCAAAGTAAATAAGTATTCAACTGCGGACTCTTGATTGACATTGCCATCCCTCTGAACTTTAGAAGCATGCGCTTTGGCCTCAAAACTCCTCCTACTTTTGGCGGCAGGAAAAAAAGGCTACAACCCATACACACGCACAAGAAAAGGTTCCGATGGCGCTGTGTTACGTTATAGAAGAAACGTTTAAATAAGCTCTATTTTCAGAATCAAAAAGGTTTTCTGGCAATTGTCAGTGAACAAAATTCCCAAACTACAAGCGTACTTGGGTGGTAAGGTGCAGCATAGCATTTTAGCCTAAGTCCAAGATGTTTATAACACATGAGATTATTCAGCAACGCCTTGACAGGGATGACTAATGAGGCCAAAGAGTTCTTTTGGGGTCTCCCCACCTAGATTTAAATCCTGAGAGTAATGGCTTCTTCTGCTCAAGTGTGTGATGGGATTTTGTTTACTTTGCCAGTGCCCCATTTTTAAGCCTATGGCTTTTGATTTCTTTCGATCGATCGATTGATCGATCTTTGCAAAGTAAATAAGTATTCAACTGCGGACTCTTGATTGACATTGCCATCCCTCTGAACTTTAGAAGCATGCGCTTTGGCCTCAAAACTCCTCCTACTTTTGGCGGCAGGAAAAAAAGGCTACAACCCATACACACGCACAAGAAAAGGTTCCGATGGCGCTGTGTTACGTTATAGAAGAAACGTTTAAATAAGCTCTATTTTAGGAATCAAAAAGGTTTTCTGGCAATTGTCAGTGAACAAAATTCCCAAACTACAAGCGTACTTGGGTGGTAAGGTGCAGCATAGCATTTTAGCCTAAGTCCAAGATGTTTATAACACATGAGATTATTCAGCAACGCCTTGACAGGGATGACTAATGAGGCCAAAGAGTTCTTTTGGGGTCTCCCCACGTAGATTTAAATCCTGAGAGTAATGGCTTCTTCTGCTCAAGTGTGTGATGGGATTTTGTTTACTTTGCCAGTGCCCCATTTTTAAGCCTATGGCTTTTGATTTCTTTCGATCGATCGATTGATCGATCTTTGCAAAGTAAATAAGTATTCAACTGCGGACTCTTGATTGACATTGCCATCCCTCTGAACTTTAGAAGCATGCGCTTTGGCCTCAAAACTCCTCCTACTTTTGGCGGCAGGAAAAAAAGGCTACAACCCATACACACGCACAAGAAAAGGTTCCGATGGCGCTGTGTTACGTTATAGAAGAAACGTTTAAATAAGCTCTATTTTCAGAATCAAAAAGGTTTTCTGGCAATTGTCAGTGAACAAAATTCCCAAACTTCAAGCGTACTTGGGTGGTAAGGTGCAGCATAGCATTTTAGCCTAAGTCCAAGATGTTTATAACACATGAGATTATTCAGCAACGCCTTGACAGGGATGACTAATGAGGCCAAAGAGTTCTTTTGGGGTCTCCCCACGTAGATTTAAATCCTGAGAGTAATGGCTTCTTCTGCTCAAGTGTGTGATGGGATTTTGTTTACTTTGCCAGTGCCCATTTTTTAAGCCTATGGCTTTTGATTTCTTTCGATCGATCGATCGATCTTTGCAAAGTAAATAAGTATTCAACTGCGGACTCTTGATTGACATTGCCATCCCTCTGAACTTTAGAAGCATGCGCTTTGGCCTCAAAACTCCTCCTACTTTTGGCGGCAGGAAAAAAAGGCTACAACCCATACACAAGCACAAGAAAAGGTTCCGATGGCGCTGTGTTACGTTATAGAAGAAACGTTTAAATAAGCTCTATTTTAGGAATCAAAAAGGTTTTCTGGCAATTGTCAGTGAACAAAATTCCCAAACTACAAGCGTACTTGGGTGGTAAGGTGCAGCATAGCATTTTAGCCTAAGTCCAAGATGTTTATAACACATGAGATTATTCAGCAACGCCTTGACAGGGATGACTAATGAGGCCAAAGAGTTCTTTTGGGGTCTCCCCACGTAGATTTAAATCCTGAGAGTAATGGCTTATTCTGCTCAAGTGTGTGATGGGATTTTGTTTACTTTGCCAGTGCCCCATTTTTAAGCCTATGGCTTTTGATTTCTTTCGATCGATCGATCGATCTTTGCAAAGTAAATAAGTATTCAACTGCGGACTCTTGATTGACATTGCCATCCCTCTGAACTTTAGAAGCATGCGCTTTGGCCTCAAAACTCCTCCTACTTTTGGCGGCAGGAAAAAAAGGCTACAACCCATACACACGCACAAGAAAAGGTTCCGATGGCGCTGTGTTACGTTATAGAAGAAACGTTTAAATAAGCTCTATTTTCAGAATCAAAAAGGTTTTCTGGCAATTGTCAGTGAACAAAATTCCCAAACTACAAGCGTACTTGGGTGGTAAGGTGCAGCATAGCATTTTAGCCTAAGTCCAAGATGTTTATAACACATGAGATTATTCAGCAACGCCTTGACAGGGATGACTAATGAGGCCAAAGAGTTCTTTTGGGGTCTCCCCACGTAGATTTAAATCCTGAGAGTAATGGCTTCTTCTGCTCAAGTGTGTGATGGGATTTTGTTTACTTTGCCAGTGCCCCATTTTTAAGCCTATGGCTTTTGATTTCTTTCGATCGATCGATTGATCGATCTTTGCAAAGTAAATAAGTATTCAACTGCGGACTCTTGATTGACATTGCCATCCCTCTGAACTTTAGAAGCATGCGCTTTGGCCTCAAAACTCCTCCTACTTTTGGCGGCAGGAAAAAAAGGCTACAACCCATACACACGCACAAGAAAAGGTTCCGATGGCGCTGTGTTACGTTATAGAAGAAACGTTTAAATAAGCTCTATTTTCAGAATCAAAAAGGTTTTCTGGCAATTGTCAGTGAACAAAATTCCCAAACTTCAAGCGTACTTGGGTGGTAAGGTGCAGCATAGCATTTTAGCCTAAGTCCAAGATGTTTATAACACATGAGATTATTCAGCAACGCCTTGACAGGGATGACTAATGAGGCCAAAGAGTTCTTTTGGGGTCTCCCCACGTAGATTTAAATCCTGAGAGTAATGGCTTCTTCTGCTCAAGTGTGTGATGGGATTTTGTTTACTTTGCCAGTGCCCATTTTTTAAGCCTATGGCTTTTGATTTCTTTCGATCGATCGATCGATCTTTGCAAAGTAAATAAGTATTCAACTGCGGACTCTTGATTGACATTGCCATCCCTCTGAACTTTAGAAGCATGCGCTTTGGCCTCAAAACTCCTCCTACTTTTGGCGGCAGGAAAAAAAGGCTACAACCCATACACAAGCACAAGAAAAGGTTCCGATGGCGCTGTGTTACGTTATAGAAGAAACGTTTAAATAAGCTCTATTTTAGGAATCAAAAAGGTTTTCTGGCAATTGTCAGTGAACAAAATTCCCAAACTACAAGCGTACTTGGGTGGTAAGGTGCAGCATAGCATTTTAGCCTAAGTCCAAGATGTTTATAACACATGAGATTATTCAGCAACGCCTTGACAGGGATGACTAATGAGGCCAAAGAGTTCTTTTGGGGTCTCCCCACGTAGATTTAAATCCTGAGAGTAATGGCTTCTTCTGCTCAAGTGTGTGATGGGATTTTGTTTACTTTGCCAGTGCCCCATTTTTAAGCCTATGGCTTTTGATTTCTTTCGATCGATCGATCGATCTTTGCAAAGTAAATAAGTATTCAACTGCGGACTCTTGATTGACATTGCCATCCCTCTGAACTTTAGAAGCATGCGCTTTGGCCTCAAAACTCCTCCTACTTTTGGCGGCAGGAAAAAAAGGCTACAACCCATACACACGCACAAGAAAAGGTTCCGATGGCGCTGTGTTACGTTATAGAAGAAACGTTTAAATAAGCTCTATTTTCAGAATCAAAAAGGTTTTCTGGCAATTGTCAGTGAACAAAATTCCCAAACTACAAGCGTACTTGGGTGGTAAGGTGCAGCATAGCATTTTAGCCTAAGTCCAAGATGTTTATAACACATGAGATTATTCAGCAACGCCTTGACAGGGATGACTAATGAGGCCAAAGAGTTCTTTTGGGGTCTCCCCACGTAGATTTAAATCCTGAGAGTAATGGCTTCTTCTGCTCAAGTGTGTGATGGGATTTTGTTTACTTTGCCAGTGCCCCATTTTTAAGCCTATGGCTTTTGATTTCTTTCGATCGATCGATTGATCGATCTTTGCAAAGTAAATAAGTATTCAACTGCGGACTCTTGATTGACATTGCCATCCCTCTGAACTTTAGAAGCATGCGCTTTGGCCTCAAAACTCCTCCTACTTTTGGCGGCAGGAAAAAAAGGCTACAACCCATACACACGCACAAGAAAAGGTTCCGATGGCGCTGTGTTACGTTATAGAAGAAACGTTTAAATAAGCTCTATTTTAGGAATCAAAAAGGTTTTCTGGCAATTGTCAGTGAACAAAATTCCCAAACTACAAGCGTACTTGGGTGGTAAGGTGCAGCATAGCATTTTAGCCTAAGTCCAAGATGTTTATAACACATGAGATTATTCAGCAACGCCTTGACAGGGATGACTAATGAGGCCAAAGAGTTCTTTTGGGGTCTCCCCACGTAGATTTAAATCCTGAGAGTAATGGCTTCTTCTGCTCAAGTGTGTGATGGGATTTTGTTTACTTTGCCAGTGCCCCATTTTTAAGCCTATGGCTTTTGATTTCTTTCGATCGATCGATCGATCTTTGCAAAGTAAATAAGTATTCAACTGCGGACTCTTGATTGACATTGCCATCCCTCTGAACTTTAGAAGCATGCGCTTTGGCCTCAAAACTCCTCCTACTTTTGGCGGCAGGAAAAAAAGGCTACAACCCATACACACGCACAAGAAAAGGTTCCGATGGCGCTGTGTTACGTTATAGAAGAAACGTTTAAATAAGCTCTATTTTCAGAATCAAAAAGGTTTTCTGGCAATTGTCAGTGAACAAAATTCCCAAACTACAAGCGTACTTGGGTGGTAAGGTGCAGCATAGCATTTTAGCCTAAGTCCAAGATGTTTATAACACATGAGATTATTCAGCAACGCCTTGACAGGGATGACTAATGAGGCCAAAGAGTTCTTTTGGGGTCTCCCCACGTAGATTTAAATCCTGAGAGTAATGGCTTCTTCTGCTCAAGTGTGTGATGGGATTTTGTTTACTTTGCCAGTGCCCCATTTTTAAGCCTATGGCTTTTGATTTCTTTCGATCGATCGATCGATCTTTGCAAAGTAAATAAGTATTCAACTGCGGACTCTTGATTGACATTGCCATCCCTCTGAACTTTAGAAGCATGCGCTTTGGCCTCAAAACTCCTCCTACTTTTGGCGGCAGGAAAAAAAGGCTACAACCCATACACACGCACAAGAAAAGGTTCCGATGGCGCTGTGTTACGTTATAGAAGAAACGTTTAAATAAGCTCTATTTTCAGAATCAAAAAGGTTTTCTGGCAATTGTCAGTGAACAAAATTCCCAAACTACAAGCGTACTTGGGTGGTAAGGTGCAGCATAGCATTTTAGCCTAAGTCCAAGATGTTTATAACACATGAGATTATTCAGCAACGCCTTGACAGGGATGACTAATGAGGCCAAAGAGTTCTTTTGGGGTCTCCCCACGTAGATTTAAATCCTGAGAGTAATGGCTTCTTCTGCTCAAGTGTGTGATGGGATTTTGTTTACTTTGCCAGTGCCCCATTTTTAAGCCTATGGCTTTTGATTTCTTTCGATCGATCGATCGATCTTTGCAAAGTAAATAAGTATTCAACTGCGGACTCTTGATTGACATTGCCATCCCTCTGAACTTTAGAAGCATGCGCTTTGGCCTCAAAACTCCTCCTACTTTTGGCGGCAGGAAAAAAAGGCTACAACCCATACACACGCACAAGAAAAGGTTCCGATGGCGCTGTGTTACGTTATAGAAGAAACGTTTAAATAAGCTCTATTTTCAGAATCAAAAAGGTTTTCTGGCAATTGTCAGTGAACAAAATTCCCAAACTACAAGCGTACTTGGGTGGTAAGGTGCAGCATAGCATTTTAGCCTAAGTCCAAGATGTTTATAACACATGAGATTATTCAGCAACGCCTTGACAGGGATGACTAATGAGGCCAAAGAGTTCTTTTGGGGTCTCCCCACGTAGATTTAAATCCTGAGAGTAATGGCTTCTTCTGCTCAAGTGTGTGATGGGATTTTGTTTACTTTGCCAGTGCCCCATTTTTAAGCCTATGGCTTTTGATTTCTTTCGATCGATCGATTGATCGATCTTTGCAAAGTAAATAAGTATTCAACTGCGGACTCTTGATTGACATTGCCATCCCTCTGAACTTTAGAAGCATGCGCTTTGGCCTCAAAACTCCTCCTACTTTTGGCGGCAGGAAAAAAAGGCTACAACCCATACACACGCACAAGAAAAGGTTCCGATGGCGCTGTGTTACGTTATAGAAGAAACGTTTAAATAAGCTCTATTTTCAGAATCAAAAAGGTTTTCTGGCAATTGTCAGTGAACAAAATTCCCAAACTTCAAGCGTACTTGGGTGGTAAGGTGCAGCATAGCATTTTAGCCTAAGTCCAAGATGTTTATAACACATGAGATTATTCAGCAACGCCTTGACAGGGATGACTAATGAGGCCAAAGAGTTCTTTTGGGGTCTCCCCACGTAGATTTAAATCCTGAGAGTAATGGCTTCTTCTGCTCAAGTGTGTGATGGGATTTTGTTTACTTTGCCAGTGCCCATTTTTTAAGCCTATGGCTTTTGATTTCTTTCGATCGATCGATCGATCTTTGCAAAGTAAATAAGTATTCAACTGCGGACTCTTGATTGACATTGCCATCCCTCTGAACTTTAGAAGCATGCGCTTTGGCCTCAAAACTCCTCCTACTTTTGGCGGCAGGAAAAAAAGGCTACAACCCATACACAAGCACAAGAAAAGGTTCCGATGGCGCTGTGTTACGTTATAGAAGAAACGTTTAAATAAGCTCTATTTTAGGAATCAAAAAGGTTTTCTGGCAATTGTCAGTGAACAAAATTCCCAAACTACAAGCGTACTTGGGTGGTAAGGTGCAGCATAGCATTTTAGCCTAAGTCCAAGATGTTTATAACACATGAGATTATTCAGCAACGCCTTGACAGGGATGACTAATGAGGCCAAAGAGTTCTTTTGGGGTCTCCCCACGTAGATTTAAATCCTGAGAGTAATGGCTTCTTCTGCTCAAGTGTGTGATGGGATTTTGTTTACTTTGCCAGTGCCCCATTTTTAAGCCTATGGCTTTTGATTTCTTTCGATCGATCGATCGATCTTTGCAAAGTAAATAAGTATTCAACTGCGGACTCTTGATTGACATTGCCATCCCTCTGAACTTTAGAAGCATGCGCTTTGGACTCAAAACTCCTCCTACTTTTGGCGGCAGGAAAAAAAGGCTACAACCCATACACAAGCACAAGAAAAGGTTCCGATGGCGCTGTGTTACGTTATAGAAGAAACGTTTAAATAAGCTCTATTTTAGGAATCAAAAAGGTTTTCTGGCAATTGTCAGTGAACAAAATTCCCAAACTACAAGCGTACTTGGGTGGTAAGGTGCAGCATAGCATTTTAGCCTAAGTCCAAGATGTTTATAACACATGAGATTATTCAGCAACGCCTTGACAGGGATGACTAATGAGGCCAAAGAGTTCTTTTGGGGTCTCCCCACGTAGATTTAAATCCTGAGAGTAATGGCTTCTTCTGCTCAAGTGTGTGATGGGATTTTGTTTACTTTGCCAGTGCCCCATTTTTAAGCCTATGGCTTTTGATTTCTTTCGATCGATCGATCGATCTTTGCAAAGTAAATAAGTATTCAACTGCGGACTCTTGATTGACATTGCCATCCCTCTGAACTTTAGAAGCATGCGCTTTGGCCTCAAAACTCCTCCTACTTTTGGCGGCAGGAAAAAAAGGCTACAACCCATACACACGCACAAGAAAAGGTTCCGATGGCGCTGTGTTACGTTATAGAAGAAACGTTTAAATAAGCTCTATTTTCAGAATCAAAAAGGTTTTCTGGCAATTGTCAGTGAACAAAATTCCCAAACTACAAGCGTACTTGGGTGGTAAGGTGCAGCATAGCATTTTAGCCTAAGTCCAAGATGTTTATAACACATGAGATTATTCAGCAACGCCTTGACAGGGATGACTAATGAGGCCAAAGAGTTCTTTTGGGGTCTCCCCACGTAGATTTAAATCCTGAGAGTAATGGCTTCTTCTGCTCAAGTGTGTGATGGGATTTTGTTTACTTTGCCAGTGCCCCATTTTTAAGCCTATGGCTTTTGATTTCTTTCGATCGATCGATCGATCTTTGCAAAGTAAATAAGTATTCAACTGCGGACTCTTGATTGACATTGCCATCCCTCTGAACTTTAGAAGCATGCGCTTTGGCCTCAAAACTCCTCCTACTTTTGGCGGCAGGAAAAAAAGGCTACAACCCATACACACGCACAAGAAAAGGTTCCGATGGCGCTGTGTTACGTTATAGAAGAAACGTTTAAATAAGCTCTATTTTCAGAATCAAAAAGGTTTTCTGGCAATTGTCAGTGAACAAAATTCCCAAACTACAAGCGTACTTGGGTGGTAAGGTGCAGCATAGCATTTTAGCCTAAGTCCAAGATGTTTATAACACATGAGATTATTCAGCAACGCCTTGACAGGGATGACTAATGAGGCCAAAGAGTTCTTTTGGGGTCTCCCCACGTAGATTTAAATCCTGAGAGTAATGGCTTCTTCTGCTCAAGTGTGTGATGGGATTTTGTTTACTTTGCCAGTGCCCCATTTTTAAGCCTATGGCTTTTGATTTCTTTCGATCGATCGATTGATCGATCTTTGCAAAGTAAATAAGTATTCAACTGCGGACTCTTGATTGACATTGCCATCCCTCTGAACTTTAGAAGCATGCGCTTTGGCCTCAAAACTCCTCCTACTTTTGGCGGCAGGAAAAAAAGGCTACAACCCATACACACGCACAAGAAAAGGTTCCGATGGCGCTGTGTTACGTTATAGAAGAAACGTTTAAATAAGCTCTATTTTAGGAATCAAAAAGGTTTTCTGGCAATTGTCAGTGAACAAAATTCCCAAACTACAAGCGTACTTGGGTGGTAAGGTGCAGCATAGCATTTTAGCCTAAGTCCAAGATGTTTATAACACATGAGATTATTCAGCAACGCCTTGACAGGGATGACTAATGAGGCCAAAGAGTTCTTTTGGGGTCTCCCCACGTAGATTTAAATCCTGAGAGTAATGGCTTCTTCTGCTCAAGTGTGTGATGGGATTTTGTTTACTTTGCCAGTGCCCCATTTTTAAGCCTATGGCTTTTGATTTCTTTCGATCGATCGATCGATCTTTGCAAAGTAAATAAGTATTCAACTGCGGACTCTTGATTGACATTGCCATCCCTCTGAACTTTAGAAGCATGCGCTTTGGCCTCAAAACTCCTCCTACTTTTGGCGGCAGGAAAAAAAGGCTACAACCCATACACACGCACAAGAAAAGGTTCCGATGGCGCTGTGTTACGTTATAGAAGAAACGTTTAAATAAGCTCTATTTTCAGAATCAAAAAGGTTTTCTGGCAATTGTCAGTGAACAAAATTCCCAAACTACAAGCGTACTTGGGTGGTAAGGTGCAGCATAGCATTTTAGCCTAAGTCCAAGATGTTTATAACACATGAGATTATTCAGCAACGCCTTGACAGGGATGACTAATGAGGCCAAAGAGTTCTTTTGGGGTCTCCCCACGTAGATTTAAATCCTGAGAGTAATGGCTTCTTCTGCTCAAGTGTGTGATGGGATTTTGTTTACTTTGCCAGTGCCCCATTTTTAAGCCTATGGCTTTTGATTTCTTTCGATCGATCGATTGATCGATCTTTGCAAAGTAAATAAGTATTCAACTGCGGACTCTTGATTGACATTGCCATCCCTCTGAACTTTAGAAGCATGCGCTTTGGCCTCAAAACTCCTCCTACTTTTGGCGGCAGGAAAAAAAGGCTACAACCCATACACACGCACAAGAAAAGGTTCCGATGGCGCTGTGTTACGTTATAGAAGAAACGTTTAAATAAGCTCTATTTTCAGAATCAAAAAGGTTTTCTGGCAATTGTCAGTGAACAAAATTCCCAAACTTCAAGCGTACTTGGGTGGTAAGGTGCAGCATAGCATTTTAGCCTAAGTCCAAGATGTTTATAACACATGAGATTATTCAGCAACGCCTTGACAGGGATGACTAATGAGGCCAAAGAGTTCTTTTGGGGTCTCCCCACGTAGATTTAAATCCTGAGAGTAATGGCTTCTTCTGCTCAAGTGTGTGATGGGATTTTGTTTACTTTGCCAGTGCCCATTTTTTAAGCCTATGGCTTTTGATTTCTTTCGATCGATCGATCGATCTTTGCAAAGTAAATAAGTATTCAACTGCGGACTCTTGATTGACATTGCCATCCCTCTGAACTTTAGAAGCATGCGCTTTGGCCTCAAAACTCCTCCTACTTTTGGCGGCAGGAAAAAAAGGCTACAACCCATACACAAGCACAAGAAAAGGTTCCGATGGCGCTGTGTTACGTTATAGAAGAAACGTTTAAATAAGCTCTATTTTAGGAATCAAAAAGGTTTTCTGGCAATTGTCAGTGAACAAAATTCCCAAACTACAAGCGTACTTGGGTGGTAAGGTGCAGCATAGCATTTTAGCCTAAGTCCAAGATGTTTATAACACATGAGATTATTCAGCAACGCCTTGACAGGGATGACTAATGAGGCCAAAGAGGTCTTTTGGGGTGTCCCCACGTAGATTTAAATCCTGAGAGTAATGGCTTCTTCTGCTCAAGTGTGTGATGGGATTTTGTTTACTTTGCCAGTGCCCCATTTTTAAGCCTATGGCTTTTGATTTCTTTCGATCGATCGATCGATCTTTGCAAAGTAAATAAGTATTCAACTGCGGACTCTTGATTGACATTGCCATCCCTCTGAACTTTAGAAGCATGCGCTTTGGCCTCAAAACTCCTCCTACTTTTGGCGGCAGGAAAAAAAGGCTACAACCCATACACACGCACAAGAAAAGGTTCCGATGGCGCTGTGTTACGTTATAGAAGAAACGTTTAAATAAGCTCTATTTTCAGAATCAAAAAGGTTTTCTGGCAATTGTCAGTGAACAAAATTCCCAAACTACAAGCGTACTTGGGTGGTAAGGTGCAGCATAGCATTTTAGCCTAAGTCCAAGATGTTTATAACACATGAGATTATTCAGCAACGCCTTGACAGGGATGACTAATGAGGCCAAAGAGTTCTTTTGGGGTCTCCCCACGTAGATTTAAATCCTGAGAGTAATGGCTTCTTCTGCTCAAGTGTGTGATGGGATTTTGTTTACTTTGCCAGTGCCCCATTTTTAAGCCTATGGCTTTTGATTTCTTTCGATCGATCGATCGATCTTTGCAAAGTAAATAAGTATTCAACTGCGGACTCTTGATTGACATTGCCATCCCTCTGAACTTTAGAAGCATGCGCTTTGGCCTCAAAACTCCTCCTACTTTTGGCGGCAGGAAAAAAAGGCTACAACCCATACACACGCACAAGAAAAGGTTCCGATGGCGCTGTGTTACGTTATAGAAGAAACGTTTAAATAAGCTCTATTTTCAGAATCAAAAAGGTTTTCTGGCAATTGTCAGTGAACAAAATTCCCAAACTACAAGCGTACTTGGGTGGTAAGGTGCAGCATAGCATTTTAGCCTAAGTCCAAGATGTTTATAACACATGAGATTATTCAGCAACGCCTTGACAGGGATGACTATAATGAGGCCAAAGAGTTCTTTTGGGGTCTCCCCACGTAGATTTAAATCCTGAGAGTAATGGCTTCTTCTGCTCAAGTGTGTGATGGGATTTTGTTTACTTTGCCAGTGCCCCATTTTTAAGCCTATGGCTTTTGATTTCTTTCGATCGATCGATCGATCTTTGCAAAGTAAATAAGTATTCAACTGCGGACTCTTGATTGACATTGCCATCCCTCTGAACTTTAGAAGCATGCGCTTTGGCCTCAAAACTCCTCCTACTTTTGGCGGCAGGAAAAAAAGGCTACAACCCATACACACGCACAAGAAAAGGTTCCGATGGCGCTGTGTTACGTTATAGAAGAAACGTTTAAATAAGCTCTATTTTCAGAATCAAAAAGGTTTTCTGGAAATTGTCAGTGAACAAAATTCCCAAACTACAAGCGTACTTGGGTGGTAAGGTGCAGCATAGCATTTTAGCCTAAGTCCAAGATGTTTATAACACATGAGATTATTCAGCAACGCCTTGACAGGGATGACTAATGAGGCCAAAGAGTTCTTTTGGGGTCTCCCCACGTAGATTTAAATCCTGAGAGTAATGGCTTCTTCTGCTCAAGTGTGTGATGGGATTTTGTTTATTTTGCCAGTGCCCCATTTTTAAGCCTATGGCTTTTGATTTCTTTAGATCGATCGATCGATCTTTGCAAAGTGAATAAGTATTCAACTGCGGACTCTTGATTGACATTGCCATCCCTCTGAACTTTAGAAGCATGCGCTTTGGCCTCAAAACTCCTCCTACTTTTGGCGGCAGGAAAAAAAGGCTACAACCCATACACACGCACAAGAAAAGCTTCCGATGGCGCTGTGTTACGTTATAGAAGAAACGTTTAAATAAGCTCTATTTTCAGAATCAAAAAGGTTTTCTGGCAATTGTCAGTGAACAAAATTCCCAAACTACAAGCGTACTTGGGTGGTAAGGTGCAGCATAGCATTTTAGCCTAAGTCCAAGATGTTTATAACACATGAGATTATTCAGCAACGCCTTGACAGGGATGACTAATGAGGCCAAAGAGTTCTTTTGGGGTCTCCCCACGTAGATTTAAATCCTGAGAGTAATGGCTTCTTCTGCTCAAGTGTGTAATGGGATTTTGTTTATTTTGCCAGTGCCCCATTTTTAAGCCTATGGCTTTTGATTTCTTTCGATCGATCGATCGATCTTTGCAAAGTAAATAAGTATTCAACTGCGGACTCTTGATTGACATTGCCATCCCTCTGAACTTTAGAAGCATGCGCTTTGGCCTCAAAACTCCTCCTACTTTTGGCGGCAGGAAAAAAAGGCTACAACCCATACACACGCACAAGAAAAGGTTCCGATGGCGCTGTGTTACGTTATAGAAGAAACGTTTAAATAAGCTCTATTTTAGGAATCAAAAAGGTTTTCTGGCAATTGTCAGTGAACAAAATTCCCAAACTACAAGCGTACTTGGGTGGTAAGGTGCAGCATAGCATTTTAGCCTAAGTCCAAGATGTTTATAACACATGAGATTATTCAGCAACGCCTTGACAGGGATGACTAATGAGGCCAAAGAGTTCTTTTGGGGTCTCCCCACGTAGATTTAAATCCTGAGAGTAATGGCTTCTTCTGCTCAAGTGTGTGATGGGATTTTGTTTACTTTGCCAGTGCCCCATTTTTAAGCCTATGGCTTTTGATTTCTTTCGATCGATCGATCGATCTTTGCAAAGTAAATAAGTATTCAACTGCGGACTCTTGATTGACATTGCCATCCCTCTGAACTTTAGAAGCATGCGCTTTGGCCTCAAAACTCCTCCTACTTTTGGCGGCAGGAAAAAAAGGCTACAACCCATACACACGCACAAGAAAAGGTTCCGATGGCGCTGTGTTACGTTATAGAAGAAACGTTTAAATAAGCTCTATCTTAGGAATCAAAAAGGTTTTCTGGCAATTGTCAGTGAACAAAATTCCCAAACTTCAAGCGTACTTGGGTGGTAAGGTGCAGCATAGCATTTTAGCCTAAGTCCAAGATGTTTATAACACATGAGATTATTCAGCAACGCCTTGACAGGGATGACTAATGAGGCCAAAGAGTTCTTTTGGGGTCTCCCCACGTAGATTTAAATCCTGAGAGTAATGGCTTCTTCTGCTCAAGTGTGTGATGGGATTTTGTTTACTTTGCCAGTGCCCCATTTTTAAGCCTATGGCTTTTGATTTCTTTCGATCGATCGATCGATCTTTGCAAAGTAAATAAGTATTCAACTGCGGACTCTTGATTGACATTGCCATCCCTCTGAACTTTAGAAGCATGCGCTTTGGCCTCAAAACTCCTCCTACTTTTGGCGGCAGGAAAAAAAGGCTACAACCCATACACACGCACAAGAAAAGGTTCCGATGGCGCTGTGTTACGTTATAGAAGAAACGTTTAAATAAGCTCTATTTTCAGAATCAAAAAGGTTTTCTGGCAATTGTCAGTGAACAAAATTCCCAAACTACAAGCGTACTTGGGTGGTAAGGTGCAGCATAGCATTTTAGCCTAAGTCCAAGATGTTTATAACACATGAGATTATTCAGCAACGCCTTGACAGGGATGACTAATGAGGCCAAAGAGTTCTTTTGGGGTCTCCCCACGTAGATTTAAATCCTGAGAGTAATGGCTTCTTCTGCTCAAGTGTGTGATGGGATTTTGTTTACTTTGCCAGTGCCCCATTTTTAAGCCTATGGCTTTTGATTTCTTTCGATCGATCGATTGATCGATCTTTGCAAAGTAAATAAGTATTCAACTGCGGACTCTTGATTGACATTGCCATCCCTCTGAACTTTAGAAGCATGCGCTTTGGCCTCAAAACTCCTCCTACTTTTGGCGGCAGGAAAAAAAGGCTACAACCCATACACACGCACAAGAAAAGGTTCCGATGGCGCTGTGTTACGTTATAGAAGAAACGTTTAAATAAGCTCTATTTTAGGAATCAAAAAGGTTTTCTGGCAATTGTCAGTGAACAAAATTCCCAAACTACAAGCGTACTTGGGTGGTAAGGTGCAGCATAGCATTTTAGCCTAAGTCCAAGATGTTTATAACACATGAGATTATTCAGCAACGCCTTGACAGGGATGACTAATGAGGCCAAAGAGTTCTTTTGGGGTCTCCCCACGTAGATTTAAATCCTGAGAGTAATGGCTTCTTCTGCTCAAGTGTGTGATGGGATTTTGTTTACTTTGCCAGTGCCCCATTTTTAAGCCTATGGCTTTTGATTTCTTTCGATCGATCGATTGATCGATCTTTGCAAAGTAAATAAGTATTCAACTGCGGACTCTTGATTGACATTGCCATCCCTCTGAACTTTAGAAGCATGCGCTTTGGCCTCAAAACTCCTCCTACTTTTGGCGGCAGGAAAAAAAGGCTACAACCCATACACACGCACAAGAAAAGGTTCCGATGGCGCTGTGTTACGTTATAGAAGAAACGTTTAAATAAGCTCTATCTTAGGAATCAAAAAGGTTTTCTGGCAATTGTCAGTGAACAAAATTCCCAAACTTCAAGCGTACTTGGGTGGTAAGGTGCAGCATAGCATTTTAGCCTAAGTCCAAGATGTTTATAACACATGAGATTATTCAGCAACGCCTTGACAGGGATGACTAATAAGGCCAAAGAGTTCTTTTGGGGTCTCCCCACGTAGATTTAAATCCTGAGAGTAATGGCTTCTTCTGCTCAAGTGTGTGATGGGATTTTGTTTACTTTGCCAGTGCCCCATTTTTAAGCCTATGGCTTTTGATTTCTTTCGATCGATCGATCGATCTTTGCAAAGTAAATAAGTATTCAACTGCGGACTCTTGATTGACATTGCCATCCCTCTGAACTTTAGAAGCATGCGCTTTGGCCTCAAAACTCCTCCTACTTTTGGCGGCAGGAAAAAAAGGCTACAACCCATACACACGCACAAGAAAAGGTTCCGATGGCGCTGTGTTACGTTATAGAAGAAACGTTTAAATAAGCTCTATTTTCAGAATCAAAAAGGTTTTCTGGAAATTGTCAGTGAACAAAATTCCCAAACTACAAGCGTACTTGGGTGGTAAGGTGCAGCATAGCATTTTAGCCTAAGTCCAAGATGTTTATAACACATGAGATTATTCAGCAACGCCTTGACAGGGATGACTAATGAGGCCAAAGAGTTCTTTTGGGGTCTCCCCACGTAGATTTAAATCCTGAGAGTAATGGCTTCTTCTGCTCAAGTGTGTGATGGGATTTTGTTTATTTTGCCAGTGCCCCATTTTTAAGCCTATGGCTTTTGATTTCTTTCGATCGATCGATCGATCTTTGCAAAGTGAATAAGTATTCAACTGCGGACTCTTGATTGACATTGCCATCCCTCTGAACTTTAGAAGCATGCGCTTTGGCCTCAAAACTCCTCCTACTTTTGGTGGCAGGAAAAAAAGGCTACAACCCATACACACGCACAAGAAAAGCTTCCGATGGCGCTGTGTTACGTTATAGAAGAAACGTTTAAATAAGCTCTATTTTCAGAATCAAAAAGGTTTTCTGGCAATTGTCAGTGAACAAAATTCCCAAACTACAAGCGTACTTGGGTGGTAAGGTGCAGCATAGCATTTTAGCCTAAGTCCAAGATGTTTATAACACATGAGATTATTCAGCAACGCCTTGACAGGGATGACTAATGAGGCCAAAGAGTTCTTTTGGGGTCTCCCCACGTAGATTTAAATCCTGAGAGTAATGGCTTCTTCTGCTCAAGTGTGTGATGGGATTTTGTTTATTTTGCCAGTGCCCCATTTTTAAGCCTATGGCTTTTGATTTCTTTCGATCGATCGATCGATCTTTGCAAAGTAAATAAGTATTCAACTGCGGACTCTTGATTGACATTGCCATCCCTCTGAACTTTAGAAGCATGCGCTTTGGCCTCAAAACTCCTCCTACTTTTGGCGGCAGGAAAAAAAGGCTACAACCCATACACACGCACAAGAAAAGGTTCCGATGGCGCTGTGTTACGTTATAGAAGAAACGTTTAAATAAGCTCTATTTTAGGAATCAAAAAGGTTTTCTGGCAATTGTCAGTGAACAAAATTCCCAAACTACAAGCGTACTTGGGTGGTAAGGTGCAGCATAGCATTTTAGCCTAAGTCCAAGATGTTTATAACACATGAGATTATTCAGCAACGCCTTGACAGGGATGACTAATGAGGCCAAAGAGTTCTTTTGGGGTCTCCCCACGTAGATTTAAATCCTGAGAGTAATGGCTTCTTCTGCTCAAGTGTGTGATGGGATTTTGTTTACTTTGCCAGTGCCCCATTTTTAAGCCTATGGCTTTTGATTTCTTTCGATCGATCGATCGATCTTTGCAAAGTAAATAAGTATTCAACTGCGGACTCTTGATTGACATTGCCATCCCTCTGAACTTTAGAAGCATGCGCTTTGGCCTCAAAACTCCTCCTACTTTTGGCGGCAGGAAAAAAAGGCTACAACCCATACACACGCACAAGAAAAGGTTCCGATGGCGCTGTGTTACGTTATAGAAGAAACGTTTAAATAAGCTCTATCTTAGGAATCAAAAAGGTTTTCTGGCAATTGTCAGTGAACAAAATTCCCAAACTTCAAGCGTACTTGGGTGGTAAGGTGCAGCATAGCATTTTAGCCTAAGTCCAAGATGTTTATAACACATGAGATTATTCAGCAACGCCTTGACAGGGATGACTAATGAGGCCAAAGAGTTCTTTTGGGGTCTCCCCACGTAGATTTAAATCCTGAGAGTAATGGCTTCTTCTGCTCAAGTGTGTGATGGGATTTTGTTTATTTTGCCAGTGCCCCATTTTTAAGCCTATGGCTTTTGATTTCTTTCGATCGATCGATCGATCTTTGCAAAGTGAATAAGTATTCAACTGCGGACTCTTGATTGACATTGCCATCCCTCTGAACTTTAGAAGCATGCGCTTTGGCCTCAAAACTCCTCCTACTTTTGGTGGCAGGAAAAAAAGGCTACAACCCATACACACGCACAAGAAAAGCTTCCGATGGCGCTGTGTTACGTTATAGAAGAAACGTTTAAATAAGCTCTATTTTCAGAATCAAAAAGGTTTTCTGGCAATTGTCAGTGAACAAAATTCCCAAACTACAAGCGTACTTGGGTGGTAAGGTGCAGCATAGCATTTTAGCCTAAGTCCAAGATGTTTATAACACATGAGATTATTCAGCAACGCCTTGACAGGGATGACTAATGAGGCCAAAGAGTTCTTTTGGGGTCTCCCCACGTAGATTTAAATCCTGAGAGTAATGGCTTCTTCTGCTCAAGTGTGTGATGGGATTTTGTTTATTTTGCCAGTGCCCCATTTTTAAGCCTATGGCTTTTGATTTCTTTCGATCGATCGATCGATCTTTGCAAAGTAAATAAGTATTCAACTGCGGACTCTTGATTGACATTGCCATCCCTCTGAACTTTAGAAGCATGCGCTTTGGCCTCAAAACTCCTCCTACTTTTGGCGGCAGGAAAAAAAGGCTACAACCCATACACACGCACAAGAAAAGGTTCCGATGGCGCTGTGTTACGTTATAGAAGAAACGTTTAAATAAGCTCTATTTTAGGAATCAAAAAGGTTTTCTGGCAATTGTCAGTGAACAAAATTCCCAAACTACAAGCGTACTTGGGTGGTAAGGTGCAGCATAGCATTTTAGCCTAAGTCCAAGATGTTTATAACACATGAGATTATTCAGCAACGCCTTGACAGGGATGACTAATGAGGCCAAAGAGTTCTTTTGGGGTCTCCCCACGTAGATTTAAATCCTGAGAGTAATGGCTTCTTCTGCTCAAGTGTGTGATGGGATTTTGTTTACTTTGCCAGTGCCCCATTTTTAAGCCTATGGCTTTTGATTTCTTTCGATCGATCGATCGATCGATCTTTGCAAAGTAAATAAGTATTCAACTGCGGACTCTTGATTGACATTGCCATCCCTCTGAACTTTAGAAGCATGCGCTTTGGCCTCAAAACTCCTCCTACTTTTGGCGGCAGGAAAAAAAGGCTACAACCCATACACACGCACAAGAAAAGGTTCCGATGGCGCTGTGTTACGTTATAGAAGAAACGTTTAAATAAGCTCTATCTTAGGAATCAAAAAGGTTTTCTGGCAATTGTCAGTGAACAAAATTCCCAAACTTCAAGCGTACTTGGGTGGTAAGGTGCAGCATAGCATTTTAGCCTAAGTCCAAGATGTTTATAACACATGAGATTATTCAGCAACGCCTTGACAGGGATGACTAATGAGGCCAAAGAGTTCTTTTGGGGTCTCCCCACGTAGATTTAAATCCTGAGAGTAATGGCTTCTTCTGCTCAAGTGTGTGATGGGATTTTGTTTACTTTGCCAGTGCCCCATTTTTAAGCCTATGGCTTTTGATTTCTTTCGATCGATCGATCGATCTTTGCAAAGTAAATAAGTATTCAACTGCGGACTCTTGATTGACATTGCCATCCCTCTGAACTTTAGAAGCATGCGCTTTGGCCTCAAAACTCCTCCTACTTTTGGCGGCAGGAAAAAAAGGCTACAACCCATACACACGCACAAGAAAAGGTTCCGATGGCGCTGTGTTACGTTATAGAAGAAACGTTTAAATAAGCTCTATTTTCAGAATCAAAAAGGTTTTCTGGCAATTGTCAGTGAACAAAATTCCCAAACTACAAGCGTACTTGGGTGGTAAGGTGCAGCATAGCATTTTAGCCTAAGTCCAAGATGTTTATAACACATGAGATTATTCAGCAACGCCTTGACAGGGATGACTAATGAGGCCAAAGAGTTCTTTTGGGGTCTCCCCACGTAGATTTAAATCCTGAGAGTAATGGCTTCTTCTGCTCAAGTGTGTGATGGGATTTTGTTTACTTTGCCAGTGCCCCATTTTTAAGCCTATGGCTTTTGATTTCTTTCGATCGATCGATTGATCGATCTTTGCAAAGTAAATAAGTATTCAACTGCGGACTCTTGATTGACATTGCCATCCCTCTGAACTTTAGAAGCATGCGCTTTGGCCTCAAAACTCCTCCTACTTTTGGCGGCAGGAAAAAAAGGCTACAACCCATACACACGCACAAGAAAAGGTTCCGATGGCGCTGTGTTACGTTATAGAAGAAACGTTTAAATAAGCTCTATTTTAGGAATCAAAAAGGTTTTCTGGCAATTGTCAGTGAACAAAATTCCCAAACTACAAGCGTACTTGGGTGGTAAGGTGCAGCATAGCATTTTAGCCTAAGTCCAAGATGTTTATAACACATGAGATTATTCAGCAACGCCTTGACAGGGATGACTAATGAGGCCAAAGAGTTCTTTTGGGGTCTCCCCACGTAGATTTAAATCCTGAGAGTAATGGCTTCTTCTGCTCAAGTGTGTGATGGGATTTTGTTTACTTTGCCAGTGCCCCATTTTTAAGCCTATGGCTTTTGATTTCTTTCGATCGATCGATCGATCTTTGCAAAGTAAATAAGTATTCAACTGCGGACTCTTGATTGACATTGCCATCCCTCTGAACTTTAGAAGCATGCGCTTTGGCCTCAAAACTCCTCCTACTTTTGGCGGCAGGAAAAAAAGGCTACAACCCATACACACGCACAAGAAAAGGTTCCGATGGCGCTGTGTTACGTTATAGAAGAAACGTTTAAATAAGCTCTATTTTCAGAATCAAAAAGGTTTTCTGGCAATTGTCAGTGAACAAAATTCCCAAACTACAAGCGTACTTGGGTGGTAAGGTGCAGCATAGCATTTTAGCCTAAGTCCAAGATGTTTATAACACATGAGATTATTCAGCAACGCCTTGACAGGGATGACTAATGAGGCCAAAGAGTTCTTTTGGGGTCTCCCCACGTAGATTTAAATCCTGAGAGTAATGGCTTCTTCTGCTCAAGTGTGTGATGGGATTTTGTTTATTTTGCCAGTGCCCCATTTTTAAGCCTATGGCTTTTGATTTCTTTCGATCGATCGATCGATCTTTGCAAAGTAAATAAGTATTCAACTGCGGACTCTTGATTGACATTGCCATCCCTCTGAACTTTAGAAGCATGCGCTTTGGCCTCAAAACTCCTCCTACTTTTGGCGGCAGGAAAAAAAGGCTACAACCCATACACACGCACAAGAAAAGGTTCCGATGGCGCTGTGTTACGTTATAGAAGAAACGTTTAAATAAGCTCTATTTTAGGAATCAAAAAGGTTTTCTGGCAATTGTCAGTGAACAAAATTCCCAAACTACAAGCGTACTTGGGTGGTAAGGAGCAGCATAGCATTTTAGCCTAAGTCCAAGATGTTTATAACACATGAGATTATTCAGCAACGCCTTGACAGGGATGACTAATGAGGCCAAAGAGTTCTTTTGGGGTCTCCCCACGTAGATTTAAATCCTGAGAGTAATGGCTTCTTCTGCTCAAGTGTGTGATGGGATTTTGTTTATTTTGCCAGTGCCCCATTTTTAAGCCTATGGCTTTTGATTTCTTTCGATCGATCGATTGATCGATCTTTGCAAAGTAAATAAGTATTCAACTGCGGACTCTTGATTGACATTGCCATCCCTCTGAACTTTAGAAGCATGCGCTTTGGCCTCAAAACTCCTCCTACTTTTGGCGGCAGGAAAAAAAGGCTACAACCCATACACACGCACAAGAAAAGGTTCCGATGGCGCTGTGTTACGTTATAGAAGAAACGTTTAAATAAGCTCTATTTTAGGAATCAAAAAGGTTTTCTGGCAATTGTCAGTGAACAAAATTCCCAAACTACAAGCGTACTTGGGTGGTAAGGTGCAGCATAGCATTTTAGCCTAAGTCCAAGATGTTTATAACACATGAGATTATTCAGCAACGCCTTGACAGGGATGACTAATGAGGCCAAAGAGTTCTTTTGGGGTCTCCCCACGTAGATTTAAATCCTGAGAGTAATGGCTTCTTCTGCTCAAGTGTGTGATGGGATTTTGTTTATTTTGCCAGTGCCCCATTTTTAAGCCTATGGCTTTTGATTTCTTTCGATCGATCGATCGATCTTTGCAAAGTAAATAAGTATTCAACTGCGGACTCTTGATTGACATTGCCATCCCTCTGAACTTTAGAAGCATGCGCTTTGGCCTCAAAACTCCTCCTACTTTTGGCGGCAGGAAAAAAAGGCTACAACCCATACACACGCACAAGAAAAGGTTCCGATGGCGCTGTGTTACGTTATAGAAGAAACGTTTAAATAAGCTCTATTTTAGGAATCAAAAAGGTTTTCTGGCAATTGTCAGTGAACAAAATTCCCAAACTACAAGCGTACTTGGGTGGTAAGGTGCAGCATAGCATTTTAGCCTAAGTCCAAGATGTTTATAACACATGAGATTATTCAGCAACGCCTTGACAGGGATGACTAATGAGGCCAAAGAGTTCTTTTGGGGTCTCCCCACGTAGATTTAAATCCTGAGAGTAATGGCTTCTTCTGCTCAAGTGTGTGATGGGATTTTGTTTACTTTGCCAGTGCCCCATTTTTAAGCCTATGGCTTTTGATTTCTTTCGATCGATCGATCGATCTTTGCAAAGTAAATAAGTATTCAACTGCGGACTCTTGATTGACATTGCCATCCCTCTGAACTTTAGAAGCATGCGCTTTGGCCTCAAAACTCCTCCTACTTTTGGCGGCAGGAAAAAAAGGCTACAACCCATACACACGCACAAGAAAAGGTTCCGATGGCGCTGTGTTACGTTATAGAAGAAACGTTTAAATAAGCTCTATTTTCAGAATCAAAAAGGTTTTCTGGCAATTGTCAGTGAACAAAATTCCCAAACTACAAGCGTACTTGGGTGGTAAGGTGCAGCATAGCATTTTAGCCTAAGTCCAAGATGTTTATAACACATGAGATTATTCAGCAACGCCTTGACAGGGATGACTAATGAGGCCAAAGAGTTCTTTTGGGGTCTCCCCACGTAGATTTAAATCCTGAGAGTAATGGCTTCTTCTGCTCAAGTGTGTGATGGGATTTTGTTTACTTTGCCAGTGCCCCATTTTTAAGCCTATGGCTTTTGATTTCTTTCGATCGATCGATTGATCGATCTTTGCAAAGTAAATAAGTATTCAACTGCGGACTCTTGATTGACATTGCCATCCCTCTGAACTTTAGAAGCATGCGCTTTGGCCTCAAAACTCCTCCTACTTTTGGCGGCAGGAAAATAAGGCTACAACCCATACACACGCACAAGAAAAGGTTCCGATGGCGCTGTGTTACGTTATAGAAGAAACGTTTAAATAAGCTCTATTTTAGGAATCAAAAAGGTTTTCTGGCAATTGTCAGTGAACAAAATTCCCAAACTACAAGCGTACTTGGGTGGTAAGGAGCAGCATAGCATTTTAGCCTAAGTCCAAGATGTTTATAACACATGAGATTATTCAGCAACGCCTTGACAGGGATGACTAATGAGGCCAAAGAGTTCTTTTGGGGTCTCCCCACGTAGATTTAAATCCTGAGAGTAATGGCTTCTTCTGCTCAAGTGTGTGATGGGATTTTGTTTATTTTGCCAGTGCCCCATTTTTAAGCCTATGGCTTTTGATTTCTTTCGATCGATCAATCGATCTTTGCAAAGTGAATAAGTATTCAACTGCGGACTCTTGATTGACATTGCCATCCCTCTGAACTTTAGAAGTATGCGCTTTGGCCTCAAAACTCCTCCTACTTTTGGCGGCAGGAAAAAAAGGCTACAACCCATACACACGCACAAGAAAAGGTTCCGATGGCGCTGTGTTACGTTATAGAAGAAACGTTTAAATAAGCTCTATTTTCAGAATCAAAAAGGTTTTCTGGCAATTGTCAGTGAACAAAATTCCCAAACTACAAGCGTACTTGGGTGGTAAGGTGCAGCATAGCATTTTAGCCTAAGTCCAAGATGTTTATAACACATGAGATTATTCAGCAACGCCTTGACAGGGATGACTAATGAGGCCAAAGAGTTCTTTTGGGGTCTCCCCACGTAGATTTAAATCCTGAGAGTAATGGCTTCTTCTGCTCAAGTGTGTGATGGGATTTTGTTTATTTTGCCAGTGCCCCATTTTTAAGCCTATGGCTTTTGATTTCTTTCGATCGATCGATCGATCTTTGCAAAGTAAATAAGTATTCAACTGCGGACTCTTGATTGACATTGCCATCCCTCTGAACTTTAGAAGCATGCGCTTTGGCCTCAAAACTCCTCCTACTTTTGGCGGCAGGAAAAAAAGGCTACAACCCATACACACGCACAAGAAAAGGTTCCGATGGCGCTGTGTTACGTTATAGAAGAAACGTTTAAATAAGCTCTATTTTAGGAATCAAAAAGGTTTTCTGGCAATTGTCAGTGAACAAAATTCCCAAACTACAAGCGTACTTGGGTGGTAAGGTGCAGCATAGCATTTTAGCCTAAGTCCAAGATGTTTATAACACATGAGATTATTCAGCAACGCCTTGACAGGGATGACTAATGAGGCCAAAGAGTTCTTTTGGGGTCTCCCCACGTAGATTTAAATCCTGAGAGTAATGGCTTCTTCTGCTCAAGTGTGTGATGGGATTTTGTTTACTTTGCCAGTGCCCCATTTTTAAGCCTATGGCTTTTGATTTCTTTCGATCGATCGATCGATCTTTGCAAAGTAAATAAGTATTCAACTGCGGACTCTTGATTGACATTGCCATCCCTCTGAACTTTAGAAGCATGCGCTTTGGCCTCAAAACTCCTCCTACTTTTGGCGGCAGGAAAAAAAGGCTACAACCCATACACACGCACAAGAAAAGGTTCCGATGGCGCTGTGTTACGTTATAGAAGAAACGTTTAAATAAGCTCTATCTTAGGAATCAAAAAGGTTTTCTGGCAATTGTCAGTGAACAAAATTCCCAAACTTCAAGCGTACTTGGGTGGTAAGGTGCAGCATAGCATTTTAGCCTAAGTCCAAGATGTTTATAACACATGAGATTATTCAGCAACGCCTTGACAGGGATGACTAATGAGGCCAAAGAGTTCTTTTGGGGTCTCCCCACGTAGATTTAAATCCTGAGAGTAATGGCTTCTTCTGCTCAAGTGTGTGATGGGATTTTGTTTACTTTGCCAGTGCCCCATTTTTAAGCCTATGGCTTTTGATTTCTTTCGATCGATCGATCGATCTTTGCAAAGTAAATAAGTATTCAACTGCGGACTCTTGATTGACATTGCCATCCCTCTGAACTTTAGAAGCATGCGCTTTGGCCTCAAAACTCCTCCTACTTTTGGCGGCAGGAAAAAAAGGCTACAACCCATACACACGCACAAGAAAAGGTTCCGATGGCGCTGTGTTACGTTATAGAAGAAACGTTTAAATAAGCTCTATTTTCAGAATCAAAAAGGTTTTCTGGCAATTGTCAGTGAACAAAATTCCCAAACTACAAGCGTACATGGGTGGTAAGGTGCAGCATAGCATTTGAGCCTAAGTCCAAGATGTTTATAACACATGAGATTATTCAGCAACGCCTTGACAGGGATGACTAATGAGGCCAAAGAGTTCTTTTGGGGTCTCCCCACGTAGATTTAAATCCTGAGAGTAATGGCTTCTTCTGCTCAAGTGTGTGATGGGATTTTGTTTACTTTGCCAGTGCCCCATTTTTAAGCCTATGGCTTTTGATTTCTTTCGATCGATCGATTGATCGATCTTTGCAAAGTAAATAAGTATTCAACTGCGGACTCTTGATTGACATTGCCATCCCTCTGAACTTTAGAAGCATGCGCTTTGGCCTCAAAACTCCTCCTACTTTTGGCGGCAGGAAAAAAAGGCTACAACCCATACACACGCACAAGAAAAGGTTCCGATGGCGCTGTGTTACGTTATAGAAGAAACGTTTAAATAAGCTCTATTTTAGGAATCAAAAAGGTTTTCTGGCAATTGTCAGTGAACAAAATTCCCAAACTACAAGCGTACTTGGGTGGTAAGGTGCAGCATAGCATTTTAGCCTAAGTCCAAGATGTTTATAACACATGAGATTATTCAGCAACGCCTTGACAGGGATGACTAATGAGGCCAAAGAGTTCTTTTGGGGTCTCCCCACGTAGATTTAAATCCTGAGAGTAATGGCTTCTTCTGCTCAAGTGTGTGATGGGATTTTGTTTACTTTGCCAGTGCCCCATTTTTAAGCCTATGGCTTTTGATTTCTTTCGATCGATCGATCGATCTTTGCAAAGTAAATAAGTATTCAACTGCGGACTCTTGATTGACATTGCCATCCCTCTGAACTTTAGAAGCATGCGCTTTGGCCTCAAAACTCCTCCTACTTTTGGCTGCAGGAAAAAAAGGCTACAACCCATACACACGCACAAGAAAAGGTTCCGATGGCGCTGTGTTACGTTATAGAAGAAACGTTTAAATAAGCTCTATTTTCAGAATCAAAAAGGTTTTCTGGCAATTGTCAGTGAACAAAATTCCCAAACTACAAGCGTACTTGGGTGGTAAGGTGCAGCATAGCATTTTAGCCTAAGTCCAAGATGTTTATAACACATGAGATTATTCAGCAACGCCTTGACAGGGATGACTAATGAGGCCAAAGAGTTATTTTGGGGTCTCCCCACGTAGATTTAAATCCTGAGAGTAATGGCTTCTTCTGCTCAAGTGTGTGATGGGATTTTGTTTATTTTGCCAGTGCCCCATTTTTAAGCCTATGGCTTTTGATTTCTTTCGATCGATCGATTGATCTTTGCAAAGTAAATAAGTATTCAACTGCGGACTCTTGATTGACATTGCCATCCCTCTGAACTTTAGAAGTATGCGCTTTGGCCTCAAAACTCCTCCTACTTTTGGCGGCAGGAAAAAAAGGCTACAACCCATACACACGCACAAGAAAAGGTTCCGATGGCGCTGTGTTACGTTATAGAAGAAACGTTTAAATAAGCTCTATTTTAGGAATCAAAAAGGTTTTCTGGCAATTGTCAGTGAACAAAATTCCCAAACTACAAGCGTACTTGGGTGGTAAGGTGCAGCATAGCATTTTAGCCTAAGTCCAAGATGTTTATAACACATGAGATTATTCAGCAACGCCTTGACAGGGATGACTAATGAGGCCAAAGAGTTCTTTTGGGGTCTCCCCACGTAGATTTAAATCCTGAGAGTAATGGCTTCTTCTGCTCAAGTGTGTGATGGGATTTTGTTTACTTTGCCAGTGCCCCATTTTTAAGCCTATGGCTTTTGATTTCTTTCGATCGATCGATCGATCTTTGCAAAGTAAATAAGTATTCAACTGCGGACTCTTGATTGACATTGCCATCCCTCTGAACTTTAGAAGCATGCGCTTTGGCCTCAAAACTCCTCCTACTTTTGGCGGCAGGAAAAAAAGGCTACAACCCATACACACGCACAAGAAAAGGTTCCGATGGCGCTGTGTTACGTTATAGAAGAAACGTTTAAATAAGCTCTATTTTCAGAATCAAAAAGGTTTTCTGGCAATTGTCAGTGAACAAAATTCCCAAACTACAAGCGTACTTGGGTGGTAAGGTGCAGCATAGCATTTTAGCCTAAGTCCAAGATGTTTATAACACATGAGATTATTCAGCAACGCCTTGACAGGGATGACTAATGAGGCCAAAGAGTTATTTTGGGGTCTCCCCACGTAGATTTAAATCCTGAGAGTAATGGCTTCTTCTGCTCAAGTGTGTGATGGGATTTTGTTTATTTTGCCAGTGCCCCATTTTTAAGCCTATGGCTTTTGATTTCTTTCGATCGATCGATCGATCTTTGCAAAGTAAATAAGTATTCAACTGCGGACTCTTGATTGACATTGCCATCCCTCTAAACTTTAGAAGTATGCGCTTTGGCCTCAAAACTCCTCCTACTTTTGGCGGCAGGAAAAAAAGGCTACAACCCATACACACGCACAAGAAAAGGTTCCGATGGCGCTGTGTTACGTTATAGAAGAAACGTTTAAATAAGCTCTATTTTAGGAATCAAAAAGGTTTTCTGGCAATTGTCAGTGAACAAAATTCCCAAACTACAAGCGTACTTGGGTGGTAAGGTGCAGCATAGCATTTTAGCCTAAGTCCAAGATGTTTATAACACATGAGATTATTCAGCAACGCCTTGACAGGGATGACTAATGAGGCCAAAGAGTTCTTTTGGGGTCTCCCCACGTAGATTTAAATCCTGAGAGTAATGGCTTCTTCTGCTCAAGTGTGTGATGGGATTTTGTTTACTTTGCCAGTGCCCCATTTTTAAGCCTGTGGCTTTTGATTTCTTTCGATCGATCGATCGATCTTTGCAAAGTAAATAAGTATTCAACTGCGGACTCTTGATTGACATTGCCATCCCTCTGAACTTTAGAAGCATGCGCTTTGGCCTCAAAACTCCTCCTACTTTTGGCGGCAGGAAAAAAAGGCTACAACCCATACACACGCACAAGAAAAGGTTCCGATGGCGCTGTGTTACGTTATAGAAGAAACGTTTAAATAAGCTCTATTTTCAGAATCAAAAAGGTTTTCTGGCAATTGTCAGTGAACAAAATTCCCAAACTACAAGCGTACTTGGGTGGTAAGGTGCAGCATAGCATTTTAGCCTAAGTCCAAGATGTTTATAACACATGAGATTATTCAGCAACGCCTTGACAGGGATGACTAATGAGGCCAAAGAGTTCTTTTGGGGTCTCCCCACGTAGATTTAAATCCTGAGAGTAATGGCTTCTTCTGCTCAAGTGTGTGATGGGATTTTGTTTACTTTGCCAGTGCCCCATTTTTAAGCCTATGGCTTTTGATTTCTTTCGATCGATCGATTGATCGATCTTTGCAAAGTAAATAAGTATTCAACTGCGGACTCTTGATTGACATTGCCATCCCTCTGAACTTTAGAAGCATGCGCTTTGGCCTCAAAACTCCTCCTACTTTTGGCGGCAGGAAAAAAAGGCTACAACCCATACACACGCACAAGAAAAGGTTCCGATGGCGCTGTGTTACGTTATAGAAGAAACGTTTAAATAAGCTCTATTTTAGGAATCAAAAAGGTTTTCTGGCAATTGTCAGTGAACAAAATTCCCAAACTACAAGCGTACTTGGGTGGTAAGGAGCAGCATAGCATTTTAGCCTAAGTCCAAGATGTTTATAACACATGAGATTATTCAGCAACGCCTTGACAGGGATGACTAATGAGGCCAAAGAGTTCTTTTGGGGTCTCCCCACGTAGATTTAAATCCTGAGAGTAATGGCTTCTTCTGCTCAAGTGTGTGATGGGATTTTGTTTATTTTGCCAGTGCCCCATTTTTAAGCCTATGGCTTTTGATTTCTTTCGATCGATCAATCGATCTTTGCAAAGTGAATAAGTATTCAACTGCGGACTCTTGATTGACATTGCCATCCCTCTGAACTTTAGAAGTATGCGCTTTGGCCTCAAAACTCCTCCTACTTTTGGCGGCAGGAAAAAAAGGCTACAACCCATACACACGCACAAGAAAAGGTTCCGATGGCGCTGTGTTACGTTATAGAAGAAACGTTTAAATAAGCTCTATTTTCAGAATCAAAAAGGTTTTCTGGCAATTGTCAGTGAACAAAATTCCCAAACTACAAGCGTACTTGGGTGGTAAGGTGCAGCATAGCATTTTAGCCTAAGTCCAAGATGTTTATAACACATGAGATTATTCAGCAACGCCTTGACAGGGATGACTAATGAGGCCAAAGAGTTCTTTTGGGGTCTCCCCACGTAGATTTAAATCCTGAGAGTAATGGCTTCTTCTGCTCAAGTGTGTGATGGGATTTTGTTTATTTTGCCAGTGCCCCATTTTTAAGCCTATGGCTTTTGATTTCTTTCGATCGATCGATCGATCTTTGCAAAGTAAATAAGTATTCAACTGCGGACTCTTGATTGACATTGCCATCCCTCTGAACTTTAGAAGCATGCGCTTTGGCCTCAAAACTCCTCCTACTTTTGGCGGCAGGAAAAAAAGGCTACAACCCATACACACGCACAAGAAAAGGTTCCGATGGCGCTGTGTTACGTTATAGAAGAAACGTTTAAATAAGCTCTATTTTAGGAATCAAAAAGGTTTTCTGGCAATTGTCAGTGAACAAAATTCCCAAACTACAAGCGTACTTGGGTGGTAAGGTGCAGCATAGCATTTTAGCCTAAGTCCAAGATGTTTATAACACATGAGATTATTCAGCAACGCCTTGACAGGGATGACTAATGAGGCCAAAGAGTTCTTTTGGGGTCTCCCCACGTAGATTTAAATCCTGAGAGTAATGGCTTCTTCTGCTCAAGTGTGTGATGGGATTTTGTTTACTTTGCCAGTGCCCCATTTTTAAGCCTATGGCTTTTGATTTCTTTCGATCGATCGATCGATCTTTGCAAAGTAAATAAGTATTCAACTGCGGACTCTTGATTGACATTGCCATCCCTCTGAACTTTAGAAGCATGCGCTTTGGCCTCAAAACTCCTCCTACTTTTGGCGGCAGGAAAAAAAGGCTACAACCCATACACACGCACAAGAAAAGGTTCCGATGGCGCTGTGTTACGTTATAGAAGAAACGTTTAAATAAGCTCTATCTTAGGAATCAAAAAGGTTTTCTGGCAATTGTCAGTGAACAAAATTCCCAAACTTCAAGCGTACTTGGGTGGTAAGGTGCAGCATAGCATTTTAGCCTAAGTCCAAGATGTTTATAACACATGAGATTATTCAGCAACGCCTTGACAGGGATGACTAATGAGGCCAAAGAGTTCTTTTGGGGTCTCCCCACGTAGATTTAAATCCTGAGAGTAATGGCTTCTTCTGCTCAAGTGTGTGATGGGATTTTGTTTACTTTGCCAGTGCCCCATTTTTAAGCCTATGGCTTTTGATTTCTTTCGATCGATCGATCTTTGCAAAGTAAATAAGTATTCAACTGCGGACTCTTGATTGACATTGCCATCCCTCTGAACTTTAGAAGCATGCGCTTTGGCCTCAAAACTCCTCCTACTTTTGGCGGCAGGAAAAAAAGGCTACAACCCATACACACGCACAAGAAAAGGTTCCGATGGCGCTGTGTTACGTTATAGAAGAAACGTTTAAATAAGCTCTATTTTAGGAATCAAAAAGGTTTTCTGGCAATTGTCAGTGAACAAAATTCCCAAACTACAAGCGTACTTGGGTGGTAAGGTGCAGCATAGCATTTTAGCCTAAGTCCAAGATGTTTATAACACATGAGATTATTCAGCAACGCCTTGACAGGGATGACTAATGAGGCCAAAGAGTTCTTTTGGGGTCTCCCCACGTAGATTTAAATCCTGAGAGTAATGGCTTCTTCTGCTCAAGTGTGTGATGGGATTTTGTTTACTTTGCCAGTGCCCCATTTTTAAGCCTATGGCTTTTGATTTCTTTCGATCGATCGATCGATCTTTGCAAAGTAAATAAGTATTCAACTGCGGACTCTTGATTGACATTGCCATCCCTCTGAACTTTAGAAGCATGCGCTTTGGCCTCAAAACTCCTCCTACTTTTGGCGGCAGGAAAAAAAGGCTACAACCCATACACACGCACAAGAAAAGGTTCCGATGGCGCTGTGTTACGTTATAGAAGAAACGTTTAAATAAGCTCTATTTTCAGAATCAAAAAGGTTTTCTGGCAATTGTCAGTGAACAAAATTCCTGAACTACAAGCGTACTTGGGTGGTAAGGTGCAGCATAGCATTTTAGCCTAAGTCCAAGATGTTTATAACACATGAGATTATTCAGCAACGCCTTGACAGGGATGACTAATGAGGCCAAAGAGTTCTTTTGGGGTCTCCCCACGTAGATTTAAATCCTGAGAGTAATGGCTTCTTCTGCTCAAGTGTGTGATGGGATTTTGTTTACTTTGCCAGTGCCCCATTTTTAAGCCTATGGCTTTTGATTTCTTTCGATCGATCGATTGATCGATCTTTGCAAAGTAAATAAGTATTCAACTGCGGACTCTTGATTGACATTGCCATCCCTCTGAACTTTAGAAGCATGCGCTTTGGCCTCAAAACTCCTCCTACTTTTGGCGGCAGGAAAAAAAGGCTACAACCCATACACACGCACAAGAAAAGGTTCCGATGGCGCTGTGTTACGTTATAGAAGAAACGTTTAAATAAGCTCTATTTTAGGAATCAAAAAGGTTTTCTGGCAATTGTCAGTGAACAAAATTCCCAAACTACAAGCGTACTTGGGTGGTAAGGAGCAGCATAGCATTTTAGCCTAAGTCCAAGATGTTTATAACACATGAGATTATTCAGCAACGCCTTGACAGGGATGACTAATGAGGCCAAAGAGTTCTTTTGGGGTCTCCCCACGTAGATTTAAATCCTGAGAGTAATGGCTTCTTCTGCTCAAGTGTGTGATGGGATTTTGTTTATTTTGCCAGTGCCCCATTTTTAAGCCTATGGCTTTTGATTTCTTTCGATCGATCAATCGATCTTTGCAAAGTGAATAAGTATTCAACTGCGGACTCTTGATTGACATTGCCATCCCTCTGAACTTTAGAAGTATGCGCTTTGGCCTCAAAACTCCTCCTACTTTTGGCGGCAGGAAAAAAAGGCTACAACCCATACACACGCACAAGAAAAGGTTCCGATGGCGCTGTGTTACGTTATAGAAGAAACGTTTAAATAAGCTCTATTTTCAGAATCAAAAAGGTTTTCTGGCAATTGTCAGTGAACAAAATTCCCAAACTACAAGCGTACTTGGGTGGTAAGGTGCAGCATAGCATTTTAGCCTAAGTCCAAGATGTTTATAACACATGAGATTATTCAGCAACGCCTTGACAGGGATGACTAATGAGGCCAAAGAGTTCTTTTGGGGTCTCCCCACGTAGATTTAAATCCTGAGAGTAATGGCTTCTTCTGCTCAAGTGTGTGATGGGATTTTGTTTATTTTGCCAGTGCCCCATTTTTAAGCCTATGGCTTTTGATTTCTTTCGATCGATCGATCGATCTTTGCAAAGTAAATAAGTATTCAACTGCGGACTCTTGATTGACATTGCCATCCCTCTGAACTTTAGAAGCATGCGCTTTGGCCTCAAAACTCCTCCTACTTTTGGCGGCAGGAAAAAAAGGCTACAACCCATACACACGCACAAGAAAAGGTTCCGATGGCGCTGTGTTACGTTATAGAAGAAACGTTTAAATAAGCTCTATTTTAGGAATCAAAAAGGTTTTCTGGCAATTGTCAGTGAACAAAATTCCCAAACTACAAGCGTACTTGGGTGGTAAGGTGCAGCATAGCATTTTAGCCTAAGTCCAAGATGTTTATAACACATGAGATTATTCAGCAACGCCTTGACAGGGATGACTAATGAGGCCAAAGAGTTCTTTTGGGGTCTCCCCACGTAGATTTAAATCCTGAGAGTAATGGCTTCTTCTGCTCAAGTGTGTGATGGGATTTTGTTTACTTTGCCAGTGCCCCATTTTTAAGCCTATGGCTTTTGATTTCTTTCGATCGATCGATCGATCTTTGCAAAGTAAATAAGTATTCAACTGCGGACTCTTGATTGACATTGCCATCCCTCTGAACTTTAGAAGCATGCGCTTTGGCCTCAAAACTCCTCCTACTTTTGGCGGCAGGAAAAAAAGGCTACAACCCATACACACGCACAAGAAAAGGTTCCGATGGCGCTGTGTTACGTTATAGAAGAAACGTTTAAATAAGCTCTATCTTAGGAATCAAAAAGGTTTTCTGGCAATTGTCAGTGAACAAAATTCCCAAACTTCAAGCGTACTTGGGTGGTAAGGTGCAGCATAGCATTTTAGCCTAAGTCCAAGATGTTTATAACACATGAGATTATTCAGCAACGCCTTGACAGGGATGACTAATGAGGCCAAAGAGTTCTCTTGGGGTCTCCCCACGTAGATTTAAATCCTGAGAGTAATGGCTTCTTCTGCTCAAGTGTGTGATGGGATTTTGTTTACTTTGCCAGTGCCCCATTTTTAAGCCTATGGCTTTTGATTTCTTTCGATCGATCGATCGATCTTTGCAAAGTAAATAAGTATTCAACTGCGGACTCTTGATTGACATTGCCATCCCTCTGAACTTTAGAAGCATGCGCTTTGGCCTCAAAACTCCTCCTACTTTTGGCGGCAGGAAAAAAAGGCTACAACCCATACACACGCACAAGAAAAGGTTCCGATGGCGCTGTGTTACGTTATAGAAGAAACGTTTAAATAAGCTCTATTTTCAGAATCAAAAAGGTTTTCTGGCAATTGTCAGTGAACAAAATTCCCAAACTACAAGCGTACTTGGGTGGTAAGGTGCAGCATAGCATTTTAGCCTAAGTCCAAGATGTTTATAACACATGAGATTATTCAGCAACGCCTTGACAGGGATGACTAATGAGGCCAAAGAGTTCTTTTGGGGTCTCCCCACGTAGATTTAAATCCTGAGAGTAATGGCTTCTTCTGCTCAAGTGTGTGATGGGATTTTGTTTACTTTGCCAGTGCCCCATTTTTAAGCCTATGGCTTTTGATTTCTTTCGATCGATCGATTGATCGATCTTTGCAAAGTAAATAAGTATTCAACTGCGGACTCTTGATTGACATTGCCATCCCTCTGAACTTTAGAAGCATGCGCTTTGGCCTCAAAACTCCTCCTACTTTTGGCGGCAGGAAAAAAAGGCTACAACCCATACACACGCACAAGAAAAGGTTCCGATGGCGCTGTGTTACGTTATAGAAGAAACGTTTAAATAAGCTCTATTTTAGGAATCAAAAAGGTTTTCTGGCAATTGTCAGTGAACAAAAGTCCCAAACTACAAGCGTACTTGGGTGGTAAGGTGCAGCATAGCATTTTAGCCTAAGTCCAAGATGTTTATAACACATGAGATTATTCAGCAACGCCTTGACAGGGATGACTAATGAGGCCAAAGAGTTCTTTTGGGGTCTCCCCACGTAGATTTAAATCCTGAGAGTAATGGCTTCTTCTGCTCAAGTGTGTGATGGGATTTTGTTTACTTTGCCAGTGCCCCATTTTTAAGCCTATGGCTTTTGATTTCTTTCGATGGATCGATCGATCTTTGCAAAGTAAATAAGTATTCAACTGCGGACTCTTGATTGACATTGCCATCCCTCTGAACTTTAGAAGCATGCGCTTTGGCCTCAAAACTCCTCCTACTTTTGGCGGCAGGAAAAAAAGGCTACAACCCATACACACGCACAAGAAAAGGTTCCGATGGCGCTGTGTTACGTTATAGAAGAAACGTTTAAATAAGCTCTATTTTCAGAATCAAAAAGGTTTTCTGGCAATTGTCAGTGAACAAAATTCCCAAACTACAAGCGTACTTGGGTGGTAAGGAGCAGCATAGCATTTTAGCCTAAGTCCAAGATGTTTATAACACATGAGATTATTCAGCAACGCCTTGACAGGGATGACTAATGAGGCCAAAGAGTTCTTTTGGGGTCTCCCCACGTAGATTTAAATCCTGAGAGTAATGGCTTCTTCTGCTCAAGTGTGTGATGGGATTTTGTTTACTTTGCCAGTGCCCCATTTTTAAGCCTATGGCTTTTGATTTCTTTCGATCGATCGATTGATCGATCTTTGCAAAGTAAATAAGTATTCAACTGCGGACTCTTGATTGACATTGCCATCCCTCTGAACTTTAGAAGCATGCGCTTTGGCCTCAAAACTCCTCCTACTTTTGGCGGCAGGAAAAAAAGGCTACAACCCATACACACGCACAAGAAAAGGTTCCGATGGCGCTGTGTTACGTTATAGAAGAAACGTTTAAATAAGCTCTATTTTAGGAATCAAAAAGGTTTTCTGGCAATTGTCAGTGAACAAAAGTCCCAAACTACAAGCGTACTTGGGTGGTAAGGTGCAGCATAGCATTTTAGCCTAAGTCCAAGATGTTTATAACACATGAGATTATTCAGCAACGCCTTGACAGGGATGACTAATGAGGCCAAAGAGTTCTTTTGGGGTCTCCCCACGTAGATTTAAATCCTGAGAGTAATGGCTTCTTCTGCTCAAGTGTGTGATGGGATTTTGTTTACTTTGCCAGTGCCCCATTTTTAAGCCTATGGCTTTTGATTTCTTTCGATGGATCGATCGATCTTTGCAAAGTAAATAAGTATTCAACTGCGGACTCTTGATTGACATTGCCATCCCTCTGAACTTTAGAAGCATGCGCTTTGGCCTCAAAACTCCTCCTACTTTTGGCGGCAGGAAAAAAAGGCTACAACCCATACACACGCACAAGAAAAGGTTCCGATGGCGCTGTGTTACGTTATAGAAGAAACGTTTAAATAAGCTCTATTTTCAGAATCAAAAAGGTTTTCTGGCAATTGTCAGTGAACAAAATTCCCAAACTACAAGCGTACTTGGGTGGTAAGGAGCAGCATAGCATTTTAGCCTAAGTCCAAGATGTTTATAACACATGAGATTATTCAGCAACGCCTTGACAGGGATGACTAATGAGGCCAAAGAGTTCTTTTGGGGTCTCCCCACGTAGATTTAAATCCTGAGAGTAATGGCTTCTTCTGCTCAAGTGTGTGATGGGATTTTGTTTATTTTGCCAGTGCCCCATTTTTAAGCCTATGGCTTTTGATTTCTTTCGATCGATCGATCGATCTTTGCAAAGTGAATAAGTATTCAACTGCGGACTCTTGATTGACATTGCCATCCCTCTGAACTTTAGAAGTATGCGCTTTGGCCTCAAAACTCCTCCTACTTTTGGCGGCAGGAAAAAAAGGCTACAACCCATACACACGCACAAGAAAAGGTTCCGATGGCGCTGTGTTACGTTATAGAAGAAACGTTTAAATAAGCTCTATTTTCAGAATCAAAAAGGTTTTCTGGCAATTGTCAGTGAACAAAATTCCCAAACTACAAGCGTACTTGGGTGGTAAGGTGCAGCATAGCATTTTAGCCTAAGTCCAAGATGTTTATAACACATGAGATTATTCAGCAACGCCTTGACAGGGATGACTAATGAGGCCAAAGAGTTCTTTTGGGGTCTCCCCACGTAGATTTAAATCCTGAGAGTAATGGCTTCTTCTGCTCAAGTGTGTGATGGGATTTTGTTTATTTTGCCAGTGCCCCATTTTTAAGCCTATGGCTTTTGATTTCTTTCGATCGATCGATCGATCTTTGCAAAGTAAATAAGTATTCAACTGCGGACTCTTGATTGACATTGCCATCCCTCTGAACTTTAGAAGCATGCGCTTTGGCCTCAAAACTCCTCCTACTTTTGGCGGCAGGAAAAAAAGGCTACAACCCTTACACACACACAAGAAAAGGTTCCGATGGCGCTGTGTTACGTTATAGAAGAAACGTTTAAATAAGCTCTATTTTAGGAATCAAAAAGGTTTTCTGGCAATTGTCAGTGAACAAAATTCCCAAACTACAAGCGTACTTGGGTGGTAAGGTGCAGCATAGCATTTTAGCCTAAGTCCAAGATGTTTATAACACATGAGATTATTCAGCAACGCCTTGACAGGGATGACTAATGAGGCCAAAGAGTTCTTTTGGGGTCTCCCCACGTAGATTTAAATCCTGAGAGTAATGGCTTCTTCTGCTCAAGTGTGTGATGGGATTTTGTTTACTTTGCCAGTGCCGCATTTTTAAGCCTACGTCTTTTGATTTCTTTCGATCGATCGATCTTTGCAAAGTAAATAAGTATTCAACTGCGGACTCTTGATTGACATTGCCATCCCTCTGAACTTTAGAAGCATGCGCTTTGGCCTCAAAACTCCTCCTACTTTTGGCGGCAGGAAAAAAAGGCTACAACCCATACACACGCACAAGAAAAGGTTCCGATGGCGCTGTGTTACGTTATAGAAGAAACGTTTAAATAAGCTCTATCTTAGGAATCAAAAAGGTTTTCTGGCAATTGTCAGTGAACAAAATTCCCAAACTTCAAGCGTACTTGGGTGGTAAGGTGCAGCATAGCATTTTAGCCTAAGTCCAAGATGTTTATAACACATGAGATTATTCAGCAACGCCTTGACAGGGATGACTAATGAGGCCAAAGAGTTCTTTTGGGGTCTCCCCACGTAGATTTAAATCCTGAGAGTAATGGCTTCTTCTGCTCAAGTGTGTGATGGGATTTTGTTTACTTTGCCAGTGCCCCATTTTTAAGCCTATGGCTTTTGATTTCTTTCGATCGATCGATCGATCTTTGCAAAGTAAATAAGTATTCAACTGCGGACTCTTGATTGACATTGCCATCCCTCTGAACTTTAGAAGCATGCGCTTTGGCCTCAAAACTCCTCCTACTTTTGGCGGCAGGAAAAAAAGGCTACAACCCATACACACGCACAAGAAAAGGTTCCGATGGCGCTGTGTTACGTTATAGAAGAAACGTTTAAATAAGCTCTATTTTAGGAATCAAAAAGGTTTTCTGGCAATTGTCAGTGAACAAAATTCCCAAACTACAAGCGTACTTGGGTGGTAAGGTGCAGCATAGCATTTTAGCCTAAGTCCAAGATGTTTATAACACATGAGATTATTCAGCAACGCCTTGACAGGGATGACTAATGAGGCCAAAGAGTTCTTTTGGGGTCTCCCCACGTAGATTTAAATCCTGAGAGTAATGGCTTCTTCTGCTCAAGTGTGTGATGGGATTTTGTTTACTTTGCCAGTGCCCCATTTTTAAGCCTATGGCTTTTGATTTCTTTCGATCGATCGATCGATCTTTGCAAAGTGAATAAGTATTCAACTGCGGACTCTTGATTGACATTGCCATCCCTCTGAACTTTAGAAGCATGCGCTTTGGCCTCAAAACTCCTCCTACTTTTGGCGGCAGGAAAAAAAGGCTACAACCCATACACACGCACAAGAAAAGGTTCCGATGGCGCTGTGTTACGTTATAGAAGAAACATTTAAATAAGCTCTATTTTCAGAATCATAAAGGTTTTCTGGCAATTGTCAGTGAACAAAATTCCCAAACTACAAGCGTACTTGGGTGGTAAGGTGCAGCATAGCATTTTAGCCTAAGTCCAAGATGTTTATAACACATGAGATTATTCAGCAACGCCTTGACAGGGATGACTAATGAGGCCAAAGAGTTCTTTTGGGGTCTCCCCACGTAGATTTAAATCCTGAGAGTAATGGCTTCTTCTGCTCAAGTGTGTGATGGGATTTTGTTTATTTTGCCAGTGCCCCATTTTTAAGCCTATGGCTTTTGATTTCTTTCGATCGATCGATCGATCTTTGCAAAGTAAATAAGTATTCAACTGCGGACTCTTGATTGACATTGCCATCCCTCTGAACTTTAGAAGCATGCGCTTTGGCCTCAAAACTCCTCCTACTTTTGGCGGCAGGAAAAAAAGGCTACAACCCATACACACGCACAAGAAAAGGTTCCGATGGCGCTGTGTTACGTTATAGAAGAAACGTTTAAATAAGCTCTATTTTAGGAATCAAAAAGGTTTTCTGGCAATTGTCAGTGAACAAAATTCCCAAACTACAAGCGTACTTGGGTGGTAAGGTGCAGCATAGCATTTTAGCCTAAGTCCAAGATGTTTATAACACATGAGATTATTCAGCAACGCCTTGACAGGGATGACTAATGAGGCCAAAGAGTTCTTTTGGGGTCTCCCCACGTAGATTTAAATCCTGAGAGTAATGGCTTCTTCTGCTCAAGTGTGTGATGGGATTTTGTTTACTTTGCCAGTGCCCCATTTTTAAGCCTATGGCTTTTGATTTCTTTCGATCGATCGATCGATCTTTGCAAAGTAAATAAGTATTCAACTGCGGACTCTTGATTGACATTGCCATCCCTCTGAACTTTAGAAGCATGCGCTTTGGCCTCAAAACTCCTCCTACTTTTGGCGGCAGGAAAAAAAGGCTACAACCCATACACACGCACAAGAAAAGGTTCCGATGGCGCTGTGTTACGTTATAGAAGAAACGTTTAAATAAGCTCTATCTTAGGAATCAAAAAGGTTTTCTGGCAATTGTCAGTGAACAAAATTCCCAAACTTCAAGCGTACTTGGGTGGTAAGGTGCAGCATAGCATTTTAGCCTAAGTCCAAGATGTTTATAACACCTGAGATTATTCAGCAACGCCTTGACAGGGATGACTAATGAGGCCAAAGAGTTCTTTTGGGGTCTCCCCACGTAGATTTAAATCCTGAGAGTAATGGCTTCTTCTGCTCAAGTGTGTGATGGGATTTTGTTTACTTTGCCAGTGCCCCATTTTTAAGCCTATGGCTTTTGATTTCTTTCGATCGATCGATCGATCTTTGCAAAGTAAATAAGTATTCAACTGCGGACTCTTGATTGACATTGCCATCCCTCTGAACTTTAGAAGCATGCGCTTTGGCCTCAAAACTCTTCCTACTTTTGGCGGCAGGAAAAAAAGGCTACAACCCATACACACGCACAAGAAAAGGTTCCGATGGCGCTGTGTTACGTTATAGAAGAAACGTTTAAATAAGCTCTATTTTCAGAATCAAAAAGGTTTTCTGGCAATTGTCAGTGAACAAAATTCCCAAACTACAAGCGTACTTGGGTGGTAAGGTGCAGCATAGCATTTTAGCCTAAGTCCAAGATGTTTATAACACATGAGATTATTCAGCAACGCCTTGACAGGGATGACTAATGAGGCCAAAGAGTTCTTTTGGGGTCTCCCCACGTAGATTTAAATCCTGAGAGTAATGGCTTCTTCTGCTCAAGTGTGTGATGGGATTTTGTTTACTTTGCCAGTGCCCCATTTTTAAGCCTATGGCTTTTGATTTCTTTCGATCGATCGATTGATCGATCTTTGCAAAGTAAATAAGTATTCAACTGCGGACTCTTGATTGACATTGCCATCCCTCTGAACTTTAGAAGCATGCGCTTTGGCCTCAAAACTCCTCCTACTTTTGGCGGCAGGAAAAAAAGGCTACAACCCATACACACGCACAAGAAAAGGTTCCGATGGCGCTGTGTTACGTTATAGAAGAAACGTTTAAATAAGCTCTATTTTAGGAATCAAAAAGGTTTTCTGGCAATTGTCAGTGAACAAAATTCCCAAACTACAAGCGTACTTGGGTGGTAAGGTGCAGCATAGCATTTTAGCCTAAGTCCAAGATGTTTATAACACATGAGATTATTCAGCAACGCCTTGACAGGGATGACTAATGAGGCCAAAGAGTTCTTTTGGGGTCTCCCCACGTAGATTTAAATCCTGAGAGTAATGGCTTCTTCTGCTCAAGTGTGTGATGGGATTTTGTTTACTTTGCCAGTGCCCCATTTTTTAAGCCTATGGCTTTTGATTTCTTTCGATCGATCGATCAATCTTTGCAAAGTAAATAAGTATTCAACTGCGGACTCTTGATTGACATTGCCATCCCTCTGAACTTTAGAAGCATGCGCTTTGGCCTCAAAACTCCTCCTACTTTTGGCGGCAGGAAAAAAAGGCTACAACCCATACACACGCACAAGAAAAGGTTCCGATGGCGCTGTGTTACGTTATAGAAGAAACGTTTAAATAAGCTCTATTTTCAGAATCAAAAAGGTTTTCTGGCAATTGTCAGTGAACAAAATTCCCAAACTACAAGCGTACTTGGGTGGTAAGGAGCAGCATAGCATTTTAGCCTAAGTCCAAGATGTTTATAACACATGAGATTATTCAGCAACGCCTTGACAGGGATGACTAATGAGGCCAAAGAGTTCTTTTGGGGTCTCCCCACGTAGATTTAAATCCTGAGAGTAATGGCTTCTTCTGCTCAAGTGTGTGATGGGATTTTGTTTATTTTGCCAGTGCCCCATTTTTAAGCCTATGGCTTTTGATTTCTTTCGATCGATCGATCGATCTTTGCAAAGTGAATAAGTATTCAACTGCGGACTCTTGATTGACATTGCCATCCCTCTGAACTTTAGAAGCATGCGCTTTGGCCTCAAAACTCCTCCTACTTTTGGCGGCAGGAAAAAAAGGCTACAACCCATACACACGCACAAGAAAAGGTTCCGATGGCGCTGTGTTACGTTATAGAAGAAACGTTTAAATAAGCTCTATTTTCAGAATCAAAAAGGTTTTCTGGCAATTGTCAGTGAACAAAATTCCCAAACTACAAGCGTACTTGGGTGGTAAGGTGCAGCATAGCATTTTAGCCTAAGTCCAAGATGTTTATAACACATGAGATTATTCAGCAACGCCTTGACAGGGATGACTAATGAGGCCAAAGAGTTCTTTTGGGGTCTCCCCACGTAGATTTAAATCCTGAGAGTAATGGCTTCTTCTGCTCAAGTGTGTGATGGGATTTTGTTTACTTTGCCAGTGCCCCATTTTTAAGCCTATGGCTTTTGATTTCTTTCGATCGATCGATTGATCGATCTTTGCAAAGTAAATAAGTATTCAACTGCGGACTCTTGATTGACATTGCCATCCCTCTGAACTTTAGAAGCATGCGCTTTGGCCTCAAAACTCCTCCTACTTTTGGCGGCAGGAAAAAAAGGCTACAACCCATACACACGCACAAGAAAAGGTTCCGATGGCGCTGTGTTACGTTATAGAAGAAACGTTTAAATAAGCTCTATTTTAGGAATCAAAAAGGTTTTCTGGCAATTGTCAGTGAACAAAATTCCCAAACTACAAGCGTACTTGGGTGGTAAGGTGCAGCATAGCATTTTAGCCTAAGTCCAAGATGTTTATAACACATGAGATTATTCAGCAACGCCTTGACAGGGATGACTAATGAGGCCAAAGAGTTCTTTTGGGGTCTCCCCACGTAGATTTAAATCCTGAGAGTAATGGCTTCTTCTGCTCAAGTGTGTGATGGGATTTTGTTTACTTTGCCAGTGCCCCATTTTTTAAGCCTATGGCTTTTGATTTCTTTCGATCGATCGATCGATCTTTGCAAAGTAAATAAGTATTCAACTGCGGACTCTTGATTGACATTGCCATCCCTCTGAACTTTAGAAGCATGCGCTTTGGCCTCAAAACTCCTCCTACTTTTGGCGGCAGGAAAAAAAGGCTACAACCCATACACACGCACAAGAAAAGGTTCCGATGGCGCTGTGTTACGTTATAGAAGAAACGTTTAAATAAGCTCTATTTTCAGAATCAAAAAGGTTTTCTGGCAATTGTCAGTGAACAAAATTCCCAAACTACAAGCGTACTTGGGTGGTAAGGAGCAGCATAGCATTTTAGCCTAAGTCCAAGATGTTTATAACACATGAGATTATTCAGCAACGCCTTGACAGGGATGACTAATGAGGCCAAAGAGTTCTTTTGGGGTCTCCCCACGTAGATTTAAATCCTGAGAGTAATGGCTTCTTCTGCTCAAGTGTGTGATGGGATTTTGTTTATTTTGCCAGTGCCCCATTTTTAAGCCTATGGCTTTTGATTTCTTTCGATCGATCGATCGATCTTTGCAAAGTGAATAAGTATTCAACTGCGGACTCTTGATTGACATTGCCATCCCTCTGAACTTTAGAAGCATGCGCTTTGGCCTCAAAACTCCTCCTACTTTTGGCGGCAGGAAAAAAAGGCTACAACCCATACACACGCACAAGAAAAGGTTCCGATGGCGCTGTGTTACGTTATAGAAGAAACGTTTAAATAAGCTCTATTTTCAGAATCAAAAAGGTTTTCTGGCAATTGTCAGTGAACAAAATTCCCAAACTACAAGCGTACTTGGGTGGTAAGGTGCAGCATAGCATTTTAGCCTAAGTCCAAGATGTTTATAACACATGAGATTATTCAGCAACGCCTTGACAGGGATGACTAATGAGGCCAAAGAGTTCTTTTGGGGTCTCCCCACGTAGATTTAAATCCTGAGAGTAATGGCTTCTTCTGCTCAAGTGTGTGATGGGATTTTGTTTACTTTGCCAGTGCCCCATTTTTAAGCCTATGGCTTTTGATTTCTTTCGATCGATCGATCGATCTTTGCAAAGTAAATAAGTATTCAACTGCGGACTCTTGATTGACATTGCCATCCCTCTGAACTTTAGAAGCATGCGCTTTGGCCTCAAAACTCCTCCTACTTTTGGCGGCAGGAAAAAAAGGCTACAACCCATACACACGCACAAGAAAAGGTTCCGATGGCGCTGTGTTACGTTATAGAAGAAACGTTTAAATAAGCTCTATTTTCAGAATCAAAAAGGTTTTCTGGCAATTGTCAGTGAACAAAATTCCCAAACTACAAGCGTACTTGGGTGGTAAGGTGCAGCATAGCATTTTAGCCTAAGTCCAAGATGTTTATAACACATGAGATTATTCAGCAACGCCTTGACAGGGATGACTAATGAGGCCAAAGAGTTCTTTTGGGGTCTCCCCACGTAGATTTAAATCCTGAGAGTAATGGCTTCTTCTGCTCAAGTGTGTGATGGGATTTTGTTTACTTTGCCAGTGCCCCATTTTTAAGCCTATGGCTTTTGATTTCTTTCGATCGATCGATCGATCTTTGCAAAGTAAATAAGTATTCAACTGCGGACTCTTGATTGACATTGCCATCCCTCTGAACTTTAGAAGCATGCGCTTTGGCCTCAAAACTCCTCCTACTTTTGGCGGCAGGAAAAAAAGGCTACAACCCATACACACGCACAAGAAAAGGTTCCGATGGCGCTGTGTTACGTTATAGAAGAAACGTTTAAATAAGCTCTATTTTCAGAATCAAAAAGGTTTTCTGGCAATTGTCAGTGAACAAAATTCCCAAACTACAAGCGTACTTGGGTGGTAAGGAGCAGCATAGCATTTTAGCCTAAGTCCAAGATGTTTATAACACATGAGATTATTCAGCAACGCCTTGACAGGGATGACTAATGAGGCCAAAGAGTTCTTTTGGGGTCTCCCCACGTAGATTTAAATCCTGAGAGTAATGGCTTCTTCTGCTCAAGTGTGTGATGGGATTTTGTTTATTTTGCCAGTGCCCCATTTTTAAGCCTATGGCTTTTGATTTCTTTCGATCGATCGATCGATCTTTGCAAAGTGAATAAGTATTCAACTGCGGACTCTTGATTGACATTGCCATCCCTCTGAACTTTAGAAGCATGCGCTTTGGCCTCAAAACTCCTCCTACTTTTGGCGGCAGGAAAAAAAGGCTACAACCCATACACACGCACAAGAAAAGGTTCCGATGGCGCTGTGTTACGTTATAGAAGAAACGTTTAAATAAGCTCTATTTTCAGAATCAAAAAGGTTTTCTGGCAATTGTCAGTGAACAAAATTCCCAAACTACAAGCGTACTTGGGTGGTAAGGTGCAGCATAGCATTTTAGCCTAAGTCCAAGATGTTTATAACACATGAGATTATTCAGCAACGCCTTGACAGGGATGACTAATGAGGCCAAAGAGTTCTTTTGGGGTCTCCCCACGTAGATTTAAATCCTGAGAGTAATGGCTTCTTCTGCTCAAGTGTGTGATGGGATTTTGTTTACTTTGCCAGTGCCCCATTTTTAAGCCTATGGCTTTTGATTTCTTTCGATCGATCGATTGATCGATCTTTGCAAAGTAAATAAGTATTCAACTGCGGACTCTTGATTGACATTGCCATCCCTCTGAACTTTAGAAGCATGCGCTTTGGCCTCAAAACTCCTCCTACTTTTGGCGGCAGGAAAAAAAGGCTACAACCCATACACACGCACAAGAAAAGGTTCCGATGGCGCTGTGTTACGTTATAGAAGAAACGTTTAAATAAGCTCTATTTTAGGAATCAAAAAGGTTTTCTGGCAATTGTCAGTGAACAAAATTCCCAAACTACAAGCGTACTTGGGTGGTAAGGTGCAGCATAGCATTTTAGCCTAAGTCCAAGATGTTTATAACACATGAGATTATTCAGCAACGCCTTGACAGGGATGACTAATGAGGCCAAAGAGTTCTTTTGGGGTCTCCCCACGTAGATTTAAATCCTGAGAGTAATGGCTTCTTCTGCTCAAGTGTGTGATGGGATTTTGTTTACTTTGCCAGTGCCCCATTTTTTAAGCCTATGGCTTTTGATTTCTTTCGATCGATCGATCGATCTTTGCAAAGTAAATAAGTATTCAACTGCGGACTCTTGATTGACATTGCCATCCCTCTGAACTTTAGAAGCATGCGCTTTGGCCTCAAAACTCCTCCTACTTTTGGCGGCAGGAAAAAAAGGCTACAACCCATACACACGCACAAGAAAAGGTTCCGATGGCGCTGTGTTACGTTATAGAAGAAACGTTTAAATAAGCTCTATTTTCAGAATCAAAAAGGTTTTCTGGCAATTGTCAGTGAACAAAATTCCCAAACTACAAGCGTACTTGGGTGGTAAGGAGCAGCATAGCATTTTAGCCTAAGTCCAAGATGTTTATAACACATGAGATTATTCAGCAACGCCTTGACAGGGATGACTAATGAGGCCAAAGAGTTCTTTTGGGGTCTCCCCACGTAGATTTAAATCCTGAGAGTAATGGCTTCTTCTGCTCAAGTGTGTGATGGGATTTTGTTTATTTTGCCAGAGCCCCATTTTTAAGCCTATGGCTTTTGATTTCTTTCGATCGATCGCTCGATCTTTGCAAAGTGAATAAGTATTCAACTGCGGACTCTTGATTGACATTGCCATCCCTCTGAACTTTAGAAGCATGCGCTTTGGCCTCAAAACTCCTCCTACTTTTGGCGGCAGGAAAAAAAGGCTACAACCCATACACACGCACAAGAAAAGGTTCCGATGGCGCTGTGTTACGTTATAGAAGAAACGTTTAAATAAGCTCTATTTTCAGAATCAAAAAGGTTTTCTGGCAATTGTCAGTGAACAAAATTCCCAAACTACAAGCGTACTTGGGTGGTAAGGTGCAGCATAGCATTTTAGCCTAAGTCCAAGATGTTTATAACACATGAGATTATTCAGCAACGCCTTGACAGGGATGACTAATGAGGCCAAAGAGTTCTTTTGGGGTCTCCCCACGTAGATTTAAATCCTGAGAGTAATGGCTTCTTCTGCTCAAGTGTGTGATGGGATTTTGTTTACTTTGCCAGTGCCCCATTTTTAAGCCTATGGCTTTTGATTTCTTTCGATCGATCGATCGATCTTTGCAAAGTAAATAAGTATTCAACTGCGGACTCTTGATTGACATTGCCATCCCTCTGAACTTTAGAAGCATGCGCTTTGGCCTCAAAACTCCTCCTACTTTTGGCGGCAGGAAAAAAAGGCTACAACCCATACACACGCACAAGAAAAGGTTCCGATGGCGCTGTGTTACGTTATAGAAGAAACGTTTAAATAAGCTCTATTTTCAGAATCAAAAAGGTTTTCTGGCAATTGTCAGTGAACAAAATTCCCAAACTACAAGCGTACTTGGGTGGTAAGGTGCAGCATAGCATTTTAGCCTAAGTCCAAGATGTTTATAACACATGAGATTATTCAGCAACGCCTTGACAGGGATGACTAATGAGGCCAAAGAGTTCTTTTGGGGTCTCCCCACGTAGATTTAAATCCTGAGAGTAATGGCTTCTTCTGCTCAAGTGTGTGATGGGATTTTGTTTACTTTGCCAGTGCCCCATTTTTAAGCCTATGGCTTTTGATTTCTTTCGATCGATCGATCGATCTTTGCAAAGTAAATAAGTATTCAACTGCGGACTCTTGATTGACATTGCCATCCCTCTGAACTTTAGAAGCATGCGCTTTGGCCTCAAAACTCCTCCTACTTTTGGCGGCAGGAAAAAAAGGCTACAACCCATACACACGCACAAGAAAAGGTTCCGATGGCGCTGTGTTACGTTATAGAAGAAACGTTTAAATAAGCTCTATTTTAGGAATCAAAAAGGTTTTCTGGCAATTGTCAGTGAACAAAATTCCCAAACTTCAAGCGTACTTGGGTGGTAAGGTGCAGCATAGCATTTTAGCCTAAGTCCAAGATGTTTATAACACATGAGATTATTCAGCAACGCCTTGACAGGGATGACTAATGAGGCCAAAGAGTTCTTTTGGGGTCTCCCCACGTAGATTTAAATCCTGAGAGTAATGGCTTCTTCTGCTCAAGTGTGTGATGGGATTTTGTTTACTTTGCCAGTGCCCCATTTTTAAGCCTATGGCTTTTGATTTCTTTCGATCGATCGATCGATCTTTGCAAAGTAAATAAGTATTCAACTGCGGACTCTTGATTGACATTGCCATCCCTCTGAACTTTAGAAGCATGCGCTTTGGCCTCAAAACTCCTCCTACTTTTGGCGGCAGGAAAAAAAGGCTACAACCCATACACACGCACAAGAAAAGGTTCCGATGGCGCTGTGTTACGTTATAGAAGAAACGTTTAAATAAGCTCTATTTTAGGAATCAAAAAGGTTTTCTGGCAATTGTCAGTGAACAAAATTCCCAAACTACAAGCGTACTTGGGTGGTAAGGTGCAGCATAGCATTTTAGCCTAAGTCCAAGATGTTTATAACACATGAGATTATTCAGCAACGCCTTGACAGGGATGACTAATGAGGCCAAAGAGTTCTTTTGGGGTCTCCCCACGTAGATTTAAATCCTGAGAGTAATGGCTTCTTCTGCTCAAGTGTGTGATGGGATTTTGTTTACTTTGCCAGTGCCCCATTTTTAAGCCTATGGCTTTTGATTTCTTTCGATCGATCGATCGATCTTTGCAAAGTAAATAAGTATTCAACTGCGGACTCTTGATTGACATTGCCATCCCTCTGAACTTTAGAAGCATGCGCTTTGGCCTCAAAACTCCTCCTACTTTTGGCGGCAGGAAAAAAAGGCTACAACCCATACACACGCACAAGAAAAGGTTCCGATGGCGCTGTGTTACGTTATAGAAGAAACGTTTAAATAAGCTCTATTTTAGGAATCAAAAAGGTTTTCTGGCAATTGTCAGTGAACAAAATTCCCAAACTTCAAGCGTACTTGGGTGGTAAGGTGCAGCATAGCATTTTAGCCTAAGTCCAAGATGTTTATAACACATGAGATTATTCAGCAACGCCTTGACAGGGATGACTAATGAGGCCAAAGAGTTCTTTTGGGGTCTCCCCACGTAGATTTAAATCCTGAGAGTAATGGCTTCTTCTGCTCAAGTGTGTGATGGGATTTTGTTTACTTTGCCAGTGCCCCATTTTTAAGCCTATGGCTTTTGATTTCTTTCGATCGATCGATCGATCTTTGCAAAGTAAATAAGTATTCAACTGCGGACTCTTGATTGACATTGCCATCCCTCTGAACTTTAGAAGCATGCGCTTTGGCCTCAAAACTCCTCCTACTTTTGGCGGCAGGAAAAAAAGGCTACAACCCATACACACGCACAAGAAAAGGTTCCGATGGCGCTGTGTTACGTTATAGAAGAAACGTTTAAATAAGCTCTATTTTAGGAATCAAAAAGGTTTTCTGGCAATTGTCAGTGAACAAAATTCCCAAACTACAAGCGTACTTGGGTGGTAAGGTGCAGCATAGCATTTTAGCCTAAGTCCAAGATGTTTATAACACATGAGATTATTCAGCAACGCCTTGACAGGGATGACTAATGAGGCCAAAGAGTTCTTTTGGGGTCTCCCCACGTAGATTTAAATCCTGAGAGTAATGGCTTCTTCTGCTCAAGTGTGTGATGGGATTTTGTTTACTTTGCCAGTGCCCCATTTTTAAGCCTACGTCTTTTGATTTCTTTCGATCGATCGATCGATCTTTGCAAAGTAAATAAGTATTCAACTGCGGACTCTTGATTGACATTGCCATCCCTCTGAACTTTAGAAGCATGCGCTTTGGCCTCAAAACTCCTCCTACTTTTGGCGGCAGGAAAAAAAGGCTACAACCCATACACACGCACAAGAAAAGGTTCCGATGGCGCTGTGTTACGTTATAGAAGAAACGTTTAAATAAGCTCTATCTTAGGAATCAAAAAGGTTTTCTGGCAATTGTCAGTGAACAAAATTCCCAAACTTCAAGCGTACTTGGGTGGTAAGGTGCAGCATAGCATTTTAGCCTAAGTCCAAGATGTTTATAACACATGAGATTATTCAGCAACGCCTTGACAGGGATGACTAATGAGGCCAAAGAGTTCTTTTGGGGTCTCCCCACGTAGATTTAAATCCTGAGAGTAATGGCTTCTTCTGCTCAAGTGTGTGATGGGATTTTGTTTACTTTGCCAGTGCCCCATTTTTAAGCCTATGGCTTTTGATTTCTTTCGATCGATCGATCTTTGCAAAGTAAATAAGTATTCAACTGCGGACTCTTGATTGACATTGCCATCCCTCTGAACTTTAGAAGCATGCGCTTTGGCCTCAAAACTCCTCCTACTTTTGGCGGCAGGAAAAAAAGGCTACAACCCATACACACGCACAAGAAAAGGTTCCGATGGCGCTGTGTTACGTTATAGAAGAAACGTTTAAATAAGCTCTATTTTAGGAATCAAAAAGGTTTTCTGGCAATTGTCAGTGAACAAAATTCCCAAACTACAAGCGTACTTGGGTGGTAAGGTGCAGCATAGCATTTTAGCCTAAGTCCAAGATGTTTATAACACATGAGATTATTCAGCAACGCCTTGACAGGGATGACTAATGAGGCCAAAGAGTTCTTTTGGGGTCTCCCCACGTAGATTTAAATCCTGAGAGTAATGGCTTCTTCTGCTCAAGTGTGTGATGGGATTTTGTTTACTTTGCCAGTGCCCCATTTTTAAGCCTATGGCTTTTGATTTCTTTCGATCGATCGATCGATCTTTGCAAAGTAAATAAGTATTCAACTGCGGACTCTTGATTGACATTGCCATCCCTCTGAACTTTAGAAGCATGCGCTTTGGCCTCAAAACTCCTCCTACTTTTGGCGGCAGGAAAAAAAGGCTACAACCCATACACACGCACAAGAAAAGGTTCCGATGGCGCTGTGTTACGTTATAGAAGAAACGTTTAAATAAGCTCTATTTTAGGAATCAAAAAGGTTTTCTGGCAATTGTCAGTGAACAAAATTCCCAAACTACAAGCGTACTTGGGTGGTAAGGTGCAGCATAGCATTTTAGCCTAAGTCCAAGATGTTTATAACACATGAGATTATTCAGCAACGCCTTGACAGGGATGACTAATGAGGCCAAAGAGTTCTTTTGGGGTCTCCCCACGTAGATTTAAATCCTGAGAGTAATGGCTTCTTCTGCTCAAGTGTGTGATGGGATTTTGTTTACTTTGCCAGTGCCCCATTTTTAAGCCTATGGCTTTTGATTTCTTTCGATCGATCGATCGATCTTTGCAAAGTAAATAAGTATTCAACTGCGGACTCTTGATTGACATTGCCATCCCTCTGAACTTTAGAAGCATGCGCTTTGGCCTCAAAACTCCTCCTACTTTTGGCGGCAGGAAAAAAAGGCTACAACCCATACACACGCACAAGAAAAGGTTCCGATGGCGCTGTGTTACGTTATAGAAGAAACGTTTAAATAAGCTCTATTTTAGGAATCAAAAAGGTTTTCTGGCAATTGTCAGTGAACAAAATTCCCAAACTACAAGCGTACTTGGGTGGTAAGGTGCAGCATAGCATTTTAGCCTAAGTCCAAGATGTTTATAACACATGAGATTATTCAGCAACGCCTTGACAGGGATGACTAATGAGGCCAAAGAGTTCTTTTGGGGTCTCCCCACGTAGATTTAAATCCTGAGAGTAATGGCTTCTTCTGCTCAAGTGTGTGATGGGATTTTGTTTACTTTGCCAGTGCCCCATTTTTAAGCCTATGGCTTTTGATTTCTTTCGATCGATCGATCGATCTTTGCAAAGTAAATAAGTATTCAACTGCGGACTCTTGATTGACATTGCCATCCCTCTGAACTTTAGAAGCATGCGCTTTGGCCTCAAAACTCCTCCTACTTTTGGCGGCAGGAAAAAAAGGCTACAACCCATACACACGCACAAGAAAAGGTTCTGATGGCGCTGTGTTACGTTATAGAAGAAACGTTTAAATAAGCTCTATTTTCACAATCAAAAAGGTTTTCTGGCAATTGTCAGTGAACAAAATTCCCAAACTACAAGCGTACTTGGGTGGTAAGGTGCAGCATAGCATTTTAGCCTAAGTCCAAGATGTTTATAACACATGAGATTATTCAGCAACGCCTTGACAGGGATGACTAATGAGGCCAAAGAGTTCTTTTGGGGTCTCCCCACGTAGATTTAAATCCTGAGAGTAATGGCTTCTTCTGCTCAAGTGTGTGATGGGATTTTGTTTACTTTGCCAGTGCCCCATTTTTAAGCCTATGGCTTTTGATTTCTTTCGATCGATCGATCGATCTTTGCAAAGTAAATAAGTATTCAACTGCGGACTCTTGATTGACATTGCCATCCCTCTGAACTTTAGAAGCATGCGCTTTGGCCTCAAAACTCCTCCTACTTTTGGCGGCAGGAAAAAAAGGCTACAACCCATACACACGCACAAGAAAAGGTTCCGATGGCGCTGTGTTACGTTATAGAAGAAACGTTTAAATAAGCTCTATTTTAGGAATCAAAAAGGTTTTCTGGCAATTGTCAGTGAACAAAATTCCCAAACTACAAGCGTACTTGGGTGGTAAGGTGCAGCATAGCATTTTAGCCTAAGTCCAAGATGTTTATAACACATGAGATTATTCAGCAACGCCTTGACAGGGATGACTAATGAGGCCAAAGAGTTCTTTTGGGGTCTCCCCACGTAGATTTAAATCCTGAGAGTAATGGCTTCTTCTGCTCAAGTGTGTGATGGGATTTTGTTTACTTTGCCAGTGCCCCATTTTTAAGCCTATGGCTTTTGATTTCTTTCGATCGATCGATCGATCTTTGCAAAGTAAATAAGTATTCAACTGCGGACTCTTGATTGACATTGCCATCCCTCTGAACTTTAGAAGCATGCGCTTTGGCCTCAAAACTCCTCCTACTTTTGGCGGCAGGAAAAAAAGGCTACAACCCATACACACGCACAAGAAAAGGTTCCGATGGCGCTGTGTTACGTTATAGAAGAAACGTTTAAATAAGCTCTATTTTCAGAATCAAAAAGGTTTTCTGGCAATTGTCAGTGAACAAAATTCCCAAACTACAAGCGTACTTGGGTGGTAAGGTGCAGCATAGCATTTTAGCCTAAGTCCAAGATGTTTATAACACATGAGATTATTCAGCAACGCCTTGACAGGGATGACTAATGAGGCCAAAGAGTTCTTTTGGGGTCTCCCCACGTAGATTTAAATCCTGAGAGTAATGGCTTCTTCTGCTCAAGTGTGTGATGGGATTTTGTTTACTTTGCCAGTGCCCCATTTTTAAGCCTATGGCTTTTGATTTCTTTCGATCGATCGATCGATCTTTGCAAAGTAAATAAGTATTCAACTGCGGACTCTTGATTGACATTGCCATCCCTCTGAACTTTAGAAGCATGTGCTTTGGCCTCAAAACTCCTCCTACTTTTGGCGGCAGGAAAAAAAGGCTACAACCCATACACACGCACAAGAAAAGGTTCCGATGGCGCTGTGTTACGTTATAGAAGAAACGTTTAAATAAGCTCTATTTTCAGAATCAAAAAGGTTTTCTGGCAATTGTCAGTGAACAAAATTCCCAAACTACAAGCGTACTTGGGTGGTAAGGTGCAGCATAGCATTTTAGCCTAAGTCCAAGATGTTTATAACACATGAGATTATTCAGCAACGCCTTGACAGGGATGACTAATGAGGCCAAAGAGTTCTTTTGGGGTCTCCCCACGTAGATTTAAATCCTGAGAGTAATGGCTTCTTCTACTCAAGTGTGTGATGGGATTTTGTTTACTTTGCCAGTGCCCCATTTTTAAGCCTATGGCTTTTGATTTCTTTCGATCGATCGATCGATCTTTGCAAAGTAAATAAGTATTCAACTGCGGACTCTTGATTGACATTGCCATCCCTCTGAACTTTAGAAGCATGCGCTTTGGCCTCAAAACTCCTCCTACTTTTGGCGGCAGGAAAAAAAGGCTACAACCCATACACACGCACAAGAAAAGGTTCCGATGGCGCTGTGTTACGTTATAGAAGAAACGTTTAAATAAGCTCTATTTTCAGAATCAAAAAGGTTTTCTGGCAATTGTCAGTGAACAAAATTCCCAAACTACAAGCGTACTTGGGTGGTAAGGTGCAGCATAGCATTTTAGCCTAAGTCCAAGATGTTTATAACACATGAGATTATTCAGCAACGCCTTGACAGGGATGACTAATGAGGCCAAAGAGTTCTTTTGGGGTCTCCCCACGTAGATTTAAATCCTGAGAGTAATGGCTTCTTCTGCTCAAGTGTGTGATGGGATTTTGTTTACTTTGCCAGTGCCCCATTTTTAAGCCTATGGCTTTTGATTTCTTTCGATCGATTGATCGATCTTTGCAAAGTAAATAAGTATTCAACTGCGGACTCTTGATTGACATTGCCATCCCTCTGAACTTTAGAAGCATGCGCTTTGGCCTCAAAACTCCTCCTACTTTTGGCGGCAGGAAAAAAAGGCTACAACCCATACACACGCACAAGAAAAGGTTCCGATGGCGCTGTGTTACGTTATAGAAGAAACGTTTAAATAAGCTCTATTTTAGGAATCAAAAAGGTTTTCTGGCAATTGTCAGTGAACAAAATTCCCAAACTTCAAGCGTACTTGGGTGGTAAGGTGCAGCATAGCATTTTAGCCTAAGTCCAAGATGTTTATAACACATGAGATTATTCAGCAACGCCTTGACAGGGATGACTAATGAGGCCAAAGAGTTCTTTTGGGGTCTCCCCACGTAGATTTAAATCCTGAGAGTAATGGCTTCTTCTGCTCAAGTGTGTGATGGGATTTTGTTTACTTTGCCAGTGCCCCATTTTTAAGCCTATGGCTTTTGATTTCTTTCGATCGATCGATCGATCTTTGCAAAGTAAATAAGTATTCAACTGCGGACTCTTGATTGACATTGCCATCCCTCTGAACTTTAGAAGCATGCGCTTTGGCCTCAAAACTCCTCCTACTTTTGGCGGCAGGAAAAAAAGGCTACAACCCATACACACGCACAAGAAAAGGTTCCGATGGCGCTGTGTTACGTTATAGAAGAAACGTTTAAATAAGCTCTATTTTAGGAATCAAAAAGGTTTTCTGGCAATTGTCAGTGAACAAAATTCCCAAACTACAAGCGTACTTGGGTGGTAAGGTGCAGCATAGCATTTTAGCCTAAGTCCAAGATGTTTATAACACATGAGATTATTCAGCAACGCCTTGACAGGGATGACTAATGAGGCCAAAGAGTTCTTTTGGGGTCTCCCCACGTAGATTTAAATCCTGAGAGTAATGGCTTCTTCTGCTCAAGTGTGTGATGGGATTTTGTTTACTTTGCCAGTGCCCCATTTTTAAGCCTATGGCTTTTGATTTCTTTCGATCGATCGATCGATCTTTGCAAAGTAAATAAGTATTCAACTGCGGACTCTTGATTGACATTGCCATCCCTCTGAACTTTAGAAGCATGCGCTTTGGCCTCAAAACTCCTCCTACTTTTGGCGGCAGGAAAAAAAGGCTACAACCCATACACACGCACAAGAAAAGGTTCCGATGGCGCTGTGTTACGTTATAGAAGAAACGTTTAAATAAGCTCTATTTTCAGAATCAAAAAGGTTTTCTGGCAATTGTCAGTGAACAAAATTCCCAAACTACAAGCGTACTTGGGTGGTAAGGTGCAGCATAGCATTTTAGCCTAAGTCCAAGATGTTTATAACACATGAGATTATTCAGCAACGCCTTGACAGGGATGACTAATGAGGCCAAAGAGTTCTTTTGGGGTCTCCCCACGTAGATTTAAATCCTGAGAGTAATGGCTTCTTCTGCTCAAGTGTGTGATGGGATTTTGTTTACTTTGCCAGTGCCCCATTTTTAAGCCTATGGCTTTTGATTTCTTTCGATCGATCGATCGATCTTTGCAAAGTAAATAAGTATTCAACTGCGGACTCTTGATTGACATTGCCATCCCTCTGAACTTTAGAAGCATGCGCTTTGGCCTCAAAACTCCTCCTACTTTTGGCGGCAGGAAAAAAAGGCTACAACCCATACACACGCACAAGAAAAGGTTCCGATGGCGCTGTGTTACGTTATAGAAGAAACGTTTAAATAAGCTCTATTTTCAGAATCAAAAAGGTTTTCTGGCAATTGTCAGTGAACAAAATTCCCAAACTACAAGCGTACTTGGGTGGTAAGGTGCAGCATAGCATTTTAGCCTAAGTCCAAGATGTTTATAACACATGAGATTATTCAGCAACGCCTTGACAGGGATGACTAATGAGGCCAAAGAGTTCTTTTGGGGTCTCCCCACGTAGATTTAAATCCTGAGAGTAATGGCTTCTTCTGCTCAAGTGTGTGATGGGATTTTGTTTACTTTGCCAGTGCCCCATTTTTAAGCCTATGGCTTTTGATTTCTTTCGATCGATCGATCGATCTTTGCAAAGTAAATAAGTATTCAACTGCGGACTCTTGATTGACATTGCCATCCCTCTGAACTTTAGAAGCATGCGCTTTGGCCTCAAAACTCCTCCTACTTTTGGCGGCAGGAAAAAAAGGCTACAACCCATACACACGCACAAGAAAAGGTTCCGATGGCGCTGTGTTACGTTATAGAAGAAACGTTTAAATAAGCTCTATTTTAGGAATCAAAAAGGTTTTCTGGCAATTGTCAGTGAACAAAATTCCCAAACTACAAGCGTACTTGGGTGGTAAGGTGCAGCATAGCATTTTAGCCTAAGTCCAAGATGTTTATAACACATGAGATTATTCAGCAACGCCTTGACAGGGATGACTAATGAGGCCAAAGAGTTCTTTTGGGGTCTCCCCACGTAGATTTAAATCCTGAGAGTAATGGCTTCTTCTGCTCAAGTGTGTGATGGGATTTTGTTTACTTTGCCAGTGCCCCATTTTTAAGCCTATGGCTTTTGATTTCTTTCGATCGATCGATCGATCTTTGCAAAGTAAATAAGTATTCAACTGCGGACTCTTGATTGACATTGCCATCCCTCTGAACTTTAGAAGCATGCGCTTTGGCCTCAAAACTCCTCCTACTTTTGGCGGCAGGAAAAAAAGGCTACAACCCATACACACGCACAAGAAAAGGTTCCGATGGCGCTGTGTTACGTTATAGAAGAAACGTTTAAATAAGCTCTATTTTAGGAATCAAAAAGGTTTTCTGGCAATTGTCAGTGAACAAAATTCCCAAACTTCAAGCGTACTTGGGTGGTAAGGTGCAGCATAGCATTTTAGCCTAAGTCCAAGATGTTTATAACACATGAGATTATTCAGCAACGCCTTGACAGGGATGACTAATGAGGCCAAAGAGTTCTTTTGGGGTCTCCCCACGTAGATTTAAATCCTGAGAGTAATGGCTTCTTCTGCTCAAGTGTGTGATGGGATTTTGTTTACTTTGCCAGTGCCCCATTTTTAAGCCTATGGCTTTTGATTTCTTTCGATCGATCGATCTTTGCAAAGTAAATAAGTATTCAACTGCGGACTCTTGATTGACATTGCCATCCCTCTGAACTTTAGAAGCATGCGCTTTGGCCTCAAAACTCCTCCTACTTTTGGCGGCAGGAAAAAAAGGCTACAACCCATACACACGCACAAGAAAAGGTTCCGATGGCGCTGTGTTACGTTATAGAAGAAACGTTTAAATAAGCTCTATTTTAGGAATCAAAAAGGTTTTCTGGCAATTGTCAGTGAACAAAATTCCCAAACTACAAGCGTACTTGGGTGGTAAGGTGCAGCATAGCATTTTAGCCTAAGTCCAAGATGTTTATAACACATGAGATTATTCAGCAACGCCTTGACAGGGATGACTAATGAGGCCAAAGAGTTCTTTTGGGGTCTCCCCACGTAGATTTAAATCCTGAGAGTAATGGCTTCTTCTGCTCAAGTGTGTGATGGGATTTTGTTTACTTTGCCAGTGCCCCATTTTTAAGCCTATGGCTTTTGATTTCTTTCGATCGATCGATCGATCTTTGCAAAGTAAATAAGTATTCAACTGCGGACTCTTGATTGACATTGCCATCCCTCTGAACTTTAGAAGCATGCGCTTTGGCCTCAAAACTCCTCCTACTTTTGGCTGCAGGAAAAAAAGGCTACAACCCATACACACGCACAAGAAAAGGTTCCGATGGCGCTGTGTTACGTTATAGAAGAAACGTTTAAATAAGCTCTATTTTAGGAATCAAAAAGGTTTTCTGGCAATTGTCAGTGAACAAAATTCCCAAACTACAAGCGTACTTGGGTGGTAAGGTGCAGCATAGCATTTTAGCCTAAGTCCAAGATGTTTATAACACATGAGATTATTCAGCAACGCCTTGACAGGGATGACTAATGAGGCCAAAGAGTTCTTTTGGGGTCTCCCCACGTAGATTTAAATCCTGAGAGTAATGGCTTCTTCTGCTCAAGTGTGTGATGGGATTTTGTTTACTTTGCCAGTGCCCCATTTTTAAGCCTATGGCTTTTGATTTCTTTCGATCGATCGATCGATCTTTGCAAAGTAAATAAGTATTCAACTGCGGACTCTTGATTGACATTGCCATCCCTCTGAACTTTAGAAGCATGCGCTTTGGCCTCAAAACTCCTCCTACTTTTGGCGGCAGGAAAAAAAGGCTACAACCCATACACACGCACAAGAAAAGGTTCCGATGGCGCTGTGTTACGTTATAGAAGAAACGTTTAAATAAGCTCTATTTTCAGAATCAAAAAGGTTTTCTGGCAATTGTCAGTGAACAAAATTCCCAAACTACAAGCGTACTTGGGTGGTAAGGTGCAGCATAGCATTTTAGCCTAAGTCCAAGATGTTTATAACACATGAGATTATTCAGCAACGCCTTGACAGGGATGACTAATGAGGCCAAAGAGTTCTTTTGGGGTCTCCCCACGTAGATTTAAATCCTGAGAGTAATGGCTTCTTCTGCTCAAGTGTGTGATGGGATTTTGTTTACTTTGCCAGTGCCCCATTTTTAAGCCTATGGCTTTTGATTTCTTTCGATCGATCGATCGATCTTTGCAAAGTAAATAAGTATTCAACTGCGGACTCTTGATTGACATTGCCATCCCTCTGAACTTTAGAAGCATGTGCTTTGGCCTCAAAACTCCTCCTACTTTTGGCGGCAGGAAAAAAAGGCTACAACCCATACACACGCACAAGAAAAGGTTCCGATGGCGCTGTGTTACGTTATAGAAGAAACGTTTAAATAAGCTCTATTTTCAGAATCAAAAAGGTTTTCTGGCAATTGTCAGTGAACAAAATTCCCAAACTACAAGCGTACTTGGGTGGTAAGGTGCAGCATAGCATTTTAGCCTAAGTCCAAGATGTTTATAACACATGAGATTATTCAGCAACGCCTTGACAGGGATGACTAATGAGGCCAAAGAGTTCTTTTGGGGTCTCCCCACGTAGATTTAAATCCTGAGAGTAATGGCTTCTTCTGCTCAAGTGTGTGATGGGATTTTGTTTACTTTGCCAGTGCCCCATTTTTAAGCCTATGGCTTTTGATTTCTTTCGATCGATCGATTGATCGATCTTTGCAAAGTAAATAAGTATTCAACTGCGGACTCTTGATTGACATTGCCATCCCTCTGAACTTTAGAAGCATGCGCTTTGGCCTCAAAACTCCTCCTACTTTTGGCGGCAGGAAAAAAAGGCTACAACCCATACACACGCACAAGAAAAGGTTCCGATGGCGCTGTGTTACGTTATAGAAGAAACGTTTAAATAAGCTCTATTTTCAGAATCAAAAAGGTTTTCTGGCAATTGTCAGTGAACAAAATTCCCAAACTACAAGCGTACTTGGGTGGTAAGGTGCAGCATAGCATTTTAGCCTAAGTCCAAGATGTTTATAACACATGAGATTATTCAGCAACGCCTTGACAGGGATGACTAATGAGGCCAAAGAGTTCTTTTGGGGTCTCCCCACGTAGATTTAAATCCTGAGAGTAATGGCTTCTTCTGCTCAAGTGTGTGATGGGATTTTGTTTACTTTGCCAGTGCCCCATTTTTAAGCCTATGGCTTTTGATTTCTTTCGATCGATCGATCGATCTTTGCAAAGTAAATAAGTATTCAACTGCGGACTCTTGATTGACATTGCCATCCCTCTGAACTTTAGAAGCATGCGCTTTGGCCTCAAAACTCCTCCTACTTTTGGCGGCAGGAAAAAAAGGCTACAACCCATACACACGCACAAGAAAAGGTTCCGATGGCGCTGTGTTACGTTATAGAAGAAACGTTTAAATAAGCTCTATTTTAGGAATCAAAAAGGTTTTCTGGCAATTGTCAGTGAACAAAATTCCCAAACTTCAAGCGTACTTGGGTGGTAAGGTGCAGCATAGCATTTTAGCCTAAGTCCAAGATGTTTATAACACATGAGATTATTCAGCAACGCCTTGACAGGGATGACTAATGAGGCCAAAGAGTTCTTTTGGGGTCTCCCCACGTAGATTTAAATCCTGAGAGTAATGGCTTCTTCTGCTCAAGTGTGTGATGGGATTTTGTTTACTTTGCCAGTGCCCCATTTTTAAGCCTATGGCTTTTGATTTCTTTCGATCGATCGATCGATCTTTGCAAAGTAAATAAGTATTCAACTGCGGACTCTTGATTGACATTGCCATCCCTCTGAACTTTAGAAGCATGCGCTTTGGCCTCAAAACTCCTCCTACTTTTGGCGGCAGGAAAAAAAGGCTACAACCCATACACACGCACAAGAAAAGGTTCCGATGGCGCTGTGTTACGTTATAGAAGAAACGTTTAAATAAGCTCTATTTTAGGAATCAAAAAGGTTTTCTGGCAATTGTCAGTGAACAAAATTCCCAAACTACAAGCGTACTTGGGTGGTAAGGTGCAGCATAGCATTTTAGCCTAAGTCCAAGATGTTTATAACACATGAGATTATTCAGCAACGCCTTGACAGGGATGACTAATGAGGCCAAAGAGTTCTTTTGGGGTCTCCCCACGTAGATTTAAATCCTGAGAGTAATGGCTTCTTCTGCTCAAGTGTGTGATGGGATTTTGTTTACTTTGCCAGTGCCCCATTTTTAAGCCTATGGCTTTTGATTTCTTTCGATCGATCGATCGATCTTTGCAAAGTAAATAAGTATTCAACTGCGGACTCTTGATTGACATTGCCATCCCTCTGAACTTTAGAAGCATGCGCTTTGGCCTCAAAACTCCTCCTACTTTTGGCGGCAGGAAAAAAAGGCTACAACCCATACACACGCACAAGAAAAGGTTCCGATGGCGCTGTGTTACGTTATAGAAGAAACGTTTAAATAAGCTCTATTTTCAGAATCAAAAAGGTTTTCTGGCAATTGTCAGTGAACAAAATTCCCAAACTACAAGCGTACTTGGGTGGTAAGGTGCAGCATAGCATTTTAGCCTAAGTCCAAGATGTTTATAACACATGAGATTATTCAGCAACGCCTTGACAGGGATGACTAATGAGGCCAAAGAGTTCTTTTGGGGTCTCCCCACGTAGATTTAAATCCTGAGAGTAATGGCTTCTTCTGCTCAAGTGTGTGATGGGATTTTGTTTACTTTGCCAGTGCCCCATTTTTAAGCCTATGGCTTTTGATTTCTTTCGATCGATCGATCGATCTTTGCAAAGTAAATAAGTATTCAACTGCGGACTCTTGATTGACATTGCCATCCCTCTGAACTTTAGAAGCATGTGCTTTGGCCTCAAAACTCCTCCTACTTTTGGCGGCAGGAAAAAAAGGCTACAACCCATACACACGCACAAGAAAAGGTTCCGATGGCGCTGTGTTACGTTATAGAAGAAACGTTTAAATAAGCTCTATTTTCAGAATCAAAAAGGTTTTCTGGCAATTGTCAGTGAACAAAATTCCCAAACTACAAGCGTACTTGGGTGGTAAGGTGCAGCATAGCATTTTAGCCTAAGTCCAAGATGTTTATAACACATGAGATTATTCAGCAACGCCTTGACAGGGATGACTAATGAGGCCAAAGAGTTCTTTTGGGGTCTCCCCACGTAGATTTAAATCCTGAGAGTAATGGCTTCTTCTGCTCAAGTGTGTGATGGGATTTTGTTTACTTTGCCAGTGCCCCATTTTTAAGCCTATGGCTTTTGATTTCTTTCGATCGATCGATTGATCGATCTTTGCAAAGTAAATAAGTATTCAACTGCGGACTCTTGATTGACATTGCCATCCCTCTGAACTTTAGAAGCATGCGCTTTGGCCTCAAAACTCCTCCTACTTTTGGCGGCAGGAAAAAAAGGCTACAACCCATACACACGCACAAGAAAAGGTTCCGATGGCGCTGTGTTACGTTATAGAAGAAACGTTTAAATAAGCTCTATTTTCAGAATCAAAAAGGTTTTCTGGCAATTGTCAGTGAACAAAATTCCCAAACTACAAGCGTACTTGGGTGGTAAGGTGCAGCATAGCATTTTAGCCTAAGTCCAAGATGTTTATAACACATGAGATTATTCAGCAACGCCTTGACAGGGATGACTAATGAGGCCAAAGAGTTCTTTTGGGGTCTCCCCACGAAGATTTAAATCCTGAGAGTAATGGCTTCTTCTGCTCAAGTGTGTGATGGGATTTTGTTTACTTTGCCAGTGCCCCATTTTTAAGCCTATGGCTTTTGATTTCTTTCGATCGATCGATCTTTGCAAAGTAAATAAGTATTCAACTGCGGACTCTTGATTGACATTGCCATCCCTCTGAACTTTAGAAGCATGCGCTTTGGCCTCAAAACTCCTCCTACTTTTGGCGGCAGGAAAAAAAGGCTACAACCCATACACACGCACAAGAAAAGGTTCCGATGGCGCTGTGTTACGTTATAGAAGAAACGTTTAAATAAGCTCTATTTTCAGAATCAAAAAGGTTTTCTGGCAATTATCAGTGAACAAAATTCCCAAACTACAAGCGTACTTGGGTGGTAAGGTGCAGCATAGCATTTTAGCCTAAGTCCAAGATGTTTATAACACATGAGATTATTCAGCAACGCCTTGACAGGGATGACTAATGAGGCCAAAGAGTTCTTTTGGGGTCTCCCCACGTAGATTTAAATCCTGAGAGTAATGGCTTCTTCTGCTCAAGTGTGTGATGGGATTTTGTTTACTTTGCCAGTGCCCCATTTTTAAGCCTATGGCTTTTGATTTCTTTCGATCGATCGATCGATCTTTGCAAAGTAAATAAGTATTCAACTGCGGACTCTTGATTGACATTGCCATCCCTCTGAACTTTAGAAGCATGCGCTTTGGCCTCAAAACTCCTCCTACTTTTGGCGGCAGGAAAAAAAGGCTACAACCCATACACACGCACAAGAAAAGGTTCCGATGGCGCTGTGTTACGTTATAGAAGAAACGTTTAAATAAGCTCTATTTTCAGAATCAAAAAGGTTTTCTGGCAATTATCAGTGAACAAAATTCCCAAACTACAAGCGTACTTGGGTGGTAAGGTGCAGCATAGCATTTTAGCCTAAGTCCAAGATGTTTATAACACATGAGATTATTCAGCAACGCCTTGACAGGGATGACTAATGAGGCCAAAGAGTTCTTTTGGGGTCTCCCCACGTAGATTTAAATCCTGAGAGTAATGGCTTCTTCTGCTCAAGTGTGTGATGGGATTTTGTTTACTTTGCCAGTGCCCCATTTTTTAAGCCTATGGCTTTTGATTTCTTTCGATCGATCGATCGATCTTTGCAAAGTAAATAAGTATTCAACTGCGGACTCTTGATTGACATTGCCATCCCTCTGAACTTTAGAAGCATGCGCTTTGGCCTCAAAACTCCTCCTACTTTTGGCGGCAGGAAAAAAAGGCTACAACCCATACACACGCAAAAGAAAAGGTTCCGATGGCGCTGTGTTACGTTATAGAAGAAACGTTTAAATAAGCTCTATTTTCAGAATCAAAAAGGTTTTCTGGCAATTGTCAGTGAACAAAATTCCCAAACTACAAGCGTACTTGGGTGGTAAGGAGCAGCATAGCATTTTAGCCTAAGTCCAAGATGTTTATAACACATGAGATTATTCAGCAACGCCTTGACAGGGATGACTAATGAGGCCAAAGAGTTCTTTTGGGGTCTCCCCACGTAGATTTAAATCCTGAGAGTAATGGCTTCTTCTGCTCAAGTGTGTGATGGGATTTTGTTTATTTTGCCAGTGCCCCATTTTTAAGCCTATGGCTTTTGATTTCTTTCGATCGATCGATCGATCTTTGCAAAGTGAATAAGTATTCAACTGCGGACTCTTGATTGACATTGCCATCCCTCTGAACTTTAGAAGCATGCGCTTTGGCCTCAAAACTCCTCCTACTTTTGGCGGCAGGAAAAAAAGGCTACAACCCATACACACGCACAAGAAAAGGTTCCGATGGCGCTGTGTTACGTTATAGAAGAAACGTTTAAATAAGCTCTATTTTCAGAATCAAAAAGGTTTTCTGGCAATTGTCAGTGAACAAAATTCCCAAACTACAAGCGTACTTGGGTGGTAAGGTGCAGCATAGCATTTTAGCCTAAGTCCAAGATGTTTATAACACATGAGATTATTCAGCAACGCCTTGACAGGGATGACTAATGAGGCCAAAGAGTTCTTTTGGGGTCTCCCCACGTAGATTTAAATCCTGAGAGTAATGGCTTCTTCTGCTCAAGTGTGTGATGGGATTTTGTTTATTTTGCCAGTGCCCCATTTTTAAGCCTATGGCTTTTGATTTCTTTCGATCGATCGATCGATCTTTGCAAAGTAAATAAGTATTCAACTGCGGACTCTTGATTGACATTGCCATCCCTCTGAACTTTAGAAGCATGCGCTTTGGCCTCAAAACTCCTCCTACTTTTGGCGGCAGGAAAAAAAGGCTACAACCCATACACACGCACAAGAAAAGGTTCCGATGGCGCTGTGTTACGTTATAGAAGAAACGTTTAAATAAGCTCTATTTTAGGAATCAAAAAGGTTTTCTGGCAATTGTCAGTGAACAAAATTCCCAAACTACAAGCGTACTTGGGTGGTAAGGTGCAGCATAGCATTTTAGCCTAAGTCCAAGATGTTTATAACACATGAGATTATTCAGCAACGCCTTGACAGGGATGACTAATGAGGCCAAAGAGTTCTTTTGGGGTCTCCCCACGTAGATTTAAATCCTGAGAGTAATGGCTTCTTCTGCTCAAGTGTGTGATGGGATTTTGTTTACTTTGCCAGTGCCCCATTTTTAAGCCTACGTCTTTTGATTTCTTTCGATCGATCGATCGATCTTTGCAAAGTAAATAAGTATTCAACTGCGGACTCTTGATTGACATTGCCATCCCTCTGAACTTTAGAAGCATGCGCTTTGGCCTCAAAACTCCTCCTACTTTTGGCGGCAGGAAAAAAAGGCTACAACCCATACACACGCACAAGAAAAGGTTCCGATGGCGCTGTGTTACGTTATAGAAGAAACGTTTAAATAAGCTCTATCTTAGGAATCAAAAAGGTTTTCTGGCAATTGTCAGTGAACAAAATTCCCAAACTTCAAGCGTACTTGGGTGGTAAGGTGCAGCATAGCATTTTAGCCTAAGTCCAAGATGTTTATAACACATGAGATTATTCAGCAACGCCTTGACAGGGATGACTAATGAGGCCAAAGAGTTCTTTTGGGGTCTCCCCACGTAGATTTAAATCCTGAGAGTAATGGCTTCTTCTGCTCAAGTGTGTGATGGGATTTTGTTTACTTTGCCAGTGCCCCATTTTTAAGCCTATGGCTTTTGATTTCTTTCGATCGATCGATCTTTGCAAAGTAAATAAGTATTCAACTGCGGACTCTTGATTGACATTGCCATCCCTCTGAACTTTAGAAGCATGCGCTTTGGCCTCAAAACTCCTCCTACTTTTGGCGGCAGGAAAAAAAGGCTACAACCCATACACACGCACAAGAAAAGGTTCCGATGGCGCTGTGTTACGTTATAGAAGAAACGTTTAAATAAGCTCTATCTTAGGAATCAAAAAGGTTTTCTGGCAATTGTCAGTGAACAAAATTCCCAAACTTCAAGCGTACTTGGGTGGTAAGGTGCAGCATAGCATTTTAGCCTAAGTCCAAGATGTTTATAACACATGAGATTATTCAGCAACGCCTTGACAGGGATGACTAATGAGGCCAAAGAGTTATTTTGGGGTCTCCCCACGTAGATTTAAATCCTGAGAGTAATGGCTTCTTCTGCTCAAGTGTGTGATGGGATTTTGTTTACTTTGCCAGTGCCCCATTTTTAAGCCTATGGCTTTTGATTTCTTTCGATCGATCGATCTTTGCAAAGTAAATAAGTATTCAACTGCGGACTCTTGATTGACATTGCCATCCCTCTGAACTTTAGAAGCATGCGCTTTGGCCTCAAAACTCCTCCTACTTTTGGCGGCAGGAAAAAAAGGCTACAACCCATACACACGCACAAGAAAAGGTTCCGATGGCGCTGTGTTACGTTATAGAAGAAACGTTTAAATAAGCTCTATTTTAGGAATCAAAAAGGTTTTCTGGCAATTGTCAGTGAACAAAATTCCCAAACTACAAGCGTACTTGGGTGGTAAGGTGCAGCATAGCATTTTAGCCTAAGTCCAAGATGTTTATAACACATGAGATTATTCAGCAACGCCTTGACAGGGATGACTAATGAGGCCAAAGAGTTCTTTTGGGGTCTCCCCACGTAGATTTAAATCCTGAGAGTAATGGCTTCTTCTGCTCAAGTGTGTGATGGGATTTTGTTTACTTTGCCAGTGCCCCATTTTTAAGCCTATGGCTTTTGATTTCTTTCGATCGATCGATCGATCTTTGCAAAGTAAATAAGTATTCAACTGCGGACTCTTGATTGACATTGCCATCCCTCTGAACTTTAGAAGCATGCGCTTTGGCCTCAAAACTCCTCCTACTTTTGGCGGCAGGAAAAAAAGGCTACAACCCATACACACGCACAAGAAAAGGTTCCGATGGCGCTGTGTTACGTTATAGAAGAAACGTTTAAATAAGCTCTATTTTCAGAATCAAAAAGGTTTTCTGGCAATTGTCAGTGAACAAAATTCCCAAACTACAAGCGTACTTGGGTGGTAAGGTGCAGCATAGCATTTTAGCCTAAGTCCAAGATGTTTATAACACATGAGATTATTCAGCAACGCCTTGACAGGGATGACTAATGAGGCCAAAGAGTTCTTTTGGGGTCTCCCCACGTAGATTTAAATCCTGAGAGTAATGGCTTCTTCTGCTCAAGTGTGTGATGGGATTTTGTTTACTTTGCCAGTGCCCCATTTTTAAGCCTATGGCTTTTGATTTCTTTCGATCGATCGATCGATCTTTGCAAAGTAAATAAGTATTCAACTGCGGACTCTTGATTGACATTGCCATCCCTCTGAACTTTAGAAGCATGCGCTTTGGCCTCAAAACTCCTCCTACTTTTGGCGGCAGGAAAAAAAGGCTACAACCCATACACACGCACAAGAAAAGGTTCCGATGGCGCTGTGTTACGTTATAGAAGAAACGTTTAAATAAGCTCTATTTTAGGAATCAAAAAGGTTTTCTGGCAATTGTCAGTGAACAAAATTCCCAAACTTCAAGCGTACTTGGGTGGTAAGGTGCAGCATAGCATTTTAGCCTAAGTCCAAGATGTTTATAACACATGAGATTATTCAGCAACGCCTTGACAGGGATGACTAATGAGGCCAAAGAGTTCTTTTGGGGTCTCCCCACGTAGATTTAAATCCTGAGAGTAATGGCTTCTTCTGCTCAAGTGTGTGATGGGATTTTGTTTACTTTGCCAGTGCCCCATTTTTAAGCCTATGGCTTTTGATTTCTTTCGATCGATCGATCGATCTTTGCAAAGTAAATAAGTATTCAACTGCGGACTCTTGATTGACATTGCCATCCCTCTGAACTTTAGAAGCATGCGCTTTGGCCTCAAAACTCCTCCTACTTTTGGCGGCAGGAAAAAAAGGCTACAACCCATACACACGCACAAGAAAAGGTTCCGATGGCGCTGTGTTACGTTATAGAAGAAACGTTTAAATAAGCTCTATTTTAGGAATCAAAAAGGTTTTCTGGCAATTGTCAGTGAACAAAATTCCCAAACTACAAGCGTACTTGGGTGGTAAGGTGCAGCATAGCATTTTAGCCTAAGTCCAAGATGTTTATAACACATGAGATTATTCAGCAACGCCTTGACAGGGATGACTAATGAGGCCAAAGAGTTCTTTTGGGGTCTCCCCACGTAGATTTAAATCCTGAGAGTAATGGCTTCTTCTGCTCAAGTGTGTGATGGGATTTTGTTTACTTTGCCAGTGCCCCATTTTTAAGCCTACGTCTTTTGATTTCTTTCGATCGATCGATCGATCTTTGCAAAGTAAATAAGTATTCAACTGCGGACTCTTGATTGACATTGCCATCCCTCTGAACTTTAGAAGCATGCGCTTTGGCCTCAAAACTCCTCCTACTTTTGGCGGCAGGAAAAAAAGGCTACAACCCATACACACGCACAAGAAAAGGTTCCGATGGCGCTGTGTTACGTTATAGAAGAAACGTTTAAATAAGCTCTATCTTAGGAATCAAAAAGGTTTTCTGGCAATTGTCAGTGAACAAAATTCCCAAACTTCAAGCGTACTTGGGTGGTAAGGTGCAGCATAGCATTTTAGCCTAAGTCCAAGATGTTTATAACACATGAGATTATTCAGCAACGCCTTGACAGGGATGACTAATGAGGCCAAAGAGTTCTTTTGGGGTCTCCCCACGTAGATTTAAATCCTGAGAGTAATGGCTTCTTCTGCTCAAGTGTGTGATGGGATTTTGTTTACTTTGCCAGTGCCCCATTTTTAAGCCTATGGCTTTTGATTTCTTTCGATCGATCGATCTTTGCAAAGTAAATAAGTATTCAACTGCGGACTCTTGATTGACATTGCCATCCCTCTGAACTTTAGAAGCATGCGCTTTGGCCTCAAAACTCCTCCTACTTTTGGCGGCAGGAAAAAAAGGCTACAACCCATACACACGCACAAGAAAAGGTTCCGATGGCGCTGTGTTACGTTATAGAAGAAACGTTTAAATAAGCTCTATTTTAGGAATCAAAAAGGTTTTCTGGCAATTGTCAGTGAACAAAATTCCCAAACTACAAGCGTACTTGGGTGGTAAGGTGCAGCATAGCATTTTAGCCTAAGTCCAAGATGTTTATAACACATGAGATTATTCAGCAACGCCTTGACAGGGATGACTAATGAGGCCAAAGAGTTCTTTTGGGGTCTCCCCACGTAGATTTAAATCCTGAGAGTAATGGCTTCTTCTGCTCAAGTGTGTGATGGGATTTTGTTTACTTTGCCAGTGCCCCATTTTTAAGCCTATGGCTTTTGATTTCTTTCGATCGATCGATCGATCTTTGCAAAGTAAATAAGTATTCAACTGCGGACTCTTGATTGACATTGCCATCCCTCTGAACTTTAGAAGCATGCGCTTTGGCCTCAAAACTCCTCCTACTTTTGGCGGCAGGAAAAAAAGGCTACAACCCATACACACGCACAAGAAAAGGTTCCGATGGCGCTGTGTTACGTTATAGAAGAAACGTTTAAATAAGCTCTATTTTCAGAATCAAAAAGGTTTTCTGGCAATTGTCAGTGAACAAAATTCCCAAACTACAAGCGTACTTGGGTGGTAAGGTGCAGCATAGCATTTTAGCCTAAGTCCAAGATGTTTATAACACATGAGATTATTCAGCAACGCCTTGACAGGGATGACTAATGAGGCCAAAGAGTTCTTTTGGGGTCTCCCCACGTAGATTTAAATCCTGAGAGTAATGGCTTCTTCTGCTCAAGTGTGTGATGGGATTTTGTTTACTTTGCCAGTGCCCCATTTTTAAGCCTATGGCTTTTGATTTCTTTCGATCGATCGATCGATCTTTGCAAAGTAAATAAGTATTCAACTGCGGACTCTTGATTGACATTGCCATCCCTCTGAACTTTAGAAGCATGCGCTTTGGCCTCAAAACTCCTCCTACTTTTGGCGGCAGGAAAAAAAGGCTACAACCCATACACACGCACAAGAAAAGGTTCCGATGGCGCTGTGTTACGTTATAGAAGAAACGTTTAAATAAGCTCTATTTTCAGAATCAAAAAGGTTTTCTGGCAATTATCAGTGAACAAAATTCCCAAACTACAAGCGTACTTGGGTGGTAAGGTGCAGCATAGCATTTTAGCCTAAGTCCAAGATGTTTATAACACATGAGATTATTCAGCAACGCCTTGACAGGGATGACTAATGAGGCCAAAGAGTTCTTTTGGGGTCTCCCCACGTAGATTTAAATCCTGAGAGTAATGGCTTCTTCTGCTCAAGTGTGTGATGGGATTTTGTTTACTTTGCCAGTGCCCCATTTTTAAGCCTACGTCTTTTGATTTCTTTCGATCGATCGATCGATCTTTGCAAAGTAAATAAGTATTCAACTGCGGACTCTTGATTGACATTGCCATCCCTCTGAACTTTAGAAGCATGCGCTTTGGCCTCAAAACTCCTCCTACTTTTGGCGGCAGGAAAAAAAGGCTACAACCCATACACACGCACAAGAAAAGGTTCCGATGGCGCTGTGTTACGTTATAGAAGAAACGTTTAAATAAGCTCTATCTTAGGAATCAAAAAGGTTTTCTGGCAATTGTCAGTGAACAAAATTCCCAAACTTCAAGCGTACTTGGGTGGTAAGGTGCAGCATAGCATTTTAGCCTAAGTCCAAGATGTTTATAACACATGAGATTATTCAGCAACGCCTTGACAGGGATGACTAATGAGGCCAAAGAGTTCTTTTGGGGTCTCCCCACGTAGATTTAAATCCTGAGAGTAATGGCTTCTTCTGCTCAAGTGTGTGATGGGATTTTGTTTACTTTGCCAGTGCCCCATTTTTAAGCCTATGGCTTTTGATTTCTTTCGATCGATCGATCTTTGCAAAGTAAATAAGTATTCAACTGCGGACTCTTGATTGACATTGCCATCCCTCTGAACTTTAGAAGCATGCGCTTTGGCCTCAAAACTCCTCCTACTTTTGGCGGCAGGAAAAAAAGGCTACAACCCATACACACGCACAAGAAAAGGTTCCGATGGCGCTGTGTTACGTTATAGAAGAAACGTTTAAATAAGCTCTATTTTAGGAATCAAAAAGGTTTTCTGGCAATTGTCAGTGAACAAAATTCCCAAACTACAAGCGTACTTGGGTGGTAAGGTGCAGCATAGCATTTTAGCCTAAGTCCAAGATGTTTATAACACATGAGATTATTCAGCAACGCCTTGACAGGGATGACTAATGAGGCCAAAGAGTTCTTTTGGGGTCTCCCCACGTAGATTTAAATCCTGAGAGTAATGGCTTCTTCTGCTCAAGTGTGTGATGGGATTTTGTTTACTTTGCCAGTGCCCCATTTTTAAGCCTATGGCTTTTGATTTCTTTCGATCGATCGATCGATCTTTGCAAAGTAAATAAGTATTCAACTGCGGACTCTTGATTGACATTGCCATCCCTCTGAACTTTAGAAGCATGCGCTTTGGCCTCAAAACTCCTCCTACTTTTGGCGGCAGGAAAAAAAGGCTACAACCCATACACACGCACAAGAAAAGGTTCCGATGGCGCTGTGTTACGTTATAGAAGAAACGTTTAAATAAGCTCTATTTTCAGAATCAAAAAGGTTTTCTGGCAATTGTCAGTGAACAAAATTCCCAAACTACAAGCGTACTTGGGTGGTAAGGTGCAGCATAGCATTTTAGCCTAAGTCCAAGATGTTTATAACACATGAGATTATTCAGCAACGCCTTGACAGGGATGACTAATGAGGCCAAAGAGTTCTTTTGGGGTCTCCCCACGTAGATTTAAATCCTGAGAGTAATGGCTTCTTCTGCTCAAGTGTGTGATGGGATTTTGTTTACTTTGCCAGTGCCCCATTTTTAAGCCTATGGCTTTTGATTTCTTTCGATCGATCGATCGATCTTTGCAAAGTAAATAAGTATTCAACTGCGGACTCTTGATTGACATTGCCATCCCTCTGAACTTTAGAAGCATGCGCTTTGGCCTCAAAACTCCTCCTACTTTTGGCGGCAGGAAAAAAAGGCTACAACCCATACACACGCACAAGAAAAGGTTCCGATGGCGCTGTGTTACGTTATAGAAGAAACGTTTAAATAAGCTCTATTTTCAGAATCAAAAAGGTTTTCTGGCAATTATCAGTGAACAAAATTCCCAAACTACAAGCGTACTTGGGTGGTAAGGTGCAGCATAGCATTTTAGCCTAAGTCCAAGATGTTTATAACACATGAGATTATTCAGCAACGCCTTGACAGGGATGACTAATGAGGCCAAAGAGTTCTTTTGGGGTCTCCCCACGTAGATTTAAATCCTGAGAGTAATGGCTTCTTCTGCTCAAGTGTGTGATGGGATTTTGTTTACTTTGCCAGTGCCCCATTTTTTAAGCCTATGGCTTTTGATTTCTTTCGATCGATCGATCGATCTTTGCAAAGTAAATAAGTATTCAACTGCGGACTCTTGATTGACATTGCCATCCCTCTGAACTTTAGAAGCATGCGCTTTGGCCTCAAAACTCCTCCTACTTTTGGCGGCAGGAAAAAAAGGCTACAACCCATACACACGCACAAGAAAAGGTTCCGATGGCGCTGTGTTACGTTATAGAAGAAACGTTTAAATAAGCTCTATTTTCAGAATCAAAAAGGTTTTCTGGCAATTGTCAGTGAACAAAATTCCCAAACTACAAGCGTACTTGGGTGGTAAGGAGCAGCATAGCATTTTAGCCTAAGTCCAAGATGTTTATAACACATGAGATTATTCAGCAACGCCTTGACAGGGATGACTAATGAGGCCAAAGAGTTCTTTTGGGGTCTCCCCACGTAGATTTAAATCCTGAGAGTAATGGCTTCTTCTGCTCAAGTGTGTGATGGGATTTTGTTTATTTTGCCAGTGCCCCATTTTTAAGCCTATGGCTTTTGATTTCTTTCGATCGATCGATCGATCTTTGCAAAGTGAATAAGTATTCAACTGCGGACTCTTGATTGACATTGCCATCCCTCTGAACTTTAGAAGCATGCGCTTTGGCCTCAAAACTCCTCCTACTTTTGGCGGCAGGAAAAAAAGGCTACAACCCATACACACGCACAAGAAAAGGTTCCGATGGCGCTGTGTTACGTTATAGAAGAAACGTTTAAATAAGCTCTATTTTCAGAATCAAAAAGGTTTTCTGGCAATTGTCAGTGAACAAAATTCCCAAACTACAAGCGTACTTGGGTGGTAAGGTGCAGCATAGCATTTTAGCCTAAGTCCAAGATGTTTATAACACATGAGATTATTCAGCAACGCCTTGACAGGGATGACTAATGAGGCCAAAGAGTTCTTTTGGGGTCTCCCCACGTAGATTTAAATCCTGAGAGTAATGGCTTCTTCTGCTCAAGTGTGTGATGGGATTTTGTTTATTTTGCCAGTGCCCCATTTTTAAGCCTATGGCTTTTGATTTCTTTCGATCGATCGATCGATCTTTGCAAAGTAAATAAGTATTCAACTGCGGACTCTTGATTGACATTGCCATCCCTCTGAACTTTAGAAGCATGCGCTTTGGCCTCAAAACTCCTCCTACTTTTGGCGGCAGGAAAAAAAGGCTACAACCCATACACACGCACAAGAAAAGGTTCCGATGGCGCTGTGTTACGTTATAGAAGAAACGTTTAAATAAGCTCTATTTTAGGAATCAAAAAGGTTTTCTGGCAATTGTCAGTGAACAAAATTCCCAAACTACAAGCGTACTTGGGTGGTAAGGTGCAGCATAGCATTTTAGCCTAAGTCCAAGATGTTTATAACACATGAGATTATTCAGCAACGCCTTGACAGGGATGACTAATGAGGCCAAAGAGTTCTTTTGGGGTCTCCCCACGTAGATTTAAATCCTGAGAGTAATGGCTTCTTCTGCTCAAGTGTGTGATGGGATTTTGTTTACTTTGCCAGTGCCCCATTTTTAAGCCTACGTCTTTTGATTTCTTTCGATCGATCGATCGATCTTTGCAAAGTAAATAAGTATTCAACTGCGGACTCTTGATTGACATTGCCATCCCTCTGAACTTTAGAAGCATGCGCTTTGGCCTCAAAACTCCTCCTACTTTTGGCGGCAGGAAAAAAAGGCTACAACCCATACACACGCACAAGAAAAGGTTCCGATGGCGCTGTGTTACGTTATAGAAGAAACGTTTAAATAAGCTCTATCTTAGGAATCAAAAAGGTTTTCTGGCAATTGTCAGTGAACAAAATTCCCAAACTTCAAGCGTACTTGGGTGGTAAGGTGCAGCATAGCATTTTAGCCTAAGTCCAAGATGTTTATAACACATGAGATTATTCAGCAACGCCTTGACAGGGATGACTAATGAGGCCAAAGAGTTCTTTTGGGGTCTCCCCACGTAGATTTAAATCCTGAGAGTAATGGCTTCTTCTGCTCAAGTGTGTGATGGGATTTTGTTTACTTTGCCAGTGCCCCATTTTTAAGCCTATGGCTTTTGATTTCTTTCGATCGATCGATCTTTGCAAAGTAAATAAGTATTCAAATGCGGACTCTTGATTGACATTGCCATCCCTCTGAACTTTAGAAGCATGCGCTTTGGCCTCAAAACTCCTCCTACTTTTGGCGGCAGGAAAAAAAGGCTACAACCCATACACACGCACAAGAAAAGGTTCCGATGGCGCTGTGTTACGTTATAGAAGAAACGTTTAAATAAGCTCTATTTTAGGAATCAAAAAGGTTTTCTGGCAATTGTCAGTGAACAAAATTCCCAAACTACAAGCGTACTTGGGTGGTAAGGTGCAGCATAGCATTTTAGCCTAAGTCCAAGATGTTTATAACACATGAGATTATTCAGCAACGCCTTGACAGGGATGACTAATGAGGCCAAAGAGTTCTTTTGGGGTCTCCCCACGTAGATTTAAATCCTGAGAGTAATGGCTTCTTCTGCTCAAGTGTGTGATGGGATTTTGTTTACTTTGCCAGTGCCCCATTTTTAAGCCTATGGCTTTTGATTTCTTTCGATCGATCGATCGATCTTTGCAAAGTAAATAAGTATTCAACTGCGGACTCTTGATTGACATTGCCATCCCTCTGAACTTTAGAAGCATGTGCTTTGGCCTCAAAACTCCTCCTACTTTTGGCGGCAGGAAAAAAAGGCTACAACCCATACACACGCACAAGAAAAGGTTCCGATGGCGCTGTGTTACGTTATAGAAGAAACGTTTAAATAAGCTCTATTTTCAGAATCAAAAAGGTTTTCTGGCAATTGTCAGTGAACAAAATTCCCAAACTACAAGCGTACTTGGGTGGTAAGGTGCAGCATAGCATTTTAGCCTAAGTCCAAGATGTTTATAACACATGAGATTATTCAGCAACGCCTTGACAGGGATGACTAATGAGGCCAAAGAGTTCTTTTGGGGTCTCCCCACGTAGATTTAAATCCTGAGAGTAATGGCTTCTTCTGCTCAAGTGTGTGATGGGATTTTGTTTACTTTGCCAGTGCCCCATTTTTAAGCCTATGGCTTTTGATTTCTTTCGATCGATCGATCGATCTTTGCAAAGTAAATAAGTATTCAACTGCGGACTCTTGATTGACATTGCCATCCCTCTGAACTTTAGAAGCATGCGCTTTGGCCTCAAAACTCCTCCTACTTTTGGCGGCAGGAAAAAAAGGCTACAACCCATACACACGCACAAGAAAAGGTTCCGATGGCGCTGTGTTACGTTATAGAAGAAACGTTTAAATAAGCTCTATTTTAGGAATCAAAAAGGTTTTCTGGCAATTGTCAGTGAACAAAATTCCCAAACTTCAAGCGTACTTGGGTGGTAAGGTGCAGCATAGCATTTTAGCCTAAGTCCAAGATGTTTATAACACATGAGATTATTCAGCAACGCCTTGACAGGGATGACTAATGAGGCCAAAGAGTTCTTTTGGGGTCTCCCCACGTAGATTTAAATCCTGAGAGTAATGGCTTCTTCTGCTCAAGTGTGTGATGGGATTTTGTTTACTTTGCCAGTGCCCCATTTTTAAGCCTATGGCTTTTGATTTCTTTCGATCGATCGATCGATCTTTGCAAAGTAAATAAGTATTCAACTGCGGACTCTTGATTGACATTGCCATCCCTCTGAACTTTAGAAGCATGCGCTTTGGCCTCAAAACTCCTCCTACTTTTGGCGGCAGGAAAAAAAGGCTACAACCCATACACACGCACAAGAAAAGGTTCCGATGGCGCTGTGTTACGTTATAGAAGAAACGTTTAAATAAGCTCTATTTTAGGAATCAAAAAGGTTTTCTGGCAATTGTCAGTGAACAAAATTCCCAAACTACAAGCGTACTTGGGTGGTAAGGTGCAGCATAGCATTTTAGCCTAAGTCCAAGATGTTTATAACACATGAGATTATTCAGCAACGCCTTGACAGGGATGACTAATGAGGCCAAAGAGTTCTTTTGGGGTCTCCCCACGTAGATTTAAATCCTGAGAGTAATGGCTTCTTCTGCTCAAGTGTGTGATGGGATTTTGTTTACTTTGCCAGTGCCCCATTTTTAAGCCTACGTCTTTTGATTTCTTTCGATCGATCGATCGATCTTTGCAAAGTAAATAAGTATTCAACTGCGGACTCTTGATTGACATTGCCATCCCTCTGAACTTTAGAAGCATGCGCTTTGGCCTCAAAACTCCTCCTACTTTTGGCGGCAGGAAAAAAAGGCTACAACCCATACACACGCACAAGAAAAGGTTCCGATGGCGCTGTGTTACGTTATAGAAGAAACGTTTAAATAAGCTCTATCTTAGGAATCAAAAAGGTTTTCTGGCAATTGTCAGTGAACAAAATTCCCAAACTTCAAGCGTACTTGGGTGGTAAGGTGCAGCATAGCATTTTAGCCTAAGTCCAAGATGTTTATAACACATGAGATTATTCAGCAACGCCTTGACAGGGATGACTAATGAGGCCAAAGAGTTCTTTTGGGGTCTCCCCACGTAGATTTAAATCCTGAGAGTAATGGCTTCTTCTGCTCAAGTGTGTGATGGGATTTTGTTTACTTTGCCAGTGCCCCATTTTTAAGCCTATGGCTTTTGATTTCTTTCGATCGATCGATCTTTGCAAAGTAAATAAGTATTCAACTGCGGACTCTTGATTGACATTGCCATCCCTCTGAACTTTAGAAGCATGCGCTTTGGCCTCAAAACTCCTCCTACTTTTGGCGGCAGGAAAAAAAGGCTACAACCCATACACACGCACAAGAAAAGGTTCCGATGGCGCTGTGTTACGTTATAGAAGAAACGTTTAAATAAGCTCTATTTTAGGAATCAAAAAGGTTTTCTGGCAATTGTCAGTGAACAAAATTCCCAAACTACAAGCGTACTTGGGTGGTAAGGTGCAGCATAGCATTTTAGCCTAAGTCCAAGATGTTTATAACACATGAGATTATTCAGCAACGCCTTGACAGGGATGACTAATGAGGCCAAAGAGTTCTTTTGGGGTCTCCCCACGTAGATTTAAATCCTGAGAGTAATGGCTTCTTCTGCTCAAGTGTGTGATGGGATTTTGTTTACTTTGCCAGTGCCCCATTTTTAAGCCTATGGCTTTTGATTTCTTTCGATCGATCGATCGATCGATCTTTGCAAAGTAAATAAGTATTCAACTGCGGACTCTTGATTGACATTGCCATCCCTCTGAACTTTAGAAGCATGCGCTTTGGCCTCAAAACTCCTCCTACTTTTGGCGGCAGGAAAAAAAGGCTACAACCCATACACACGCACAAGAAAAGGTTCCGATGGCGCTGTGTTACGTTATAGAAGAAACGTTTAAATAAGCTCTATTTTCAGAATCAAAAAGGTTTTCTGGCAATTGTCAGTGAACAAAATTCCCAAACTACAAGCGTACTTGGGTGGTAAGGTGCAGCATAGCATTTTAGCCTAAGTCCAAGATGTTTATAACACATGAGATTATTCAGCAACGCCTTGACAGGGATGACTAATGAGGCCAAAGAGTTCTTTTGGGGTCTCCCCACGTAGATTTAAATCCTGAGAGTAATGGCTTCTTCTGCTCAAGTGTGTGATGGGATTTTGTTTACTTTGCCAGTGCCCCATTTTTAAGCCTATGGCTTTTGATTTCTTTCGATCGATCGATCGATCTTTGCAAAGTAAATAAGTATTCAACTGCGGACTCTTGATTGACATTGCCATCCCTCTGAACTTTAGAAGCATGCGCTTTGGCCTCAAAACTCCTCCTACTTTTGGCGGCAGGAAAAAAAGGCTACAACCCATACACACGCACAAGAAAAGGTTCCGATGGCGCTGTGTTACGTTATAGAAGAAACGTTTAAATAAGCTCTATTTTAGGAATCAAAAAGGTTTTCTGGCAATTGTCAGTGAACAAAATTCCCAAACTTCAAGCGTACTTGGGTGGTAAGGTGCAGCATAGCATTTTAGCCTAAGTCCAAGATGTTTATAACACATGAGATTATTCAGCAACGCCTTGACAGGGATGACTAATGAGGCCAAAGAGTTCTTTTGGGGTCTCCCCACGTAGATTTAAATCCTGAGAGTAATGGCTTCTTCTGCTCAAGTGTGTGATGGGATTTTGTTTACTTTGCCAGTGCCCCATTTTTAAGCCTATGGCTTTTGATTTCTTTCGATCGATCGATCGATCTTTGCAAAGTAAATAAGTATTCAACTGCGGACTCTTGATTGACATTGCCATCCCTCTGAACTTTAGAAGCATGCGCTTTGGCCTCAAAACTCCTCCTACTTTTGGCGGCAGGAAAAAAAGGCTACAACCCATACACACGCACAAGAAAAGGTTCCGATGGCGCTGTGTTACGTTATAGAAGAAACGTTTAAATAAGCTCTATTTTAGGAATCAAAAAGGTTTTCTGGCAATTGTCAGTGAACAAAATTCCCAAACTACAAGCGTACTTGGGTGGTAAGGTGCAGCATAGCATTTTAGCCTAAGTCCAAGATGTTTATAACACATGAGATTATTCAGCAACGCCTTGACAGGGATGACTAATGAGGCCAAAGAGTTCTTTTGGGGTCTCCCCACGTAGATTTAAATCCTGAGAGTAATGGCTTCTTCTGCTCAAGTGTGTGATGGGATTTTGTTTATTTTGCCAGTGCCCCATTTTTAAGCCTATGGCTTTTGATTTCTTTCGATCGATCGATCGATCTTTGCAAAGTGAATAAGTATTCAACTGCGGACTCTTGATTGACATTGCCATCCCTCTGAACTTTAGAAGCATGCGCTTTGGCCTCAAAACTCCTCCTACTTTTGGCGGCAGGAAAAAAAGGCTACAACCCATACACACGCACAAGAAAAGGTTCCGATGGCGCTGTGTTACGTTATAGAAGAAACGTTCAAATAAGCTCTATTTTCAGAATCAAAAAGGTTTTCTGGCAATTGTCAGTGAACAAAATTCCCAAACTACAAGCGTACTTGGGTGGTAAGGTGCAGCATAGCATTTTAGCCTAAGTCCAAGATGTTTATAACACATGAGATTATTCAGCAACGCCTTGACAGGGATGACTAATGAGGCCAAAGAGTTCTTTTGGGGTCTCCCCACGTAGATTTAAATCCTGAGAGTAATGGCTTCTTCTGCTCAAGTGTGTGATGGGATTTTGTTTATTTTGCCAGTGCCCCATTTTTAAGCCTATGGCTTTTGATTTCTTTCGATCGATCGATCGATCTTTGCAAAGTAAATAAGTATTCAACTGCGGACTCTTGATTGACATTGCCATCCCTCTGAACTTTAGAAGCATGCGCTTTGGCCTCAAAACTCCTCCTACTTTTGGCGGCAGGAAAAAAAGGCTACAACCCATACACACGCACAAGAAAAGGTTCCGATGGCGCTGTGTTACGTTATAGAAGAAACGTTTAAATAAGCTCTATTTTAGGAATCAAAAAGGTTTTCTGGCAATTGTCAGTGAACAAAATTCCCAAACTACAAGCGTACTTGGGTGGTAAGGTGCAGCATAGCATTTTAGCCTAAGTCCAAGATGTTTATAACACATGAGATTATTCAGCAACGCCTTGACAGGGATGACTAATGAGGCCAAAGAGTTCTTTTGGGGTCTCCCCACGTAGATTTAAATCCTGAGAGTAATGGCTTCTTCTGCTCAAGTGTGTGATGGGATTTTGTTTACTTTGCCAGTGCCCCATTTTTAAGCCTACGTCTTTTGATTTCTTTCGATCGATCGATCGATCTTTGCAAAGTAAATAAGTATTCAACTGCGGACTCTTGATTGACATTGCCATCCCTCTGAACTTTAGAAGCATGCGCTTTGGCCTCAAAACTCCTCCTACTTTTGGCGGCAGGAAAAAAAGGCTACAACCCATACACACGCACAAGAAAAGGTTCCGATGGCGCTGTGTTACGTTATAGAAGAAACGTTTAAATAAGCTCTATCTTAGGAATCAAAAAGGTTTTCTGGCAATTGTCAGTGAACAAAATTCCCAAACTTCAAGCGTACTTGGGTGGTAAGGTGCAGCATAGCATTTTAGCCTAAGTCCAAGATGTTTATAACACATGAGATTATTCAGCAACGCCTTGACAGGGATGACTAATGAGGCCAAAGAGTTCTTTTGGGGTCTCCCCACGTAGATTTAAATCCTGAGAGTAATGGCTTCTTCTGCTCAAGTGTGTGATGGGATTTTGTTTACTTTGCCAGTGCCCCATTTTTAAGCCTATGGCTTTTGATTTCTTTCGATCGATCGATCGATCTTTGCAAAGTAAATAAGTATTCAACTGCGGACTCTTGATTGACATTGCCATCCCTCTGAACTTTAGAAGCATGCGCTTTGGCCTCAAAACTCCTCCTACTTTTGGCGGCAGGAAAAAAAGGCTACAACCCATACACACGCACAAGAAAAGGTTCCGATGGCGCTGTGTTACGTTATAGAAGAAACGTTTAAATAAGCTCTATTTTAGGAATCAAAAAGGTTTTCTGGCAATTGTCAGTGAACAAAATTCCCAAACTACAAGCGTACTTGGGTGGTAAGGTGCAGCATAGCATTTTAGCCTAAGTCCAAGATGTTTATAACACATGAGATTATTCAGCAACGCCTTGACAGGGATGACTAATGAGGCCAAAGAGTTCTTTTGGGGTCTCCCCACGTAGATTTAAATCCTGAGAGTAATGGCTTCTTCTGCTCAAGTGTGTGATGGGATTTTGTTTACTTTGCCAGTGCCCCATTTTTAAGCCTATGGCTTTTGATTTCTTTCGATCGATCGATCGATCTTTGCAAAGTAAATAAGTATTCAACTGCGGACTCTTGATTGACATTGCCATCCCTCTGAACTTTAGAAGCATGCGCTTTGGCCTCAAAACTCCTCCTACTTTTGGCGGCAGGAAAAAAAGGCTACAACCCATACACACGCACAAGAAAAGGTTCCGATGGCGCTGTGTTACGTTATAGAAGAAACGTTTAAATAAGCTCTATTTTCAGAATCAAAAAGGTTTTCTGGCAATTGTCAGTGAACAAAATTCCCAAACTACAAGCGTACTTGGGTGGTAAGGTGCAGCATAGCATTTTAGCCTAAGTCCAAGATGTTTATAACACATGAGATTATTCAGCAACGCCTTGACAGGGATGACTAATGAGGCCAAAGAGTTCTTTTGGGGTCTCCCCACGTAGATTTAAATCCTGAGAGTAATGGCTTCTTCTGCTCAAGTGTGTGATGGGATTTTGTTTACTTTGCCAGTGCCCCATTTTTAAGCCTATGGCTTTTGATTTCTTTCGATCGATCGATCGATCTTTGCAAAGTAAATAAGTATTCAACTGCGGACTCTTGATTGACATTGCCATCCCTCTGAACTTTAGAAGCATGCGCTTTGGCCTCAAAACTCCTCCTACTTTTGGCGGCAGGAAAAAAAGGCTACAACCCATACACACGCACAAGAAAAGGTTCCGATGGCGCTGTGTTACGTTATAGAAGAAACGTTTAAATAAGCTCTATTTTAGGAATCAAAAAGGTTTTCTGGCAATTGTCAGTGAACAAAATTCCCAAACTTCAAGCGTACTTGGGTGGTAAGGTGCAGCATAGCATTTTAGCCTAAGTCCAAGATGTTTATAACACATGAGATTATTCAGCAACGCCTTGACAGGGATGACTAATGAGGCCAAAGAGTTCTTTTGGGGTCTCCCCACGTAGATTTAAATCCTGAGAGTAATGGCTTCTTCTGCTCAAGTGTGTGATGGGATTTTGTTTACTTTGCCAGTGCCCCATTTTTAAGCCTATGGCTTTTGATTTCTTTCGATCGATCGATCGATCTTTGCAAAGTAAATAAGTATTCAACTGCGGACTCTTGATTGACATTGCCATCCCTCTGAACTTTAGAAGCATGCGCTTTGGCCTCAAAACTCCTCCTACTTTTGGCGGCAGGAAAAAAAGGCTACAACCCATACACACGCACAAGAAAAGGTTCCGATGGCGCTGTGTTACGTTATAGAAGAAACGTTTAAATAAGCTCTATTTTAGGAATCAAAAAGGTTTTCTGGCAATTGTCAGTGAACAAAATTCCCAAACTACAAGCGTACTTGGGTGGTAAGGTGCAGCATAGCATTTTAGCCTAAGTCCAAGATGTTTATAACACATGAGATTATTCAGCAACGCCTTGACAGGGATGACTAATGAGGCCAAAGAGTTCTTTTGGGGTCTCCCCACGTAGATTTAAATCCTGAGAGTAATGGCTTCTTCTGCTCAAGTGTGTGATGGGATTTTGTTTACTTTGCCAGTGCCCCATTTTTAAGCCTACGTCTTTTGATTTCTTTCGATCGATCGATCGATCTTTGCAAAGTAAATAAGTATTCAACTGCGGACTCTTGATTGACATTGCCATCCCTCTGAACTTTAGAAGCATGCGCTTTGGCCTCAAAACTCCTCCTACTTTTGGCGGCAGGAAAAAAAGGCTACAACCCATACACACGCACAAGAAAAGGTTCCGATGGCGCTGTGTTACGTTATAGAAGAAACGTTTAAATAAGCTCTATCTTAGGAATCAAAAAGGTTTTCTGGCAATTGTCAGTGAACAAAATTCCCAAACTTCAAGCGTACTTGGGTGGTAAGGTGCAGCATAGCATTTTAGCCTAAGTCCAAGATGTTTATAACACATGAGATTATTCAGCAACGCCTTGACAGGGATGACTAATGAGGCCAAAGAGTTCTTTTGGGGTCTCCCCACGTAGATTTAAATCCTGAGAGTAATGGCTTCTTCTGCTCAAGTGTGTGATGGGATTTTGTTTACTTTGCCAGTGCCCCATTTTTAAGCCTATGGCTTTTGATTTCTTTCGATCGATCGATCTTTGCAAAGTAAATAAGTATTCAACTGCGGACTCTTGATTGACATTGCCATCCCTCTGAACTTTAGAAGCATGCGCTTTGGCCTCAAAACTCCTCCTACTTTTGGCGGCAGGAAAAAAAGGCTACAACCCATACACACGCACAAGAAAAGGTTCCGATGGCGCTGTGTTACGTTATAGAAGAAACGTTTAAATAAGCTCTATTTTAGGAATCAAAAAGGTTTTCTGGCAATTGTCAGTGAACAAAATTCCCAAACTACAAGCGTACTTGGGTGGTAAGGTGCAGCATAGCATTTTAGCCTAAGTCCAAGATGTTTATAACACATGAGATTATTCAGCAACGCCTTGACAGGGATGACTAATGAGGCCAAAGAGTTCTTTTGGGGTCTCCCCACGTAGATTTAAATCCTGAGAGTAATGGCTTCTTCTGCTCAAGTGTGTGATGGGATTTTGTTTACTTTGCCAGTGCCCCATTTTTAAGCCTATGGCTTTTGATTTCTTTCGATCGATCGATCGATCTTTGCAAAGTAAATAAGTATTCAACTGCGGACTCTTGATTGACATTGCCATCCCTCTGAACTTTAGAAGCATGCGCTTTGGCCTCAAAACTCCTCCTACTTTTGGCGGCAGGAAAAAAAGGCTACAACCCATACACACGCACAAGAAAAGGTTCCGATGGCGCTGTGTTACGTTATAGAAGAAACGTTTAAATAAGCTCTATTTTCAGAATCAAAAAGGTTTTCTGGCAATTGTCAGTGAACAAAATTCCCAAACTACAAGCGTACTTGGGTGGTAAGGTGCAGCATAGCATTTTAGCCTAAGTCCAAGATGTTTATAACACATGAGATTATTCAGCAACGCCTTGACAGGGATGACTAATGAGGCCAAAGAGTTCTTTTGGGGTCTCCCCACGTAGATTTAAATCCTGAGAGTAATGGCTTCTTCTGCTCAAGTGTGTGATGGGATTTTGTTTACTTTGCCAGTGCCCCATTTTTAAGCCTATGGCTTTTGATTTCTTTCGATCGATCGATCGATCTTTGCAAAGTAAATAAGTATTCAACTGCGGACTCTTGATTGACATTGCCATCCCTCTGAACTTTAGAAGCATGCGCTTTGGCCTCAAAACTCCTCCTACTTTTGGCGGCAGGAAAAAAAGGCTACAACCCATACACACGCACAAGAAAAGGTTCCGATGGCGCTGTGTTACGTTATAGAAGAAACGTTTAAATAAGCTCTATTTTAGGAATCAAAAAGGTTTTCTGGCAATTGTCAGTGAACAAAATTCCCAAACTACAAGCGTACTTGGGTGGTAAGGTGCAGCATAGCATTTTAGCCTAAGTCCAAGATGTTTATAACACATGAGATTATTCAGCAACGCCTTGACAGGGATGACTAATGAGGCCAAAGAGTTCTTTTGGGGTCTCCCCACGTAGATTTAAATCCTGAGAGTAATGGCTTCTTCTGCTCAAGTGTGTGATGGGATTTTGTTTACTTTGCCAGTGCCCCATTTTTAAGCCTATGGCTTTTGATTTCTTTCGATCGATCGATCGATCTTTGCAAAGTAAATAAGTATTCAACTGCGGACTCTTGATTGACATTGCCATCCCTCTGAACTTTAGAAGCATGCGCTTTGGCCTCAAAACTCCTCCTACTTTTGGCGGCAGGAAAAAAAGGCTACAACCCATACACACGCACAAGAAAAGGTTCCGATGGCGCTGTGTTACGTTATAGAAGAAACGTTTAAATAAGCTCTATTTTCAGAATCAAAAAGGTTTTCTGGCAATTGTCAGTGAACAAAATTCCCAAACTACAAGCGTACTTGGGTGGTAAGGTGCAGCATAGCATTTTAGCCTAAGTCCAAGATGTTTATAACACATGAGATTATTCAGCAACGCCTTGACAGGGATGACTAATGAGGCCAAAGAGTTCTTTTGGGGTCTCCCCACGTAGATTTAAATCCTGAGAGTAATGGCTTCTTCTGCTCAAGTGTGTGATGGGATTTTGTTTACTTTGCCAGTGCCCCATTTTTAAGCCTATGGCTTTTGATTTCTTTCGATCGATCGATCGATCTTTGCAAAGTAAATAAGTATTCAACTGCGGACTCTTGATTGACATTGCCATCCCTCTGAACTTTAGAAGCATGCGCTTTGGCCTCAAAACTCCTCCTACTTTTGGCGGCAGGAAAAAAAGGCTACAACCCATACACACGCACAAGAAAAGGTTCCGATGGCGCTGTGTTACGTTATAGAAGAAACGTTTAAATAAGCTCTATTTTAGGAATCAAAAAGGTTTTCTGGCAATTGTCAGTGAACAAAATTCCCAAACTTCAAGCGTACTTGGGTGGTAAGGTGCAGCATAGCATTTTAGCCTAAGTCCAAGATGTTTATAACACATGAGATTATTCAGCAACGCCTTGACAGGGATGACTAATGAGGCCAAAGAGTTCTTTTGGGGTCTCCCCACGTAGATTTAAATCCTGAGAGTAATGGCTTCTTCTGCTCAAGTGTGTGATGGGATTTTGTTTACTTTGCCAGTGCCCCATTTTTAAGCCTATGGCTTTTGATTTCTTTCGATCGATCGATCGATCTTTGCAAAGTAAATAAGTATTCAACTGCGGACTCTTGATTGACATTGCCATCCCTCTGAACTTTAGAAGCATGCGCTTTGGCCTCAAAACTCCTCCTACTTTTGGCGGCAGGAAAAAAAGGCTACAACCCATACACACGCACAAGAAAAGGTTCCGATGGCGCTGTGTTACGTTATAGAAGAAACGTTTAAATAAGCTCTATTTTAGGAATCAAAAAGGTTTTCTGGCAATTGTCAGTGAACAAAATTCCCAAACTACAAGCGTACTTGGGTGGTAAGGTGCAGCATAGCATTTTAGCCTAAGTCCAAGATGTTTATAACACATGAGATTATTCAGCAACGCCTTGACAGGGATGACTAATGAGGCCAAAGAGTTCTTTTGGGGTCTCCCCACGTAGATTTAAATCCTGAGAGTAATGGCTTCTTCTGCTCAAGTGTGTGATGGGATTTTGTTTACTTTGCCAGTGCCCCATTTTTAAGCCTACGTCTTTTGATTTCTTTCGATCGATCGATCGATCTTTGCAAAGTAAATAAGTATTCAACTGCGGACTCTTGATTGACATTGCCATCCCTCTGAACTTTAGAAGCATGCGCTTTGGCCTCAAAACTCCTCCTACTTTTGGCGGCAGGAAAAAAAGGCTACAACCCATACACACGCACAAGAAAAGGTTCCGATGGCGCTGTGTTACGTTATAGAAGAAACGTTTAAATAAGCTCTATCTTAGGAATCAAAAAGGTTTTCTGGCAATTGTCAGTGAACAAAATTCCCAAACTTCAAGCGTACTTGGGTGGTAAGGTGCAGCATAGCATTTTAGCCTAAGTCCAAGATGTTTATAACACATGAGATTATTCAGCAACGCCTTGACAGGGATGACTAATGAGGCCAAAGAGTTCTTTTGGGGTCTCCCCACGTAGATTTAAATCCTGAGAGTAATGGCTTCTTCTGCTCAAGTGTGTGATGGGATTTTGTTTACTTTGCCAGTGCCCCATTTTTAAGCCTATGGCTTTTGATTTCTTTCGATCGATCGATCTTTGCAAAGTAAATAAGTATTCAACTGCGGACTCTTGATTGACATTGCCATCCCTCTGAACTTTAGAAGCATGCGCTTTGGCCTCAAAACTCCTCCTACTTTTGGCGGCAGGAAAAAAAGGCTACAACCCATACACACGCACAAGAAAAGGTTCCGATGGCGCTGTGTTACGTTATAGAAGAAACGTTTAAATAAGCTCTATTTTAGGAATCAAAAAGGTTTTCTGGCAATTGTCAGTGAACAAAATTCCCAAACTACAAGCGTACTTGGGTGGTAAGGTGCAGCATAGCATTTTAGCCTAAGTCCAAGATGTTTATAACACATGAGATTATTCAGCAACGCCTTGACAGGGATGACTAATGAGGCCAAAGAGTTCTTTTGGGGTCTCCCCACGTAGATTTAAATCCTGAGAGTAATGGCTTCTTCTGCTCAAGTGTGTGATGGGATTTTGTTTACTTTGCCAGTGCCCCATTTTTAAGCCTATGGCTTTTGATTTCTTTCGATCGATCGATCGATCTTTGCAAAGTAAATAAGTATTCAACTGCGGACTCTTGATTGACATTGCCATCCCTCTGAACTTTAGAAGCATGCGCTTTGGCCTCAAAACTCCTCCTACTTTTGGCGGCAGGAAAAAAAGGCTACAACCCATACACACGCACAAGAAAAGGTTCCGATGGCGCTGTGTTACGTTATAGAAGAAACGTTTAAATAAGCTCTATTTTCAGAATCAAAAAGGTTTTCTGGCAATTGTCAGTGAACAAAATTCCCAAACTACAAGCGTACTTGGGTGGTAAGGTGCAGCATAGCATTTTAGCCTAAGTCCAAGATGTTTATAACACATGAGATTATTCAGCAACGCCTTGACAGGGATGACTAATGAGGCCAAAGAGTTCTTTTGGGGTCTCCCCACGTAGATTTAAATCCTGAGAGTAATGGCTTCTTCTGCTCAAGTGTGTGATGGGATTTTGTTTACTTTGCCAGTGCCCCATTTTTAAGCCTATGGCTTTTGATTTCTTTCGATCGATCGATCGATCTTTGCAAAGTAAATAAGTATTCAACTGCGGACTCTTGATTGACATTGCCATCCCTCTGAACTTTAGAAGCATGCGCTTTGGCCTCAAAACTCCTCCTACTTTTGGCGGCAGGAAAAAAAGGCTACAACCCATACACACGCACAAGAAAAGGTTCCGATGGCGCTGTGTTACGTTATAGAAGAAACGTTTAAATAAGCTCTATTTTAGGAATCAAAAAGGTTTTCTGGCAATTGTCAGTGAACAAAATTCCCAAACTTCAAGCGTACTTGGGTGGTAAGGTGCAGCATAGCATTTTAGCCTAAGTCCAAGATGTTTATAACACATGAGATTATTCAGCAACGCCTTGACAGGGATGACTAATGAGGCCAAAGAGTTCTTTTGGGGTCTCCCCACGTAGATTTAAATCCTGAGAGTAATGGCTTCTTCTGCTCAAGTGTGTGATGGGATTTTGTTTACTTTGCCAGTGCCCCATTTTTAAGCCTATGGCTTTTGATTTCTTTCGATCGATCGATCGATCTTTGCAAAGTAAATAAGTATTCAACTGCGGACTCTTGATTGACATTGCCATCCCTCTGAACTTTAGAAGCATGCGCTTTGGCCTCAAAACTCCTCCTACTTTTGGCGGCAGGAAAAAAAGGCTACAACCCATACACACGCACAAGAAAAGGTTCCGATGGCGCTGTGTTACGTTATAGAAGAAACGTTTAAATAAGCTCTATTTTAGGAATCAAAAAGGTTTTCTGGCAATTGTCAGTGAACAAAATTCCCAAACTACAAGCGTACTTGGGTGGTAAGGTGCAGCATAGCATTTTAGCCTAAGTCCAAGATGTTTATAACACATGAGATTATTCAGCAACGCCTTGACAGGGATGACTAATGAGGCCAAAGAGTTCTTTTGGGGTCTCCCCACGTAGATTTAAATCCTGAGAGTAATGGCTTCTTCTGCTCAAGTGTGTGATGGGATTTTGTTTACTTTGCCAGTGCCCCATTTTTAAGCCTACGTCTTTTGATTTCTTTCGATCGATCGATCGATCTTTGCAAAGTAAATAAGTATTCAACTGCGGACTCTTGATTGACATTGCCATCCCTCTGAACTTTAGAAGCATGCGCTTTGGCCTCAAAACTCCTCCTACTTTTGGCGGCAGGAAAAAAAGGCTACAACCCATACACACGCACAAGAAAAGGTTCCGATGGCGCTGTGTTACGTTATAGAAGAAACGTTTAAATAAGCTCTATTTTAGGATTCAAAAAGGTTTTCTGGCAATTGTCAGTGAACAAAATTCCCAAACTACAAGCGTACTTGGGTGGTAAGGTGCAGCATAGCATTTTAGCCTAAGTCCAAGATGTTTATAACACATGAGATTATTCAGCAACGCCTTGACAGGGATGACTAATGAGGCCAAAGAGTTCTTTTGGGGTCTCCCCACGTAGATTTAAATCCTGAGAGTAATGGCTTCTTCTGCTCAAGTGTGTGATGGGATTTTGTTTACTTTGCCAGTGCCCCATTTTTAAGCCTACGTCTTTTGATTTCTTTCGATCGATCGATCGATCTTTGCAAAGTAAATAAGTATTCAACTGCGGACTCTTGATTGACATTGCCATCCCTCTGAACTTTAGAAGCATGCGCTTTGGCCTCAAAACTCCTCCTACTTTTGGCGGCAGGAAAAAAAGGCTACAACCCATACACACGCACAAGAAAAGGTTCCGATGGCGCTGTGTTACGTTATAGAAGAAACGTTTAAATAAGCTCTATCTTAGGAATCAAAAAGGTTTTCTGGCAATTATCAGTGAACAAAATTCCCAAACTTCAAGCGTACTTGGGTGGTAAGGTGCAGCATAGCATTTTAGCCTAAGTCCAAGATGTTTATAACACATGAGATTATTCAGCAACGCCTTGACAGGGATGACTAATGAGGCCAAAGAGTTCTTTTGGGGTCTCCCCACGTAGATTTAAATCCTGAGAGTAATGGCTTCTTCTGCTCAAGTGTGTGATGGGATTTTGTTTACTTTGCCAGTGCCCCATTTTTAAGCCTATGGCTTTTGATTTCTTTCGATCGATCGATCTTTGCAAAGTAAATAAGTATTCAACTGCGGACTCTTGATTGACATTGCCATCCCTCTGAACTTTAGAAGCATGCGCTTTGGCCTCAAAACTCCTCCTACTTTTGGCGGCAGGAAAAAAAGGCTACAACCCATACACACGCACAAGAAAAGGTTCCGATGGCGCTGTGTTACGTTATAGAAGAAACGTTTAAATAAGCTCTATTTTAGGAATCAAAAAGGTTTTCTGGCAATTGTCAGTGAACAAAATTCCCAAACTACAAGCGTACTTGGGTGGTAAGGTGCAGCATAGCATTTTAGCCTAAGTCCAAGATGTTTATAACACATGAGATTATTCAGCAACGCCTTGACAGGGATGACTAATGAGGCCAAAGAGTTCTTTTGGGGTCTCCCCACGTAGATTTAAATCCTGAGAGTAATGGCTTCTTCTGCTCAAGTGTGTGATGGGATTTTGTTTACTTTGCCAGTGCCCCATTTTTAAGCCTATGGCTTTTGATTTCTTTCGATCGATCGATCGATCTTTGCAAAGTAAATAAGTATTCAACTGCGGACTCTTGATTGACATTGCCATCCCTCTGAACTTTAGAAGCATGCGCTTTGGCCTCAAAACTCCTCCTACTTTTGGCGGCAGGAAAAAAAGGCTACAACCCATACACACGCACAAGAAAAGGTTCCGATGGCGCTGTGTTACGTTATAGAAGAAACGTTTAAATAAGCTCTATTTTCAGAATCAAAAAGGTTTTCTGGCAATTATCAGTGAACAAAATTCCCAAACTACAAGCGTACTTGGGTGGTAAGGTGCAGCATAGCATTTTAGCCTAAGTCCAAGATGTTTATAACACATGAGATTATTCAGCAACGCCTTGACAGGGATGACTAATGAGGCCAAAGAGTTCTTTTGGGGTCTCCCCACGTAGATTTAAATCCTGAGAGTAATGGCTTCTTCTGCTCAAGTGTGTGATGGGATTTTGTTTACTTTGCCAGTGCCCCATTTTTAAGCCTACGGCTTTTGATTTCTTTCGATCGATCGATCGATCGATCTTTGCAAAGTAAATAAGTATTCAACTGCGGACTCTTGATTGACATTGCCATCCCTCTGAACTTTAGAAGCATGCGCTTTGGCCTCAAAACTCCTCCTACTTTTGGCGGCAGGAAAAAAAGGCTACAACCCATACACAAGCACAAGAAAAGGTTCCTGAAGCAGCTAATGAGTTGTTGTGGCCGAGTGGTTAAGGCGATGGACTAGAAATCCATTGGGAATTTCCGGCGCAGGTTCGAATCCTGCCAACAACGCGGTTTATGTTGTTCCCGTACGGGCCCCTGCTGGCAGGCCATTTGGCGGAAGTAAAGAATCCCTGGTTGGTTTTGTACCAGGGCAAGATTTAGAATATGTATTTTATGAAAGCTAAACTCAAACGGAAGCGCTGCCGACAGACATCACACAGCCCTGCTCTTGACGTTCGGCATGAGAACTGGCAGCGGTGGAATTTGAACCCACGCCTCCGAAGAGACTGGAGCCTAAATCCTGCGCCTTAGACCACTCGGGCACGCTACCTGTTGCTCAGTTTGACAAGAAATGCGACCAGCGAAACCGTGCAAAAAAAGGCGTTTCTATGATAGTAATTATGTTCAAACCATGTTCCGTGTGCATGGAACTTTAGATATCAATTACAGGCGCCGATTTGCGACACTGCACTGCGAAAGCATGTGTCGTTGCGATGGTGGTATAGTGGTAAGCATAGCTGCCTTCCAAGCAGTTGACCTGGGTTTGATTCTCGGCCATCGCATGCTGTACTTTTGAGTTATACATGTGTATATGCAGTTTCATTCACAACTAAAGCTCTCAGAGGGCAATGGCCAAACTGTCAAACAGTTGAGTATTAGAGCATTTGAACTAATCCTCTTGGCAGATCGCATGATTGCGGAGTGACAGGTATGAAACAGCCCCATAACATGAATTAGTGAATGCTGTTCACCCACTATAACAAGAAAGTACATGACGCTGACGTGAAGTTGAACACGCAACTTTCTGATCTGGAGTCAGACGCGCTACCGTTGCGCCACAGAGGCAGCCCGAGTGGTCCGGTCCGATGGCGCTGTGTTACGTTATAGAAGAAACGTTTAAATAAGCTCTATTTTAGGAATCAAAAAGGTTTTCTGGCAATTGTCAGTGAACAAAATTCCAAAACTACAAGCGTACTTGGGTGGTAAGGTGCTGCATAGCATTTTAGCCTAAGTCCAAGATGTTTATAACACATGAGATTATTCAGCAACGCCTTGACAGGGATGACTAATGAGGCCAAAGAGTTCTTTTGGGGTCTCCCCACGTAGATTTAAATCCTGAGAGTAATGGCTTCTTCTGCTCAAGTGTGTGATGGGATTTTGTTTACTTTGCCAGTGCCCCATTTTTAAGCCTATGGCTTTTGATTTCTTTCGATCGATCGATCGATCGATCTTTGCAAAGTAAATAAGTATTCAACTGCGGACTCTTGATTGACATTGCCATCCCTCTGAACTTTAGAAGCATGCGCTTTGGCCTCAAAACTCCTCCTACTTTTGGCGGCAGGAAAAAAAGGCTACAACCCATACACACGCACAAGAAAAGGTTCCGATGGCGCTGTGTTACGTTATAGAAGAAACGTTTAAATAAGCTCTATTTTCAGAATCAAAAAGGTTTTCTGGCAATTGTCAGTGAACAAAATTCCCAAACTACAAGCGTACTTGGGTGGTAAGGTGCAGCATAGCATTTTAGCCTAAGTCCAAGATGTTTATAACACATGAGATTATTCAGCAACGCCTTGACAGGGATGACTAATGAGGCCAAAGAGTTCTTTTGGGGTCTCCCCACGTAGATTTAAATCCTGAGAGTAATGGCTTCTTCTGCTCAAGTGTGTGATGGGATTTTGTTTACTTTGCCAGTGCCCCATTTTTAAGCCTATGGCTTTTGATTTTTTTCGATCAATCGATTGATCGATCTTTCCAAAGTAAATAAGTATTCAACTGCGGACTCTTGATTGACATTGCCATCCCTCTGAACTTTAGAAGCATGCGCTTTGGCCTCAAAACTCCTCCTACTTTTGGCGGCAGGAAAAAAAGGCTACAACCCATACACACGCACAAGAAAAGGTTCCGATGGCGCTGTGTTACGTTATAGAAGAAACGTTTAAATAAGCTCTATTTTCAGAATCAAAAAGGTTTTCTGGCAATTGTCAGTGAACAAAATTCCCAAACTACAAGCGTACTTGGGTGGTAAGGTGCAGCATAGCATTTTAGCCTAAGTCCAAGATGTTTATAACACATGAGATTATTCAGCAACGCCTTGACAGGGATGACTAATGAGGCCAAAGAGTTCTTTTGGGGTCTCCCCACGTAGATTTAAATCCTGAGAGTAATGGCTTCTTCTGCTCAAGTGTGTGATGGGATTTTGTTTACTTTGCCAGTGCCCCATTTTTAAGCCTATGGCTTTTGATTTCTTTCGATCGATCGATCTTTGCAAAGTAAACAAGTATTCAACTGCGGACTCTTGATTGACATTGCCATCCCTCTGAACTTTAGAAGCATGCGCTTTGGCCTCAAAACTCCTCCTACTTTTGGCGGCAGGAAAAAAAGGCTACAACCCATACACACGCACAAGAAAAGGTTCCGATGGCGCTGTGTTACGTTATAGAAGAAACGTTTAAATAAGCTCTATTTTCAGAATCAAAAAGGTTTTCTGGCAATTGTCAGTGAACAAAATTCCCAAACTACAAGCGTACTTGGGTGGTAAGGTGCAGCATAGCATTTTAGCCTAAGTCCAAGATGTTTATAACACATGAGATTATTCAGCAACGCCTTGACAGGGATGACTAATGAGGCCAAAGAGTTCTTTTGGGGTCTCCCCACGTAGATTTAAATCCTGAGAGTAATGGCTTCTTCTGCTCAAGTGTGTGATGGGATTTTGTTTACTTTGCCAGTGCCCCATTTTTAAGCCTACGGCTTTTGATTTCTTTCGATCGATCGATCGATCGATCTTTGCAAAGTAAATAAGTATTCAACTGCGGACTCTTGATTGACATTGCCATCCCTCTGAACTTTAGAAGCATGCGCTTTGGCCTCAAAACTCCTCCTACTTTTGGCGGCAGGAAAAAAAGGCTACAACCCATACACACGCACAAGAAAAGGTTCCTGAAGCAGCTAATGAGTTGTTGTGGCCGAGTGGTTAAGGCGATGGACTAGAAATCCATTGGGAATTTCCGGCGCAGGTTCGAATCCTGCCAACAACGCGGTTTATGTTGTTCCCGTACGGGCCCCTGCTGGCAGGCCATTTGGCGGAAGTAAAGAATCCCTGGTTGGTTTTGTACCAGGGCCAGATTTAGAATATGTATTTTATGAAAGCTAAACTCAAACGGAAGCGCTGCCGACAGACATCACACAGCCCTGCTCTTGACGTTCGGCATGAGAACTGGCAGCGGTGGAATTTGAACCCACGCCTCCGAAGAGACTGGAGCCTAAATCCTGCGCCTTAGACCACTCGGCCACGCTACCTGTTGCTCAGTTTGACAATAAATGCGACCAGCGAAACCGTGCAAAAAAAGGCGTTTCTATGATAGTAATTATGTTCAAACCATGTTCCGTGTGCATGGAACTTTAGATATCAATTACAGGCGCCGATTTGCGACACTGCACTGCGAAAGCATGTGTCGTTGCGATGGTGGTATAGTGGTAAGCATAGCTGCCTTCCAAGCAGTTGACCTGGGTTTGATTCTCGGCCATCGCATGCTGTACTTTTGAGTTATACATGTGTATATGCAGTTTCATTCACAACTAAAGCTCTCAGAGGGCAATGGCCAAACTGTCAAACAGTTGAGTATTAGAGCATTTGAACTAATCCTCTTGGCAGATCGCATGATTGCGGAGTGACAGGTATGAAACAGCCCCATAACATGAATTAGTGAATGCTGTTCACCCACTATAACAAGAAAGTACATGACGCTGACGTGAAGTTGAACACGCAACTTTCTGATCTGGAGTCAGACGCGCTACCGTTGCGCCACAGAGGCAGCCCGAGTGGTCCGGTCCGATGGCGCTGTGTTACGTTATAGAAGAAACGTTTAAATAAGCTCTATTTTAGGAATCAAAAAGGTTTTCTGGCAATTGTCAGTGAACAAAATTCCAAAACTACAAGCGTACTTGGGTGGTAAGGTGCTGCATAGCATTTTAGCCTAAGTCCAAGATGTTTATAACACATGAGATTATTCAGCAACGCCTTGACAGGGATGACTAATGAGGCCAAAGAGTTCTTTTGGGGTCTCCCCACGTAGATTTAAATCCTGAGAGTAATGGCTTCTTCTGCTCAAGTGTGTGATGGGATTTTGTTTACTTTGCCAGTGCCCCATTTTTAAGCCTATGGCTTTTGATTTCTTTCGATCGATCGATCGATCGATCTTTGCAAAGTAAATAAGTATTCAACTGCGGACTCTTGATTGACATTGCCATCCCTCTGAACTTTAGAAGCATGCGCTTTGGCCTCAAAACTCCTCCTACTTTTGGCGGCAGGAAAAAAAGGCTACAACCCATACACACGCACAAGAAAAGGTTCCGATGGCGCTGTGTTACGTTATAGAAGAAACGTTTAAATAAGCTCTATTTTCAGAATCAAAAAGGTTTTCTGGCAATTGTCAGTGAACAAAATTCCCAAACTACAAGCGTACTTGGGTGGTAAGGTGCAGCATAGCATTTTAGCCTAAGTCCAAGATGTTTATAACACATGAGATTATTCAGCAACGCCTTGACAGGGATGACTAATGAGGCCAAAGAGTTCTTTTGGGGTCTCCCCACGTAGATTTAAATCCTGAGAGTAATGGCTTCTTCTGCTCAAGTGTGTGATGGGATTTTGTTTACTTTGCCAGTGCCCCATTTTTAAGCCTATGGCTTTTGATTTTTTTCGATCAATCGATTGATCGATCTTTCCAATGTAAATAAGTATTCAACTGCGGACTCTTGATTGACATTGCCATCCCTCTGAACTTTAGAAGCATGCGCTTTGGCCTCAAAACTCCTCCTACTTTTGGCGGCAGGAAAAAAAGGCTACAACCCATACACACGCACAAGAAAAGGTTCCGATGGCGCTGTGTTACGTTATAGAAGAAACGTTTAAATAAGCTCTATTTTCAGAATCAAAAAGGTTTTCTGGCAATTGTCAGTGAACAAAATTCCCAAACTACAAGCGTACTTGGGTGGTAAGGTGCAGCATAGCATTTTAGCCTAAGTCCAAGATGTTTATAACACATGAGATTATTCAGCAACGCCTTGACAGGGATGACTAATGAGGCCAAAGAGTTCTTTTGGGGTCTCCCCACGTAGATTTAAATCCTGAGAGTAATGGCTTCTTCTGCTCAAGTGTGTGATGGGATTTTGTTTACTTTGCCAGTGCCCCATTTTTAAGCCTATGGCTTTTGATTTCTTTCGATCGATCGATCTTTGCAAAGTAAACAAGTATTCAACTGCGGACTCTTGATTGACATTGCCATCCCTCTGAACTTTAGAAGCATGCGCTTTGGCCTCAAAACTCCTCCTACTTTTGGCGGCAGGAAAAAAAGGCTACAACCCATACACACGCACAAGAAAAGGTTCCGATGGCGCTGTGTTACGTTATAGAAGAAACGTTTAAATAAGCTCTATTTTCAGAATCAAAAAGGTTTTCTGGCAATTGTCAGTGAACAAAATTCCCAAACTACAAGCGTACTTGGGTGGTAAGGTGCAGCATAGCATTTTAGCCTAAGTCCAAGATGTTTATAACACATGAGATTATTCAGCAACGCCTTGACAGGGATGACTAATGAGGCCAAAGAGTTCTTTTGGGGTCTCCCCACGTAGATTTAAATCCTGAGAGTAATGGCTTCTTCTGCTCAAGTGTGTGATGGGATTTTGTTTACTTTGCCAGTGCCCCATTTTTAAGCCAATGGCTTTTGATTTCTTTCGATCGATCGATCGATCTTTGCAAAGTAAATAAGTATTCAACTGCGGACTCTTGATTGACATTGCCATCCCTCTGAACTTTAGAAGCATGCGCTTTGGCCTCAAAACTCCTCCTACTTTTGGCGGCAGGAAAAAAAGGCTACAACCCATACACACGCACAAGAAAAGGTTCCTGAAGCAGCTAATGAGTTGTTGTGGCCGAGTGGTTAAGGCGATGGACTAGAAATCCATTGGGAATTTCCGGCGCAGGTTCGAATCCTGCCAACAACGCGGTTTATGTTGTTCCCGTACGGGCCCCTGCTGGCAGGCCATTTGGCGGAAGTAAAGAATCCCTGGTTGGCTTTTGACCAGGGCCAGATTTAGAATATGTATTTTATGAAAGCTAAACTCAAACGGAAGCGCTGCCGACAGACATCACACAGCCCTGCTCTTGACGTTCGGCATGAGAACTGGCAGCGGTGGAATTTGAACCCACGCCTCCGAAGAGACTGGAGCCTAAATCCTGCGCCTTAGACCACTCGGCCACGCTACCTGTTGCTCAGTTTGACAAGAAATGCGACCAGCGAAACCGTGCAAAAAAAGGCGTTTCTATGATAGTAATTATGTTCAAACCATGTTCCGTGTGCATGGAACTTTAGATATCAATTACAGGCGCCGATTTGCGACACTGCACTGCGAAAGCATGTGTCGTTGCGATGGTGGTATAGTGGTAAGCATAGCTGCCTTCCAAGCAGTTGACCTGGGTTTGATTCTCGGCCATCGCATGCTGTACTTTTGAGTTATACATGTGTATATGCAGTTTCATTCACAACTAAAGCTCTCAGAGGGCAATGGCCAAACTGTCAAACAGTTGAGTATTAGAGCATTTGAACTAATCCTCTTGGCAGATCGCATGATTGCGGAGTGACAGGTATGAAACAGCCCCATAACATGAATTAGTGAATGCTGTTCACCCACTATAACAAGAAAGTACATGACGCTGACGTGAAGTTGAACACGCAACTTTCTGATCTGGAGTCAGACGCGCTACCGTTGCGCCACAGAGGCAGCCCGAGTGGTCCGGTCCGATGGCGCTGTGTTACGTTATAGAAGAAACGTTTAAATAAGCTCTATTTTAGGAATCAAAAAGGTTTTCTGGCAATTGTCAGTGAACAAAATTCCAAAACTACAAGCGTACTTGGGTGGTAAGGTGCTGCATAGCATTTTAGCCTAAGTCCAAGATGTTTATAACACATGAGATTATTCAGCAACGCCTTGACAGGGATGACTAATGAGGCCAAAGAGTTCTTTTGGGGTCTCCCCACGTAGATTTAAATCCTGAGAGTAATGGCTTCTTCTGCTCAAGTGTGTGATGGGATTTTGTTTACTTTGCCAGTGCCCCATTTTTAAGCCTATGGCTTCTGATTTCTTTCGATCGATCGATCGATCTTTGCAAAGTAAATAAGTATTCAACTGCGGACTCTTGATTGACATTGCCATCCCTCTGAACTTTAGAAGCATGCGCTTTGGCCTCAAAACTCCTCCTACTTTTGGCGGCAGGAAAAAAAGGCTACAACCCATACACACGCACAAGAAAAGGTTCCGATGGCGCTGTGTTACGTTATAGAAGAAACGTTTAAATAAGCTCTATTTTCAGAATCAAAAAGGTTTTCTGGCAATTGTCAGTGAACAAAATTCCCAAACTACAAGCGTACTTGGGTGGTAAGGTGCAGCATAGCATTTTAGCCTAAGTCCAAGATGTTTATAACACATGAGATTATTCAGCAACGCCTTGACAGGGATGACTAATGAGGCCAAAGAGTTCTTTTGGGGTCTCCCCACGTAGATTTAAATCCTGAGAGTAATGGCTTCTTCTGCTCAAGTGTGTGATGGGATTTTGTTTACTTTGCCAGTGCCCCATTTTTAAGCCTATGGCTTTTGATTTTTTTCGATCAATCGATTGATCGATCTTTCCAAAGTAAATAAGTATTCAACTGCGGACTCTTGATTGACATTGCCATCCCTCTGAACTTTAGAAGCATGCGCTTTGGCCTCAAAACTCCTCCTACTTTTGGCGGCAGGAAAAAAAGGCTACAACCCATACACACGCACAAGAAAAGGTTCCGATGGCGCTGTGTTACGTTATAGAAGAAACGTTTAAATAAGCTCTATTTTCAGAATCAAAAAGGTTTTCTGGCAATTGTCAGTGAACAAAATTCCCAAACTACAAGCGTACTTGGGTGGTAAGGTGCAGCATAGCATTTTAGCCTAAGTCCAAGATGTTTATAACACATGAGATTATTCAGCAACGCCTTGACAGGGATGACTAATGAGGCCAAAGAGTTCTTTTGGGGTCTCCCCACGTAGATTTAAATCCTGAGAGTAATGGCTTCTTCTGCTCAAGTGTGTGATGGGATTTTGTTTACTTTGCCAGTGCCCCATTTTTAAGCCTATGGCTTTTGATTTCTTTCGATCGATCGATCTTTGCAAAGTAAACAAGTATTCAACTGCGGACTCTTGATTGACATTGCCATCCCTCTGAACTTTAGAAGCATGCGCTTTGGCCTCAAAACTCCTCCTACTTTTGGCGGCAGGAAAAAAAGGCTACAACCCATACACACGCACAAGAAAAGGTTCCGATGGCGCTGTGTTACGTTATAGAAGAAACGTTTAAATAAGCTCTATTTTCAGAATCAAAAAGGTTTTCTGGCAATTGTCAGTGAACAAAATTCCCAAACTACAAGCGTACTTGGGTGGTAAGGTGCAGCATAGCATTTTAGCCTAAGTCCAAGATGTTTATAACACATGAGATTATTCAGCAACGCCTTGACAGGGATGACTAATGAGGCCAAAGAGTTCTTTTGGGGTCTCCCCACGTAGATTTAAATCCTGAGAGTAATGGCTTCTTCTGCTCAAGTGTGTGATGGGATTTTGTTTACTTTGCCAGTGCCCCATTTTTAAGCCAATGGCTTTTGATTTCTTTCGATCGATCGATCGATCTTTGCAAAGTAAATAAGTATTCAACTGCGGACTCTTGATTGACATTGCCATCCCTCTGAACTTTAGAAGCATGCGCTTTGGCCTCAAAACTCCTCCTACTTTTGGCGGCAGGAAAAAAAGGCTACAACCCATACACACGCACAAGAAAAGGTTCCGATGGCGCTGTGTTACGTTATAGAAGAAACGTTTAAATAAGCTCTATTTTCAGAATCAAAAAGGTTTTCTGGCAATTGTCAGTGAACAAAATTCCCAAACTACAAGCGTACTTGGGTGGTAAGGTGCAGCATAGCATTTTAGCCTAAGTCCAAGATGTTTATAACACATGAGATTATTCAGCAACGCCTTGACAGGGATGACTAATGAGGCCAAAGAGTTCTTTTGGGGTCTCCCCACGTAGATTTAAATCCTGAGAGTAATGGCTTCTTCTGCTCAAGTGTGTGATGGGATTTTGTTTACTTTGCCAGTGCCCCATTTTTAAGCCTATGGCTTTTGATTTTTTTCGATCAATCGATTGATCGATCTTTGCAAAGTAAATAAGTATTCAACTGCGGACTCTTGATTGACATTGCCATCCCTCTGAACTTTAGAAGCATGCGCTTTGGCCTCAAAACTCCTCCTACTTTTGGCGGCAGGAAAAAAAGGCTACAACCCATACACACGCACAAGAAAAGGTTCCGATGGCGCTGTGTTACGTTATAGAAGAAACGTTTAAATAAGCTCTATTTTCAGAATCAAAAAGGTTTTCTGGCAATTGTCAGTGAACAAAATTCCCAAACTACAAGCGTACTTGGGTGGTAAGGTGCAGCATAGCATTTTAGCCTAAGTCCAAGATGTTTATAACACATGAGATTATTCAGCAACGCCTTGACAGGGATGACTAATGAGGCCAAAGAGTTCTTTTGGGGTCTCCCCACGTAGATTTAAATCCTGAGAGTAATGGCTTCTTCTGCTCAAGTGTGTGATGGGATTTTGTTTACTTTGCCAGTGCCCCATTTTTAAGCCTATGGCTTTTGATTTCTTTCGATCGATCGATCTTTGCAAAGTAAATAAGTATTCAACTGCGGACTCTTGATTGACATTGCCATCCCTCTGAACTTTAGAAGCATGCGCTTTGGCCTCAAAACTCCTCCTACTTTTGGCGGCAGGAAAAAAAGGCTACAACCCATACACACGCACAAGAAAAGGTTCCGATGGCGCTGTGTTACGTTATAGAAGAAACGTTTAAATAAGCTCTATTTTCAGAATCAAAAAGGTTTTCTGGCAATTGTCAGTGAACAAAATTCCCAAACTACAAGCGTACTTGGGTGGTAAGGTGCAGCATAGCATTTTAGCCTAAGTCCAAGATGTTTATAACACATGAGATTATTCAGCAACGCCTTGACAGGGATGACTAATGAGGCCAAAGAGTTCTTTTGGGGTCTCCCCACGTAGATTTAAATCCTGAGAGTAATGGCTTCTTCTGCTCAAGTGTGTGATGGGATTTTGTTTACTTTGCCAGTGCCCCATTTTTAAGCCAATGGCTTTTGATTTCTTTCGATCGATCGATCGATCTTTGCAAAGTAAATAAGTATTCAACTGCGGACTCTTGATTGACATTGCCATCCCTCTGAACTTTAGAAGCATGCGCTTTGGCCTCAAAACTCCTCCTACTTTTGGCGGCAGGAAAAAAAGGCTACAACCCATACACACGCACAAGAAAAGGTTCCGATGGCGCTGTGTTACGTTATAGAAGAAACGTTTAAATAAGCTCTATTTTCAGAATCAAAAAGGTTTTCTGGCAATTGTCAGTGAACAAAATTCCCAAACTACAAGCGTACTTGGGTGGTAAGGTACAGCATAGCATTTTAGCCTAAGTCCAAGATGTTTATAACACATGAGATTATTCAGCAACGCCTTGACAGGGATGACTAATGAGGCCAAAGAGTTCTTTTGGGGTCTCCCCACGTAGATTTAAATCCTGAGAGTAATGGCTTCTTCTGCTCAAGTGTGTGATGGGATTTTGTTTACTTTGCCAGTGCCCCATTTTTAAGCCTATGGCTTTTGATTTCTTTCGATCGATCGATCGATCTTTGCAAAGTAAATAAGTATTCAACTGCGGACTCTTGATTGACATTGCCATCCCTCTGAACTTTAGAAGCATGCGCTTTGGCCTCAAAACTCCTCCTACTTTTAGCGGCAGGAAAAAAAGGCTACAACCCATACACACGCACAAGAAAAGGTTCCCGTTCCTGCCAACAACGTGGTTCATGGTGTTCCCGTACGGGCCCCTGCTGGCAGGCCATTTGGCGGAAGTAAAGAATCCCTTGTTGGCTCTTGACCCGGGCCAGATTTAGAATATGTATTTTATGAAAGCTAAACTCAAACGGAAGCGCTGCCGACAGACATCACACAGCCCTGCTCTTGACGTTCGGCATGAGAACTGGCAGCGGTGGAATTTGAACCCACGCCTCCGAAGAGACTGGAGCCTAAATCCTGCGCCTTAGACCACTCGGCCACGCTACCTGTTGCTCAGTTGGACAAGAAATGCGACCAGCGAAACCGTGCAAAAAAAGGCGTTTCTATGATAGTAATTATCTTCAAACCATGTTCCGTGTGCATGGAACTTTCGATATCAATTACAGGCGCCGATTTGCGACACTGCACTGCGAAAGCATGTGTCCTTGCGATGGTGGTATAGTGGTAAGCATAGCTGCCTTCCAAGCAGTTGACCCGGGTTCGATTCTCGGCCATCGCATGCTGTACTTTTGAGTTATACTTGTGTATATGCAGTTTCATTCACAACTAAAGCTCTCAGAGGGCAATGGCCAAACTGTCAAACAGTTGAGTATTAGAGCATTTGAACTAATCCTCTTGGCAGATCGCATGATTGCGGAGTGACAGGTATGAAACAGCCCCATAACATGAATGAGTGAATGCTGTTCACCCACTATAACAAGAATCAACAAAGTACATGACGCTGACGTGAAGTTGAACACGCAACTTTCTGATCTGGAGTCAGACGCGCTACCGTTGCGCCACAGAGGCAGCCCGAGTGGTCCGGTCCGATGGCGCTGTGTTACGTTATAGAAGAAACGCTCAAATAAGCTCTATTTTCAGAATCAAAAAGGTTTTCTGGCAATTGTCAGTGAACAAAATTCCCAAACTACAAGCGTACTTGGGTGGTAAGGTGCAGCATAGCATTTTAGCCTAAGTCCAAGATGTTTATAACACATGAGATTATTCAGCAACGCCTTGACAGGGATGACTAATGAGGCCAAAGAGTTCTTTTGGGGTCTCCCCACGTAGATTTAAATCCTGAGAGTAATGGCTTCTTCTGCTCAAGTGTGTGATGGGATTTTGTTTACTTTGCCAGTGCCCCATTTTTAAGCCTATGGCTTTTGATTTCTTTCGATCGATCGATCGATCTTTGCAAAGTAAATAAGTATTCAACTGCGGACTCTTGATTGACATTGCCATCCCTCTGAACTTTAGAAGCATGCGCTTTGGCCTCAAAACTCCTCCTACTTTTGGCGGCAGGAAAAAAAGGCTACAACCCATACACACGCACAAGAAAAGGTTCCGATGGCGCTGTGTTACGTTATAGAAGAAACGTTTAAATAAGCTCTATTTTCAGAATCAAAAAGGTTTTCTGGCAATTGTCAGTGAACAAAATTCCCAAACTACAAGCGTACTTGGGTGGTAAGGTACAGCATAGCATTTTAGCCTAAGTCCAAGATGTTTATAACACATGAGATTATTCAGCAACGCCTTGACAGGGATGACTAATGAGGCCAAAGAGTTCTTTTGGGGTCTCCCCACGTAGATTTAAATCCTGAGAGTAATGGCTTCTTCTGCTCAAGTGTGTGATGGGATTTTGTTTACTTTGCCAGTGCCCCATTTTTAAGCCTATGGCTTTTGATTTCTTTCGATCGATCGATCGATCTTTGCAAAGTAAATAAGTATTCAACTGCGGACTCTTGATTGACATTGCCATCCCTCTGAACTTTAGAAGCATGCGCTTTGGCCTCAAAACTCCTCCTACTTTTGGCGGCAGGAAAAAAAGGCTACAACCCATACACACGCACAAGAAAAGGTTCCCGTAAGCATCTAATGAGTTGTTGTGGCCGAGTGGTTAAGGCGATGGACTAGAAAACCATTGGGAATTTCCCGCGCAGGTTCGAATCCTGCCAACAACGTGGTTCATGTTGTTCCCGTATGGGCCCCTGCTGGCAGGCCATTTGGCGGAAGTAAAGAATCCCTTGTTAGCTCTTGACCAGGGCCAGATTTAGAATATGTATTTTATGAAAGCTAAACTCAAACGGAAGCGCTGCCGACAGACATCACACAGCCCTGCTCTTGACGTTCGGCATGAGAACTGGCAGCGGTGGAATTTGAACCCACGCCTCCGAAGAGACTGGAGCCTAAATCCTGCGCCTTAGACCACTCGGCCACGCTACCTGTTGCTCAGTTGGACAAGAAATGCGACCAGCGAAACCGTGCAAAAAAAGGCGTTTCTATGATAGTAATTATCTTCAAACCATGTTCCGTGTGCATGGAACTTTTGATATCAATTACAGGCGCCGATTTGCGACACTGCACTGCAAAAGCATGTGTCCTTGCGATGGTGGTATAGTGGTAAGCATAGCTGCCTTCCAAGCAGTTGACCCGGGTTCGATTCTCGGCCATCGCATGCTGTACTTTTGAGTTATACTTGTGTATATGCAGTTTCATTCACAACTAAAGCTCTCAGAGGGCAATGGCCAAACTGTCAAACAGTTGAGTATTAGAGCATTTGAACTAATCCTCTTGGCAGATCGCATGATTGCGGAGTGACAGGTATGAAACAGCCCCATAACATGAATGAGTGAATGCTGTTCACCCACTATAACAAGAATCAACAAAGTACATGACGCTGACGTGAAGTTGAACACGCAACTTTCTGATCTGGAGTCAGACGCGCTACCGTTGCGCCACAGAGGCAGCCCGAGTGGTCTGGTCCGATGGCGCTGTGTTACGTTATAGAAGAAACGCTCAAATAAGCTCTATTTTCAGAATCAAAAAGGTTTTCTGGCAATTGTCAGTGAACAAAATTCCCAAACTACAAGCGTACTTGGGTGGTAAGGTGCAGCATAGCATTTTAGCCTAAGTCCAAGATGTTTATAACACATGAGATTATTCAGCAACGCCTTGACAGGGATGACTAATGAGGCCAAAGAGTTCTTTTGGGGTCTCCCCACGTAGATTTAAATCCTGAGAGTAATGGCTTCTTCTGCTCAAGTGTGTGATGGGATTTTGTTTACTTTGCCAGTGCCCCATTTTTAAGCCTATGGCTTTTGATTTCTTTCGATCGATCGATCGATCGATCTTTGCAAAGTAAATAAGTATTCAACTGCGGACTCTTGATTGACATTGCCATCCCTCTGAACTTTAGAAGCATGCGCTTTGGCCTCAAAACTCCTCCTACTTTTGGCGGCAGGAAAAAAAGGCTACAACCCATACACACGCACAAGAAAAGGTTCCGATGGCGCTGTGTTACGTTATAGAAGAAACGTTTAAATAAGCTCTATTTTCAGAATCAAAAAGGTTTTCTGGCAATTGTCAGTGAACAAAATTCCCAAACTACAAGCGTACCTGGGTGGTAAGGTGCAGCATAGCATTTTAGCCTAAGTCCAAGATGTTTATAACACATGAGATTATTCAGCAACGCCTTGACAGGGATGACTAATGAGGCCAAAGAGTTCTTTTGGGGTCTCCCCACGTATATTTAAATCCTGAGAGTAATGGCTTCTTCTGCTCAAGTGTGTGATGGGATTTTGTTTACTTTGCCAGTGCCCCATTTTTAAGCCTATGGCTTTTGATTTCTTTCGATCGATCGATCGATCGATCTTTGCAAAGTAAATAAGTATTCAACTGCGGACTCTTGATTGACATTGCCATCCCTCTGAACTTTAGAAGCATGCGCTTTGGCCTCAAAACTCCTCCTACTTTTGGCGGCAGGAAAAAAAGGCTACAACCCATACACACGCACAAGAAAAGGTTCCGATGGCGCTGTGTTACGTTATAGAAGAAACGTTTAAATAAGCTCTATTTTCAGAATCAAAAAGGTTTTCTGGCAATTGTCAGTGAACAAAATTCCCAAACTACAAGCGTACTTGGGTGGTAAGGTGCAGCATAGCATTTTAGCCTAAGTCCAAGATGTTTATAACACATGAGATTATTCAGCAACGCCTTGACAGGGATGACTAATGAGGCCAAAGAGTTCTTTTGGGGTCTCCCCACGTAGATTTAAATCCTGAGAGTAATGGCTTCTTCTGCTCAAGTGTGTGATGGGATTTTGTTTACTTTGCCAGTGCCCCATTTTTAAGCCTATGGCTTTTGATTTCTTTCGATCGATCGATCGATCGATCTTTGCAAAGTAAATAAGTATTCAACTGCGGACTCTTGATTGACATTGCCATCCCTCTGAACTTTAGAAGCATGCGCTTTGGCCTCAAAACTCCTCCTACTTTTGGCGGCAGGAAAAAAAGGCTACAACCCATACACACGCACAAGAAAAGGTTCCGATGGCGCTGTGTTACGTTATAGAAGAAACGTTTAAAAAAGCTCTATTTTCAGAATCAAAAAGGTTTTCTGGCAATTGTCAGTGAACAAAATTCCCAAACTACAAGCGTACTTGGGTGGTAAGGTGCAGCATAGCATTTTAGCCTAAGTCCAAGATGTTTATAACACATGAGATTATTCAGCAACGCCTTGACAGGGATGACTAATGAGGCCAAAGAGTTCTTTTGGGGTCTCCCCACGTAGATTTAAATCCTGAGAGTAATGGCTTCTTCTGCTCAAGTGTGTGATGGGATTTTGTTTACTTTGCCAGTGCCCCATTTTTAAGCCTATGGCTTTTGATTTCTTTCGATCGATCGATCGATCGATCTTTGCAAAGTAAATAAGTATTCAACTGCGGACTCTTGATTGACATTGCCATCCCTCTGAACTTTAGAAGCATGCGCTTTGGCCTCAAAACTCCTCCTACTTTTGGCGGCAGGAAAAAAAGGCTACAACCCATACACACGCACAAGAAAAGGTTCCGATGGCGCTGTGTTACGTTATAGAAGAAACGTTTAAATAAGCTCTATTTTCAGAATCAAAAAGGTTTTCTGGCAATTGTCAGTGAACAAAATTCCCAAACTACAAGCGTACCTGGGTGGTAAGGTGCAGCATAGCATTTTAGCCTAAGTCCAAGATGTTTATAACACATGAGATTATTCAGCAACGCCTTGACAGGGATGACTAATGAGGCCAAAGAGTTCTTTTGGGGTCTCCCCACGTATATTTAAATCCTGAGAGTAATGGCTTCTTCTGCTCAAGTGTGTGATGGGATTTTGTTTACTTTGCCAGTGCCCCATTTTTAAGCCTATGGCTTTTGATTTCTTTCGATCGATCGATCGATCGATCTTTGCAAAGTAAATAAGTATTCAACTGCGGACTCTTGATTGACATTGCCATCCCTCTGAACTTTAGAAGCATGCGCTTTGGCCTCAAAACTCCTCCTACTTTTGGCGGCAGGAAAAAAAGGCTACAACCCATACACACGCACAAGAAAAGGTTCCGATGGCGCTGTGTTACGTTATAGAAGAAACGTTTAAATAAGCTCTATTTTCAGAATCAAAAAGGTTTTCTGGCAATTGTCAGTGAACAAAATTCCCAAACTACAAGCGTACTTGGGTGGTAAGGTGCAGCATAGCATTTTAGCCTAAGTCCAAGATGTTTATAACACATGAGATTATTCAGCAACGCCTTGACAGGGATGACTAATGAGGCCAAAGAGTTCTTTTGGGGTCTCCCCACGTAGATTTAAATCCTGAGAGTAATGGCTTCTTCTGCTCAAGTGTGTGATGGGATTTTGTTTACTTTGCCAGTGCCCCATTTTTAAGCCTATGGCTTTTGATTTCTTTCGATCGATCGATCGATCTTTGCAAAGTAAATAAGTATTCAACTGCGGACTCTTGATTGACATTGCCATCCCTCTGAACTTTAGAAGCATGCGCTTTGGCCTCAAAACTCCTCCTACTTTTGGCGGCAGGAAAAAAAGGCTACAACCCATACACACGCACAAGAAAAGGTTCCGATGGCGCTGTGTTACGTTATAGAAGAAACGTTTAAATAAGCTCTATTTTCAGAATCAAAAAGGTTTTCTGGCAATTGTCAGTGAACAAAATTCCCAAACTACAAGCGTACTTGGGTGGTAAGGTGCAGCATAGCATTTTAGCCTAAGTCCAAGATGTTTATAACACATGAGATTATTCAGCAACGCCTTGACAGGGATGACTAATGAGGCCAAAGAGTTCTTTTGGGGTCTCCCCACGTAGATTTAAATCCTGAGAGTAATGGCTTCTTCTGCTCAAGTGTGTGATGGGATTTTGTTTACTTTGCCAGTGCCCCATTTTTAAGCCTATGGCTTTTGATTTCTTTCGATCGATCGATCGATCGATCTTTGCAAAGTAAATAAGTATTCAACTGCGGACTCTTGATTGACATTGCCATCCCTCTGAACTTTAGAAGCATGCGCTTTGGCCTCAAAACTCCTCCTACTTTTGGCGGCAGGAAAAAAAGGCTACAACCCATACACACGCACAAGAAAAGGTTCCGATGGCGCTGTGTTACGTTATAGAAGAAACGTTTAAAAAAGCTCTATTTTCAGAATCAAAAAGGTTTTCTGGCAATTGTCAGTGAACAAAATTCCCAAACTACAAGCGTACTTGGGTGGTAAGGTGCAGCATAGCATTTTAGCCTAAGTCCAAGATGTTTATAACACATGAGATTATTCAGCAACGCCTTGACAGGGATGACTAATGAGGCCAAAGAGTTCTTTTGGGGTCTCCCCACGTAGATTTAAATCCTGAGAGTAATGGCTTCTTCTGCTCAAGTGTGTGATGGGATTTTGTTTACTTTGCCAGTGCCCCATTTTTAAGCCTATGGCTTTTGATTTCTTTCGATCGATCGATCGATCGATCTTTGCAAAGTAAATAAGTATTCAACTGCGGACTCTTGATTGACATTGCCATCCCTCTGAACTTTAGAAGCATGCGCTTTGGCCTCAAAACTCCTCCTACTTTTGGCGGCAGGAAAAAAAGGCTACAACCCATACACACGCACAAGAAAAGGTTCCGATGGCGCTGTGTTACGTTATAGAAGAAACGTTTAAATAAGCTCTATTTTCAGAATCAAAAAGGTTTTCTGGCAATTGTCAGTGAACAAAATTCCCAAACTACAAGCGTACCTGGGTGGTAAGGTGCAGCATAGCATTTTAGCCTAAGTCCAAGATGTTTATAACACATGAGATTATTCAGCAACGCCTTGACAGGGATGACTAATGAGGCCAAAGAGTTCTTTTGGGGTCTCCCCACGTATATTTAAATCCTGAGAGTAATGGCTTCTTCTGCTCAAGTGTGTGATGGGATTTTGTTTACTTTGCCAGTGCCCCATTTTTAAGCCTATGGCTTTTGATTTCTTTCGATCGATCGATCGATCGATCTTTGCAAAGTAAATAAGTATTCAACTGCGGACTCTTGATTGACATTGCCATCCCTCTGAACTTTAGAAGCATGCGCTTTGGCCTCAAAACTCCTCCTACTTTTGGCGGCAGGAAAAAAAGGCTACAACCCATACACACGCACAAGAAAAGGTTCCGATGGCGCTGTGTTACGTTATAGAAGAAACGTTTAAATAAGCTCTATTTTCAGAATCAAAAAGGTTTTCTGGCAATTGTCAGTGAACAAAATTCCCAAACTACAAGCGTACTTGGGTGGTAAGGTGCAGCATAGCATTTTAGCCTAAGTCCAAGATGTTTATAACACATGAGATTATTCAGCAACGCCTTGACAGGGATGACTAATGAGGCCAAAGAGTTCTTTTGGGGTCTCCCCACGTAGATTTAAATCCTGAGAGTAATGGCTTCTTCTGCTCAAGTGTGTGATGGGATTTTGTTTACTTTGCCAGTGCCCCATTTTTAAGCCTATGGCTTTTGATTTCTTTCGATCGATCGATCGATCTTTGCAAAGTAAATAAGTATTCAACTGCGGACTCTTGATTGACATTGCCATCCCTCTGAACTTTAGAAGCATGCGCTTTGGCCTCAAAACTCCTCCTACTTTTGGCGGCAGGAAAAAAAGGCTACAACCCATACACACGCACAAGAAAAGGTTCCGATGGCGCTGTGTTACGTTATAGAAGAAACGTTTAAAAAAGCTCTATTTTCAGAATCAAAAAGGTTTTCTGGCAATTGTCAGTGAACAAAATTCCCAAACTACAAGCGTACTTGGGTGGTAAGGTGCAGCATAGCATTTTAGCCTAAGTCCAAGATGTTTATAACACATGAGATTATTCAGCAACGCCTTGACAGGGATGACTAATGAGGCCAAAGAGTTCTTTTGGGGTCTCCCCACGTAGATTTAAATCCTGAGAGTAATGGCTTCTTCTGCTCAAGTGTGTGATGGGATTTTGTTTACTTTGCCAGTGCCCCATTTTTAAGCCTATGGCTTTTGATTTCTTTCGATCGATCGATCGATCGATCTTTGCAAAGTAAATAAGTATTCAACTGCGGACTCTTGATTGACATTGCCATCCCTCTGAACTTTAGAAGCATGCGCTTTGGCCTCAAAACTCCTCCTACTTTTGGCGGCAGGAAAAAAAGGCTACAACCCATACACACGCACAAGAAAAGGTTCCGATGGCGCTGTGTTACGTTATAGAAGAAACGTTTAAATAAGCTCTATTTTCAGAATCAAAAAGGTTTTCTGGCAATTGTCAGTGAACAAAATTCCCAAACTACAAGCGTACCTGGGTGGTAAGGTGCAGCATAGCATTTTAGCCTAAGTCCAAGATGTTTATAACACATGAGATTATTCAGCAACGCCTTGACAGGGATGACTAATGAGGCCAAAGAGTTCTTTTGGGGTCTCCCCACGTATATTTAAATCCTGAGAGTAATGGCTTCTTCTGCTCAAGTGTGTGATGGGATTTTGTTTACTTTGCCAGTGCCCCATTTTTAAGCCTATGGCTTTTGATTTCTTTCGATCGATCGATCGATCGATCTTTGCAAAGTAAATAAGTATTCAACTGCGGACTCTTGATTGACATTGCCATCCCTCTGAACTTTAGAAGCATGCGCTTTGGCCTCAAAACTCCTCCTACTTTTGGCGGCAGGAAAAAAAGGCTACAACCCATACACACGCACAAGAAAAGGTTCCGATGGCGCTGTGTTACGTTATAGAAGAAACGTTTAAATAAGCTCTATTTTCAGAATCAAAAAGGTTTTCTGGCAATTGTCAGTGAACAAAATTCCCAAACTACAAGCGTACTTGGGTGGTAAGGTGCAGCATAGCATTTTAGCCTAAGTCCAAGATGTTTATAACACATGAGATTATTCAGCAACGCCTTGACAGGGATGACTAATGAGGCCAAAGAGTTCTTTTGGGGTCTCCCCACGTAGATTTAAATCCTGAGAGTAATGGCTTCTTCTGCTCAAGTGTGTGATGGGATTTTGTTTACTTTGCCAGTGCCCCATTTTTAAGCCTATGGCTTTTGATTTCTTTCGATCGATCGATCGATCGATCTTTGCAAAGTAAATAAGTATTCAACTGCGGACTCTTGATTGACATTGCCATCCCTCTGAACTTTAGAAGCATGCGCTTTGGCCTCAAAACTCCTCCTACTTTTGGCGGCAGGAAAAAAAGGCTACAACCCATACACACGCACAAGAAAAGGTTCCGATGGCGCTGTGTTACGTTATAGAAGAAACGTTTAAATAAGCTCTATTTTCAGAATCAAAAAGGTTTTCTGGCAATTGTCAGTGAACAAAATTCCCAAACTACAAGCGTACTTGGGTGGTAAGGTGCAGCATAGCATTTTAGCCTAAGTCCAAGATGTTTATAACACATGAGATTATTCAGCAACGCCTTGACAGGGATGACTAATGAGGCCAAAGAGTTCTTTTGGGGTCTCCCCACGTAGATTTAAATCCTGAGAGTAATGGCTTCTTCTGCTCAAGTGTGTGATGGGATTTTGTTTACTTTGCCAGTGCCCCATTTTTAAGCCTATGGCTTTTGATTTCTTTCGATCGATCGATCGATCGATCTTTGCAAAGTAAATAAGTATTCAACTGCGGACTCTTGATTGACATTGCCATCCCTCTGAACTTTAGAAGCATGCGCTTTGGCCTCAAAACTCCTCCTACTTTTGGCGGCAGGAAAAAAAGGCTACAACCCATACACACGCACAAGAAAAGGTTCCGATGGCGCTGTGTTACGTTATAGAAGAAACGTTTAAAAAAGCTCTATTTTCAGAATCAAAAAGGTTTTCTGGCAATTGTCAGTGAACAAAATTCCCAAACTACAAGCGTACTTGGGTGGTAAGGTGCAGCATAGCATTTTAGCCTAAGTCCAAGATGTTTATAACACATGAGATTATTCAGCAACGCCTTGACAGGGATGACTAATGAGGCCAAAGAGTTCTTTTGGGGTCTCCCCACGTAGATTTAAATCCTGAGAGTAATGGCTTCTTCTGCTCAAGTGTGTGATGGGATTTTGTTTACTTTGCCAGTGCCCCATTTTTAAGCCTATGGCTTTTGATTTCTTTCGATCGATCGATCGATCGATCTTTGCAAAGTAAATAAGTATTCAACTGCGGACTCTTGATTGACATTGCCATCCCTCTGAACTTTAGAAGCATGCGCTTTGGCCTCAAAACTCCTCCTACTTTTGGCGGCAGGAAAAAAAGGCTACAACCCATACACACGCACAAGAAAAGGTTCCGATGGCGCTGTGTTACGTTATAGAAGAAACGTTTAAATAAGCTCTATTTTCAGAATCAAAAAGGTTTTCTGGCAATTGTCAGTGAACAAAATTCCCAAACTACAAGCGTACCTGGGTGGTAAGGTGCAGCATAGCATTTTAGCCTAAGTCCAAGATGTTTATAACACATGAGATTATTCAGCAACGCCTTGACAGGGATGACTAATGAGGCCAAAGAGTTCTTTTGGGGTCTCCCCACGTATATTTAAATCCTGAGAGTAATGGCTTCTTCTGCTCAAGTGTGTGATGGGATTTTGTTTACTTTGCCAGTGCCCCATTTTTAAGCCTATGGCTTTTGATTTCTTTCGATCGATCGATCGATCGATCTTTGCAAAGTAAATAAGTATTCAACTGCGGACTCTTGATTGACATTGCCATCCCTCTGAACTTTAGAAGCATGCGCTTTGGCCTCAAAACTCCTCCTACTTTTGGCGGCAGGAAAAAAAGGCTACAACCCATACACACGCACAAGAAAAGGTTCCGATGGCGCTGTGTTACGTTATAGAAGAAACGTTTAAATAAGCTCTATTTTCAGAATCAAAAAGGTTTTCTGGCAATTGTCAGTGAACAAAATTCCCAAACTACAAGCGTACTTGGGTGGTAAGGTGCAGCATAGCATTTTAGCCTAAGTCCAAGATGTTTATAACACATGAGATTATTCAGCAACGCCTTGACAGGGATGACTAATGAGGCCAAAGAGTTCTTTTGGGGTCTCCCCACGTAGATTTAAATCCTGAGAGTAATGGCTTCTTCTGCTCAAGTGTGTGATGGGATTTTGTTTACTTTGCCAGTGCCCCATTTTTAAGCCTATGGCTTTTGATTTCTTTCGATCGATCGATCGATCGATCTTTGCAAAGTAAATAAGTATTCAACTGCGGACTCTTGATTGACATTGCCATCCCTCTGAACTTTAGAAGCATGCGCTTTGGCCTCAAAACTCCTCCTACTTTTGGCGGCAGGAAAAAAAGGCTACAACCCATACACACGCACAAGAAAAGGTTCCGATGGCGCTGTGTTACGTTATAGAAGAAACGTTTAAATAAGCTCTATTTTCAGAATCAAAAAGGTTTTCTGGCAATTGTCAGTGAACAAAATTCCCAAACTACAAGCGTACTTGGGTGGTAAGGTGCAGCATAGCATTTTAGCCTAAGTCCAAGATGTTTATAACACATGAGATTATTCAGCAACGCCTTGACAGGGATGACTAATGAGGCCAAAGAGTTCTTTTGGGGTCTCCCCACGTAGATTTAAATCCTGAGAGTAATGGCTTCTTCTGCTCAAGTGTGTGATGGGATTTTGTTTACTTTGCCAGTGCCCCATTTTTAAGCCTATGGCTTTTGATTTCTTTCGATCGATCGATCGATCGATCTTTGCAAAGTAAATAAGTATTCAACTGCGGACTCTTGATTGACATTGCCATCCCTCTGAACTTTAGAAGCATGCGCTTTGGCCTCAAAACTCCTCCTACTTTTGGCGGCAGGAAAAAAAGGCTACAACCCATACACACGCACAAGAAAAGGTTCCGATGGCGCTGTGTTACGTTATAGAAGAAACGTTTAAAAAAGCTCTATTTTCAGAATCAAAAAGGTTTTCTGGCAATTGTCAGTGAACAAAATTCCCAAACTACAAGCGTACTTGGGTGGTAAGGTGCAGCATAGCATTTTAGCCTAAGTCCAAGATGTTTATAACACATGAGATTATTCAGCAACGCCTTGACAGGGATGACTAATGAGGCCAAAGAGTTCTTTTGGGGTCTCCCCACGTAGATTTAAATCCTGAGAGTAATGGCTTCTTCTGCTCAAGTGTGTGATGGGATTTTGTTTACTTTGCCAGTGCCCCATTTTTAAGCCTATGGCTTTTGATTTCTTTCGATCGATCGATCGATCGATCTTTGCAAAGTAAATAAGTATTCAACTGCGGACTCTTGATTGACATTGCCATCCCTCTGAACTTTAGAAGCATGCGCTTTGGCCTCAAAACTCCTCCTACTTTTGGCGGCAGGAAAAAAAGGCTACAACCCATACACACGCACAAGAAAAGGTTCCGATGGCGCTGTGTTACGTTATAGAAGAAACGTTTAAATAAGCTCTATTTTCAGAATCAAAAAGGTTTTCTGGCAATTGTCAGTGAACAAAATTCCCAAACTACAAGCGTACCTGGGTGGTAAGGTGCAGCATAGCATTTTAGCCTAAGTCCAAGATGTTTATAACACATGAGATTATTCAGCAACGCCTTGACAGGGATGACTAATGAGGCCAAAGAGTTCTTTTGGGGTCTCCCCACGTATATTTAAATCCTGAGAGTAATGGCTTCTTCTGCTCAAGTGTGTGATGGGATTTTGTTTACTTTGCCAGTGCCCCATTTTTAAGCCTATGGCTTTTGATTTCTTTCGATCGATCGATCGATCGATCTTTGCAAAGTAAATAAGTATTCAACTGCGGACTCTTGATTGACATTGCCATCCCTCTGAACTTTAGAAGCATGCGCTTTGGCCTCAAAACTCCTCCTACTTTTGGCGGCAGGAAAAAAAGGCTACAACCCATACACACGCACAAGAAAAGGTTCCGATGGCGCTGTGTTACGTTATAGAAGAAACGTTTAAATAAGCTCTATTTTCAGAATCAAAAAGGTTTTCTGGCAATTGTCAGTGAACAAAATTCCCAAACTACAAGCGTACTTGGGTGGTAAGGTGCAGCATAGCATTTTAGCCTAAGTCCAAGATGTTTATAACACATGAGATTATTCAGCAACGCCTTGACAGGGATGACTAATGAGGCCAAAGAGTTCTTTTGGGGTCTCCCCACGTAGATTTAAATCCTGAGAGTAATGGCTTCTTCTGCTCAAGTGTGTGATGGGATTTTGTTTACTTTGCCAGTGCCCCATTTTTAAGCCTATGGCTTTTGATTTCTTTCGATCGATCGATCGATCTTTGCAAAGTAAATAAGTATTCAACTGCGGACTCTTGATTGACATTGCCATCCCTCTGAACTTTAGAAGCATGCGCTTTGGCCTCAAAACTCCTCCTACTTTTGGCGGCAGGAAAAAAAGGCTACAACCCATACACACGCACAAGAAAAGGTTCCGATGGCGCTGTGTTACGTTATAGAAGAAACGTTTAAATAAGCTCTATTTTCAGAATCAAAAAGGTTTTCTGGCAATTGTCAGTGAACAAAATTCCCAAACTACAAGCGTACTTGGGTGGTAAGGTGCAGCATAGCATTTTAGCCTAAGTCCAAGATGTTTATAACACATGAGATTATTCAGCAACGCCTTGACAGGGATGACTAATGAGGCCAAAGAGTTCTTTTGGGGTCTCCCCACGTAGATTTAAATCCTGAGAGTAATGGCTTCTTCTGCTCAAGTGTGTGATGGGATTTTGTTTACTTTGCCAGTGCCCCATTTTTAAGCCTATGGCTTTTGATTTCTTTCGATCGATCGATCGATCGATCTTTGCAAAGTAAATAAGTATTCAACTGCGGACTCTTGATTGACATTGCCATCCCTCTGAACTTTAGAAGCATGCGCTTTGGCCTCAAAACTCCTCCTACTTTTGGCGGCAGGAAAAAAAGGCTACAACCCATACACACGCACAAGAAAAGGTTCCGATGGCGCTGTGTTACGTTATAGAAGAAACGTTTAAATAAGCTCTATTTTCAGAATCAAAAAGGTTTTCTGGCAATTGTCAGTGAACAAAATTCCCAAACTACAAGCGTACTTGGGTGGTAAGGTGCAGCATAGCATTTTAGCCTAAGTCCAAGATGTTTATAACACATGAGATTATTCAGCAACGCCTTGACAGGGATGACTAATGAGGCCAAAGAGTTCTTTTGGGGTCTCCCCACGTAGATTTAAATCCTGAGAGTAATGGCTTCTTCTGCTCAAGTGTGTGATGGGATTTTGTTTACTTTGCCAGTGCCCCATTTTTAAGCCTATGGCTTTTGATTTCTTTCGATCGATCGATCGATCTTTGCAAAGTAAATAAGTATTCAACTGCGGACTCTTGATTGACATTGCCATCCCTCTGAACTTTAGAAGCATGCGCTTTGGCCTCAAAACTCCTCCTACTTTTGGCGGCAGGAAAAAAAGGCTACAACCCATACACACGCACAAGAAAAGGTTCCGATGGCGCTGTGTTACGTTATAGAAGAAACGTTTAAATAAGCTCTATTTTCAGAATCAAAAAGGTTTTCTGGCAATTGTCAGTGAACAAAATTCCCAAACTACAAGCGTACTTGGGTGGTAAGGTGCAGCATAGCATTTTAGCCTAAGTCCAAGATGTTTATAACACATGAGATTATTCAGCAACGCCTTGACAGGGATGACTAATGAGGCCAAAGAGTTCTTTTGGGGTCTCCCCACGTAGATTTAAATCCTGAGAGTAATGGCTTCTTCTGCTCAAGTGTGTGATGGGATTTTGTTTACTTTGCCAGTGCCCCATTTTTAAGCCTATGGCTTTTGATTTCTTTCGATCGATCGATCGATCGATCTTTGCAAAGTAAATAAGTATTCAACTGCGGACTCTTGATTGACATTGCCATCCCTCTGAACTTTAGAAGCATGCGCTTTGGCCTCAAAACTCCTCCTACTTTTGGCGGCAGGAAAAAAAGGCTACAACCCATACACACGCACAAGAAAAGGTTCCGATGGCGCTGTGTTACGTTATAGAAGAAACGTTTAAATAAGCTCTATTTTCAGAATCAAAAAGGTTTTCTGGCAATTGTCAGTGAACAAAATTCCCAAACTACAAGCGTACTTGGGTGGTAAGGTGCAGCATAGCATTTTAGCCTAAGTCCAAGATGTTTATAACACATGAGATTATTCAGCAACGCCTTGACAGGGATGACTAATGAGGCCAAAGAGTTCTTTTGGGGTCTCCCCACGTAGATTTAAATCCTGAGAGTAATGGCTTCTTCTGCTCAAGTGTGTGATGGGATTTTGTTTACTTTGCCAGTGCCCCATTTTTAAGCCTATGGCTTTTGATTTCTTTCGATCGATCGATCGATCGATCTTTGCAAAGTAAATAAGTATTCAACTGCGGACTCTTGATTGACATTGCCATCCCTCTGAACTTTAGAAGCATGCGCTTTGGCCTCAAAACTCCTCCTACTTTTGGCGGCAGGAAAAAAAGGCTACAACCCATACACACGCACAAGAAAAGGTTCCGATGGCGCTGTGTTACGTTATAGAAGAAACGTTTAAATAAGCTCTATTTTCAGAATCAAAAAGGTTTTCTGGCAATTGTCAGTGAACAAAATTCCCAAACTACAAGCGTACTTGGGTGGTAAGGTTCAGCATAGCATTTTAGCCTAAGTCCAAGATGTTTATAACACATGAGATTATTCAGCAACGCCTTGACAGGGATGACTATAATGAGGCCAAAGAGTTCTTTTGGGGTCTCCCCACGTAGATTTAAATCCTGAGAGTAATGGCTTCTTCTGCTCAAGTGTGTGATGGGATTTTGTTTACTTTGCCAGTGCCCCATTTTTAAGCCTATGGCTTTTGATTTCTTTCGATCGATCGATCGATCTTTGCAAAGTAAATAAGTATTCAACTGCGGACTCTTGATTGACATTGCCATCCCTCTGAACTTTAGAAGCATGCGCTTTGGCCTCAAAACTCCTCCTACTTTTGGCGGCAGGAAAAAAAGGCTACAACCCATACACACGCACAAGAAAAGGTTCCGATGGCGCTGTGTTACGTTATAGAAGAAACGTTTAAATAAGCTCTATTTTCAGAATCAAAAAGGTTTTCTGGCAATTGTCAGTGAACAAAATTCCCAAACTACAAGCGTACTTGGGTGGTAAGGTGCAGCATAGCATTTTGGCCTAAGTCCAAGATGTTTATAACACATGAGATTATTCAGCAACGCCTTGACAGGGATGACTAATGAGGCCAAAGAGTTCTTTTGGGGTCTCCCCACGTAGATTTAAATCCTGAGAGTAATGGCTTCTTCTGCTCAAGTGTGTGATGGGATTTTGTTTACTTTGCCAGTGCCCCATTTTTAAGCCTATGGCTTTTGATTTCTTTCGATCGATCGATCGATCGATCTTTGCAAAGTAAATAAGTATTCAACTGCGGACTCTTGATTGACATTGCCATCCCTCTGAACTTTAGAAGCATGCGCTTTGGCCTCAAAACTCCTCCTACTTTTGGCGGCAGGAAAAAAAGGCTACAACCCATACACACGCACAAGAAAAGGTTCCGATGGCGCTGTGTTACGTTATAGAAGAAACGTTTAAATAAGCTCTATTTTCAGAATCAAAAAGGTTTTCTGGCAATTGTCAGTGAACAAAATTCCCAAACTACAAGCGTACTTGGGTGGTAAGGTGCAGCATAGCATTTTAGCCTAAGTCCAAGATGTTTATAACACATGAGATTATTCAGCAACGCCTTGACAGGGATGACTAATGAGGCCAAAGAGTTCTTTTGGGGTCTCCCCACCTAGATTTAAATCCTGAGAGTAATGGCTTCTTCTGCTCAAGTGTGTGATGGGATTTTGTTTACTTTGCCAGTGCCCCATTTTTAAGCCTATGGCTTTTGATTTCTTTCGATCGATCGATCAATCTTTGCAAAGTAAATAAGTATTCAACTGCGGACTCTTGATTGACATTGCCATCCCTCTGAACTTTAGAAGCATGCGCTTTGGCCTCAAAACTCCTCCTACTTTTGGCGGCAGGAAAAAAAGGCTACAACCCATACACACGCACAAGAAAAGGTTCCGATGGCGCTGTGTTACGTTATAGAAGAAACGTTTAAATAAGCTCTATTTTCAGAATCAAAAAGGTTTTCTGGCAATTGTCAGTGAACAAAATTCCCAAACTACAAGCGTACTTGGGTGGTAAGGTGCAGCATAGCATTTTAGCCTAAGTCCAAGATGTTTATAACACATGAGATTATTCAGCAACGCCTTGACAGGGATGACTAATGAGGCCAAAGAGTTCTTTTGGGGTCTCCCCACGTAGATTTAAATCCTGAGAGTAATGGCTTCTTCTGCTCAAGTGTGTGATGGGATTTTGTTTACTTTGCCAGTGCCCCATTTTTAAGCCTATGGCTTTTGATTTCTTTCGATCGATCGATCGATCGATCTTTGCAAAGTAAATAAGTATTCAACTGCGGACTCTTGATTGACATTGCCATCCCTCTGAACTTTAGAAGCATGCGCTTTGGCCTCAAAACTCCTCCTACTTTTGGCGGCAGGAAAAAAAGGCTACAACCCATACACACGCACAAGAAAAGGTTCCGATGGCGCTGTGTTACGTTATAGAAGAAACGTTTAAATAAGCTCTATTTTCAGAATCAAAAAGGTTTTCTGGCAATTGTCAGTGAACAAAATTCCCAAACTACAAGCGTACTTGGGTGGTAAGGTGCAGCATAGCATTTTAGCCTAAGTCCAAGATGTTTATAACACATGAGATTATTCAGCAACGCCTTGACAGGGATGACTAATGAGGCCAAAGAGTTCTTTTGGGGTCTCCCCACGTAGATTTAAATCCTGAGAGTAATGGCTTCTTCTGCTCAAGTGTGTGATGGGATTTTGTTTACTTTGCCAGTGCCCCATTTTTAAGCCTATGGCTTTTGATTTCTTTCGATCGATCGATCGATCTTTGCAAAGTAAATAAGTATTCAACTGCGGACTCTTGATTGATATTGCCATCCCTCTGAACTTTAGAAGCATGCGCTTTGGCCTCAAAACTCCTCCTACTTTTGGCGGCAGGAAAAAAAGGCTACAACCCATACACACGCACAAGAAAAGGTTCCGATGGCGCTGTGTTACGTTATAGAAGAAACGTTTAAATAAGCTCTATTTTCAGAATCAAAAAGGTTTTCTGGCAATTGTCAGTGAACAAAATTCCCAAACTACAAGCGTACTTGGGTGGTAAGGTGCAGCATAGCATTTTAGCCTAAGTCCAAGATGTTTATAACACATGAGATTATTCAGCAACGCCTTGACAGGGATGACTAATGAGGCCAAAGAGTTCTTTTGGGGTCTCCCCACGTAGATTTAAATCCTGAGAGTAATGGCTTCTTCTGCTCAAGTGTGTGATGGGATTTTGTTTACTTTGCCAGTGCCCCATTTTTAAGCCTATGGCTTTTGATTTCTTTCGATCGATCGATCGATCGATCTTTGCAAAGTAAATAAGTATTCAACTGCGGACTCTTGATTGACATTGCCATCCCTCTGAACTTTAGAAGCATGCACTTTGGCCTCAAAACTCCTCCTACTTTTGGCGGCAGGAAAAAAAGGCTACAACCCATACACACGCACAAGAAAAGGTTCCGATGGCTCTGTGTTACGTTATAGAAGAAACGTTTAAATAAGCTCTATTTTCAGAATCAAAAAGGTTTTCTGGCAATTTTCAGTGAACAAAATTCCCAAACTACAAGCGTACTTGGGTGGTAAGGTGCAGCATAGCATTTTAGCCTAAGTCCAAGATGTTTATAACACATGAGATTATTCAGCAACGCCTTGACAGGGATGACTAATGAGGCCAAAGAGTTCTTTTGGGGTCTCCCCACGTAGATTTAAATCCTGAGAGTAATGGCTTCTTCTGCTCAAGTGTGTGATGGGATTTTGTTTACTTTGCCAGTGCCCCATTTTTAAGCCTATGGCTTTTGATTTCTTTCGATCGATCGATCGATCTTTGCAAAGTAAATAAGTATTCAACTGCGGACTCTTGATTGACATTGCCATCCCTCTGAACTTTAGAAGCATGCGCTTTGGCCTCAAAACTCCTCCTACTTTTGGCGGCAGGAAAAAAAGGCTACAACCCATACACACGCACAAGAAAAGGTTCCCGTAAGCAGCTAATGAGTTGTTGTGGCCGAGTGGTTAAGGCGATGGACTAGAAATCCATTGGGAATTTCCCGCGCAGGTTCGAATCCTGCCAACAACGTGGTTCATGTTGTTCCCGTACGGGCCCCTGCTGGCAGGCCATTTGGCGGAAGTAAAGAATCCCTGGTTGGCTTTTGACCAGGGCCAGATTTAGAATATGTATTTTATGAAAGCTAAACTCAAACGGAAGCGCTGCCGACAGACATCACACAGCCCTGCTCTTGACGTTCGGCATGAGAACTTGCAGCGGTGGAATTTGAACCCACGCCTCCGAAGAGACTGGAGCATAAATCCTGCGCCTTAGACCACTCGGCCACGCTACCTGTTGCTCAGTTGGACAAGAAATGCGACCAGCGAAACCGTGCAAAAAAAGGCGTTTCTATGATAGTAATTATCTTCAAACCATGTTCCGTGTGCATGGAACTTTAGATATCAATTACAGGCGCCGATTTGCGACACGGCACTGCGAAAGCATGTGTCCTTGCGATTGGTGGTATAGTGGTAAGCATAGCTGCCTTCCAAGCAGTTGACCCGGGATCGATTCTCCGCCATTGCATGCTGTACTTTTGACTTATACTTGTGTATATGCAGTTTCATTCACAACTAAAGCTCTCAGAGGGCAATGGCCAAACTGTCAAACAGTTGAGTATTAGAGCATTTGAACTAATCCTCTTGGCAGATCGCATGATTGCGGAGTGACAGGTATGAAACAGCCCCATAACATGAATTAGTGAATGCTGTTCACCCACTATAACAAGAATCAACAAAGTACATGACGCTGACGTGAAGTTGAACACGCAACTTTCTGATCTGGAGTCAGACGCGCTACCGTTGCGCCACAGAGGCAGCCCGAGTGGTCCGGTCCGATGGCGCTGTGTTACGTTATAGAAGAAACGCTCAAATAAGCTCTATTTTCAGAATCAAAAAGGTTTTCTGGCAATTGTCAGTGAACAAAATTCCCAAACTTCAAGCGTACTTGGGTGGTAAGGTGCTGGATAGCATTTTAGCCTAAGTCCAAGATGTTTATAACACATGAGATTATTCAGCAACGCCTTGACAGGGATGACTAATGAGGCCAAAGAGTTCTTTTTGGGTCTCCCCACGTAGATTTAAATCCTGAGAGTAATGGCTTCTTCTGCTCAAGTGTGTGATGGGATTTTGTTTACTTTGCCAGTGCCCCATTTTTAAGCCTATGGCTTTTGATTTCTTTCGATCGATCGATTGATCGATCTTTGCAAAGTAAATAAGTATTCAACTGCGGACTCTTGATTGACATTGCCATCCCTCTGAACTTTAGAAGCATGCGCTTTGGCCTCAAAACTCCTCCTACTTTTGGCGGCAGGAAAAAAAGGCTACAACCCATACACACGCACAAGAAAAGGTTCCGATGGCGCTGTGTTACGTTATAGAAGAAACGTTTAAATAAGCTCTATTTTCAGAATCAAAAAGGTTTTCTGGCAATTGTCAGTGAACAAAATTCCCAAACTACAAGCGTACTTGGGTGGTAAGGTGCAGCATAGCATTTTAGCCTAAGTCCAAGATGTTTATAACACATGAGATTATTCAGCAACGCCTTGACAGGGATGACTAATGAGGCCAAAGAGTTCTTTTGGGGTCTCCCCACGTAGATTTAAATCCTGAGAGTAATGGCTTCTTCTGCTCAAGTGTGTGATGGGATTTTGTTTACTTTGCCAGTGCCCCATTTTTAAGCCTATGGCTTTTGATTTCTTTCGATCGATCGATCGATCGATCTTTGCAAAGTAAATAAGTATTCAACTGCGGACTCTTGATTGACATTGCCATCCCTCTGAACTTTAGAAGCATGCTCTTTGGCCTCAAAACTCCTCCTACTTTTGGCGGCAGGAAAAAAAGGCTACAACCCATACACACGCACAAGAAAAGGTTCCGATGGCGCTGTGTTACGTTATAGAAGAATTGTTTAAATAAGCTCTATTTTCAGAATCAAAAAGGTTTTCTGGCAATTGTCAGTGAACAAAATTCCCAAACTACAAGCGTACTTGGGTGGTAAGGTGCAGCATAGCATTTTAGCCTAAGTCCAAGATGTTTATAACACATGAGATTATTCAGCAACGCCTTGACAGGGATGACTAATGAGGCCAAAGAGTTCTTTTGGGGTCTCCCCACGTAGATTTAAATCCTGAGAGTAATGGCTTCTTCTGCTCAAGTGTGTGATGGGATTTTGTTTACTTTGCCAGTGCCCCATTTTTAAGCCTATGGCTTTTGATTTCTTTCGATCGATTGATCGATCTTTGCAAAGTAAATAAGTATTCAACTGCGGACTCTTGATTGACATTGCCATCCCTCTGAACTTTAGAAGCATGCGCTTTGGCCTCAAAACTCCTCCTACTTTTGGCGGCAGGAAAAAAAGGCTACAACCCATACACACGCACAAGAAAAGGTTCCGATGGCGCTGTGTTACGTTATAGAAGAAACGTTTAAATAAGCTCTATTTTCAGAATCAAAAAGGTTTTCTGGCAATTGTCAGTGAACAAAATTCCCAAACTACAAGCGTACTTGGGTGGTAAGGTGCAGCATAGCATTTTAGCCTAAGTCCAAGATGTTTATAACACATGAGATTATTCAGCAACGCCTTGACAGGGATGACTAATGAGGCCAAAGAGTTCTTTTGGAGTCTCCCCACGTAGATTTAAATCCTGAGAGTAATGGCTTCTTCTGCTCAAGTGTGTGATGGGATTTTGTTTACTTTGCCAGTGCCCCATTTTTAAGCCTATGGCTTTTGATTTCTTTCGATCGATCGATCGATCTTTGCAAAGTAAATAAGTATTCAACTGCGGACTCTTGATTGACATTGCCATCCCTCTGAACTTTAGAAGCATGCGCTTTGGCCTCAAAACTCCTCCTACTTTTGGCGGCAGGAAAAAAAGGCTACAACCCATACACACGCACAAGAAAAGGTTCCGATGGCGCTGTGTTACGTTATAGAAGAAACGTTCAAATAAGCTCTATTTTCAGAATCAAAAAGGTTTTCTGGCAATTGTCAGTGAACAAAATTCCCAAACTACAAGTGTACTTGGGTGGTAAGGTGCAGCATAGCATTTTAGCCTAAGTCCAAGATGTTTATAACACATGAGATTATTCAGCAACGCCTTGACAGGGATGACTAATGAGGCCAAAGAGTTCTTTTGGGGTCTCCCCACGTAGATTTAAATCCTGAGAGTAATGGCTTCTTCTGCTCAAGTGTGTGATGGGATTTTGTTTACTTTGCCAGTGCCCCATTTTTAAGCCTATGGCTTTTGATTTCTTTCGATCGATCGATCGATCGATCTTTGCAAAGTAAATAAGTATTCAACTGCGGACTCTTGATTGACATTGCCATCCCTCTGAACTTTAGAAGCATGCGCTTTGGCCTCAAAACTCCTCCTACTTTTGGCGGCAGGAAAAAAAGGCTACAACCCATACACACGCACAAGAAAAGGTTCCGATGGCGCTGTGTTACGTTATAGAAGAAACGTTTAAATAAGCTCTATTTTCAGAATCAAAAAGGTTTTCTGGCAATTGTCAGTGAACAAAATTCCCAAACTACAAGCGTACTTGGGTGGTAAGGTGCAGCATAGCATTTTAGCCTAAGTCCAAGATGTTTATAACACATGAGATTATTCAGCAACGCCTTGACAGGGATGACTAATGAGGCCAAAGAGTTCTTTTGGGGTCTCCCCACGTAGATTTAAATCCTGAGAGTAATGGCTTCTTCTGCTCAAGTGTGTGATGGGATTTTGTTTACTTTGCCAGTGCCCCATTTTTAAGCCTATGGCTTTTGATTTCTTTCGATCGATCGATCGATCGATCTTTGCAAAGTAAATAAGTATTCAACTGCGGACTCTTGATTGACATTGCCATCCCTCTGAACTTTAGAAGCATGCGCTTTGGCCTCAAAACTCCTCCTACTTTTGGCGGCAGGAAAAAAAGGCTACAACCCATACACACGCACAAGAAAAGGTTCCGATGGCGCTGTGTTACGTTATAGAAGAAACGTTTAAATAAGCTCTATTTTCAGAATCAAAAAGGTTTTCTGGCAATTGTCAGTGAACAAAATTCCCAAACTACAAGCGTACTTGGGTGGTAAGGTGCAGCATAGCATTTTAGCCTAAGTCCAAGATGTTTATAACACATGAGATTATTCAGCAACGCCTTGACAGGGATGACTAATGAGGCCAAAGAGTTCTTTTGGGGTCTCCCCACGTAGATTTAAATCCTGAGAGTAATGGCTTCTTCTGCTCAAGTGTGTGATGGGATTTTGTTTACTTTGCCAGTGCCCCATTTTTAAGCCTATGGCTTTTGATTTCTTTCGATCGATCGATCGATCTTTGCAAAGTAAATAAGTATTCAACTGCGGACTCTTGATTGACATTGCCATCCCTCTGAACTTTAGAAGCATGCGCTTTGGCCTCAAAACTCCTCCTACTTTTGGCGGCAGGAAAAAAAGGCTACAACCCATACACACGCACAAGAAAAGGTTCCGATGGCGCTGTGTTACGTTATAGAAGAAACGTTTAAATAAGCTCTATTTTCAGAATCAAAAAGGTTTTCTGGCAATTGTCAGTGAACAAAATTCCCAAACTACAAGCGTACTTGGGTGGTAAGGTGCAGCATAGCATTTTAGCCTAAGTCCAAGATGTTTATAACACATGAGATTATTCAGCAACGCCTTGACAGGGATGACTAATGAGGCCAAAGAGTTCTTTTGGGGTCTCCCCACCTAGATTTAAATCCTGAGAGTAATGGCTTCTTCTGCTCAAGTGTGTGATGGGATTTTGTTTACTTTGCCAGTGCCCCATTTTTAAGCCTATGGCTTTTGATTTCTTTCGATCGATCGATCGATCGATCTTTGCAAAGTAAATAAGTATTCAACTGCGGACTCTTGATTGACATTGCCATCCCTCTGAACTTTAGAAGCATGCGCTTTGGCCTCAAAACTCCTCCTACTTTTGGCGGCAGGAAAAAAAGGCTACAACCCATACACACGCACAAGAAAAGGTTCCGATGGCGCTGTGTTACGTTATAGAAGAAACGTTTAAATAAGCTCTATTTTCAGAATCAAAAAGGTTTTCTGGCAATTGTCAGTGAACAAAATTCCCAAACTACAAGCGTACTTGGGTGGTAAGGTGCAGCATAGCATTTTAGCCTAAGTCCAAGATGTTTATAACACATGAGATTATTCAGCAACGCCTTGACAGGGATGACTATAATGAGGCCAAAGAGTTCTTTTGGGGTCTCCCCACGTAGATTTAAATCCTGAGAGTAATGGCTTCTTCTGCTCAAGTGTGTGATGGGATTTTGTTTACTTTGCCAGTGCCCCATTTTTAAGCCTATGGCTTTTGATTTCTTTCGATCGATCGATCGATCGATCTTTGCAAAGTAAATAAGTATTCAACTGCGGACTCTTGATTGACATTGCCATCCCTCTGAACTTTAGAAGCATGCGCTTTGGCCTCAAAACTCCTCCTACTTTTGGCGGCAGGAAAAAAAGGCTACAACCCATACACACGCACAAGAAAAGGTTCCGATGGCGCTGTGTTACGTTATAGAAGAAACGTTTAAATAAGCTCTATTTTCAGAATCAAAAAGGTTTTCTGGCAATTGTCAGTGAACAAAATTCCCAAACTACAAGCGTACTTGGGTGGTAAGGTGCAGCATAGCATTTTGGCCTAAGTCCAAGATGTTTATAACACATGAGATTATTCAGCAACGCCTTGACAGGGATGACTAATGAGGCCAAAGAGTTCTTTTGGGGTCTCCCCACGTAGATTTAAATCCTGAGAGTAATGGCTTCTTCTGCTCAAGTGTGTGATGGGATTTTGTTTACTTTGCCAGTGCCCCATTTTTAAGCCTATGGCTTTTGATTTCTTTCGATCGATCGATCGATCGATCTTTGCAAAGTAAATAAGTATTCAACTGCGGACTCTTGATTGACATTGCCATCCCTCTGAACTTTAGAAGCATGCGCTTTGGCCTCAAAACTCCTCCTACTTTTGGCGGCAGGAAAAAAAGGCTACAACCCATACACACGCACAAGAAAAGGTTCCGATGGCGCTGTGTTACGTTATAGAAGAAACGTTTAAATAAGCTCTATTTTCAGAATCAAAAAGGTTTTCTGGCAATTGTCAGTGAACAAAATTCCCAAACTACAAGCGTACTTGGGTGGTAAGGTGCAGCATAGCATTTTAGCCTAAGTCCAAGATGTTTATAACACATGAGATTATTCAGCAACGCCTTGACAGGGATGACTAATGAGGCCAAAGAGTTCTTTTGGGGTCTCCCCACCTAGATTTAAATCCTGAGAGTAATGGCTTCTTCTGCTCAAGTGTGTGATGGGATTTTGTTTACTTTGCCAGTGCCCCATTTTTAAGCCTATGGCTTTTGATTTCTTTCGATCGATCGATCGATCGATCTTTGCAAAGTAAATAAGTATTCAACTGCGGACTCTTGATTGACATTGCCATCCCTCTGAACTTTAGAAGCATGCGCTTTGGCCTCAAAACTCCTCCTACTTTTGGCGGCAGGAAAAAAAGGCTACAACCCATACAAACGCACAAGAAAAGGTTCCGATGGCGCTGTGTTACGTTATAGAAGAAACGTTTAAATAAGCTCTATTTTCAGAATCAAAAAGGTTTTCTGGCAATTGTCAGTGAACAAAATTCCCAAACTACAAGCGTACTTGGGTGGTAAGGTGCAGCATAGCATTTTAGCCTAAGTCCAAGATGTTTATAACACATGAGATTATTCAGCAACGCCTTGACAGGGATGACTAATGAGGCCAAAGAGTTCTTTTGGGGTCTCCCCACGTAGATTTAAATCCTGAGAGTAATGGCTTCTTCTGCTCAAGTGTGTGATGGGATTTTGTTTACTTTGCCAGTGCCCCATTTTTAAGCCTATGGCTTTTGATTTCTTTCGATCGATCGATCGATCTTTGCAAAGTAAATAAGTATTCAACTGCGGACTCTTGATTGACATTGCCATCCCTCTGAACTTTAGAAGCATGCGCTTTGGCCTCAAAACTCCTCCTACTTTTGGCGGCAGGAAAAAAAGGCTACAACCCATACACACGCACAAGAAAAGGTTCCGATGGCGCTGTGTTACGTTATAGAAGAAACGTTTAAATAAGCTCTATTTTCAGAATCAAAAAGGTTTTCTGGCAATTGTCAGTGAACAAAATTCCCAAACTACAAGCGTACTTGGGTGGTAAGGTGCAGCATAGCATTTTAGCCTAAGTCCAAGATGTTTATAACACATGAGATTATTCAGCAACGCCTTGACAGGGATGACTAATGAGGCCAAAGAGTTCTTTTGGGGTCTCTCCACGTAGATTTAAATCCTGAGAGTAATGGCTTCTTCTGCTCAAGTGTGTGATGGGATTTTGTTTACTTTGCCAGTGCCCCATTTTTAAGCCTATGGCTTTTGATTTCTTTCGATCGATCGATCGATCTTTGCAAAGTAAATAAGTATTCAACTGCGGACTCTTGATTGACATTGCCATCCCTCTGAACTTTAGAAGCATGCGCTTTGGCCTCAAAACTCCTCCTACTTTTGGCGGCAGGAAAAAAAGGCTACAACCCATACACACGCACAAGAAAAGGTTCCGATGGCGCTGTGTTACGTTATAGAAGAAACGTTTAAATAAGCTCTATTTTCAGAATCAAAAAGGTTTTCTGGCAATTGTCAGTGAACAAAATTCCCAAACTACAAGCGTACTTGGGTGGTAAGGTGCAGCATAGCATTTTAGCCTAAGTCCAAGATGTTTATAACACATGAGATTATTCAGCAACGCCTTGACAGGGATGACTAATGAGGCCAAAGAGTTCTTTTGGGGTCTCCCCACGTAGATTTAAATCCTGAGAGTAATGGCTTCTTCTGCTCAAGTGTGTGATGGGATTTTGTTTACTTTGCCAGTGCCCCATTTTTAAGCCTATGGCTTTTGATTTCTTTCGATCGTTCGATCGATCGATCTTTGCAAAGTAAATAAGTATTCAACTGCGGACTCTTGATTGACATTGCCATCCCTCTGAACTTTAGAAGCATGCGCTTTGGCCTCAAAACTCCTCCTACTTTTGGCGGCAGGAAAAAAAGGCTACAACCCATACACACGCACAAGAAAAGGTTCCGATGGCGCTGTGTTACGTTATAGAAGAAACGTTTAAATAAGCTCTATTTTCAGAATCAAAAAGGTTTTCTGGCAATTGTCAGTGAACAAAATTCCCAAACTACAAGCGTACTTGGGTGGTAAGGTGCAGCATAGCATTTTAGCCTAAGTCCAAGATGTTTATAACACATGAGATTATTCAGCAACGCCTTGACAGGGATGACTAATGAGGCCAAAGAGTTCTTTTGGGGTCTCCCCACGTAGATTTAAATCCTGAGAGTAATGGCTTCTTCTGCTCAAGTGTGTGATGGGATTTTGTTTACTTTGCCAGTGCCCCATTTTTAAGCCTATGGCTTTTGATTTCTTTCGATCGATCGATCGATCTTTGCAAAGTAAATAAGTATTCAACTGCGGACTCTTGATTGATATTGCCATCCCTCTGAACTTTAGAAGCATGCGCTTTGGCCTCAAAACTCCTCCTACTTTTGGCGGCAGGAAAAAAAGGCTACAACCCATACACACGCACAAGAAAAGGTTCCGATGGCGCTGTGTTACGTTATAGAAGAAACGTTTAAATAAGCTCTATTTTCAGAATCAAAAAGGTTTTCTGGCAATTGTCAGTGAACAAAATTCCCAAACTACAAGCGTACTTGGGTGGTAAGGTGCAGCATAGCATTTTAGCCTAAGTCCAAGATGTTTATAACACATGAGATTATTCAGCAACGCCTTGACAGGGATGACTAATGAGGCCAAAGAGTTCTTTTGGGGTCTCCCCACGTAGATTTAAATCCTGAGAGTAATGGCTTCTTCTGCTCAAGTGTGTGATGGGATTTTGTTTACTTTGCCAGTGCCCCATTTTTAAGCCTATGGCTTTTGATTTCTTTCGATCGATCGATCGATCTTTGCAAAGTAAATAAGTATTCAACTGCGGACTCTTGATTGACATTGCCATCCCTCTGAACTTTAGAAGCATGCACTTTGGCCTCAAAACTCCTCCTACTTTTGGCGGCAGGAAAAAAAGGCTACAACCCATACACACGCACAAGAAAAGGTTCCGATGGCTCTGTGTTACGTTATAGAAGAAACGTTTAAATAAGCTCTATTTTCAGAATCAAAAAGGTTTTCTGGCAATTTTCAGTGAACAAAATTCCCAAACTACAAGCGTACTTGGGTGGTAAGGTGCAGCATAGCATTTTAGCCTAAGTCCAAGATGTTTATAACACATGAGATTATTCAGCAACGCCTTGACAGGGATGACTAATGAGGCCAAAGAGTTCTTTTGGGGTCTCCCCACGTAGATTTAAATCCTGAGAGTAATGGCTTCTTCTGCTCAAGTGTGTGATGGGATTTTGTTTACTTTGCCAGTGCCCCATTTTTAAGCCTATGGCTTTTGATTTCTTTCGATCGATCGATCGATCTTTGCAAAGTAAATAAGTATTCAACTGCGGACTCTTGATTGACATTGCCATCCCTCTGAACTTTAGAAGCATGCGCTTTGGCCTCAAAACTCCTCCTACTTTTGGCGGCAGGAAAAAAAGGCTACAACCCATACACACGCACAAGAAAAGGTTCCCGTAAGCAGCTAATGAGTTGTTGTGGCCGAGTGGTTAAGGCGATGGACTAGAAATCCATTGGGAATTTCCCGCGCAGGTTCGAATCCTGCCAACAACGTGGTTCATGTTGTTCCCGTACGGGCCCCTGCTGGCAGGCCATTTGGCGGAAGTAAAGAATCCCTGGTTGGCTTTTGACCAGGGCCAGATTTAGAATATGTATTTTATGAAAGCTAAACTCAAACGGAAGCGCTGCCGACAGACATCACACAGCCCTGCTCTTGACGTTCGGCATGAGAACTTGCAGCGGTGGAATTTGAACCCACGCCTCCGAAGAGACTGGAGCATAAATCCTGCGCCTTAGACCACTCGGCCACGCTACCTGTTGCTCAGTTGGACAAGAAATGCGACCAGTGAAACCGTGCAAAAAAAGGCGTTTCTATGATAGTAATTATCTTCAAACCATGTTCCGTGTGCATGGAACTTTAGATATCAATTACAGGCGCCGATTTGCGACACGGCACTGCGAAAGCATGTGTCCTTGCGATTGGTGGTATAGTGGTAAGCATAGCTGCCTTCCAAGCAGTTGACCCGGGATCGATTCTCCGCCATTGCATGCTGTACTTTTGACTTATACTTGTGTATATGCAGTTTCATTCACAACTAAAGCTCTCAGAGGGCAATGGCCAAACTGTCAAACAGTTGAGTATTAGAGCATTTGAACTAATCCTCTTGGCAGATCGCATGATTGCGGAGTGACAGGTATGAAACAGCCCCATAACATGAATTAGTGAATGCTGTTCACCCACTATAACAAGAATCAACAAAGTACATGACGCTGACGTGAAGTTGAACACGCAACTTTCTGATCTGGAGTCAGACGCGCTACCGTTGCGCCACAGAGGCAGCCCGAGTGGTCCGGTCCGATGGCGCTGTGTTACGTTATAGAAGAAACGCTCAAATAAGCTCTATTTTCAGAATCAAAAAGGTTTTCTGGCAATTGTCAGTGAACAAAATTCCCAAACTTCAAGCGTACTTGGGTGGTAAGGTGCTGGATAGCATTTTAGCCTAAGTCCAAGATGTTTATAACACATGAGATTATTCAGCAACGCCTTGACAGGGATGACTAATGAGGCCAAAGAGTTCTTTTTGGGTCTCCCCACGTAGATTTAAATCCTGAGAGTAATGGCTTCTTCTGCTCAAGTGTGTGATGGGATTTTGTTTACTTTGCCAGTGCCCCATTTTTAAGCCTATGGCTTTTGATTTCTTTCGATCGATCGATTGATCGATCTTTGCAAAGTAAATAAGTATTCAACTGCGGACTCTTGATTGACATTGCCATCCCTCTGAACTTTAGAAGCATGCGCTTTGGCCTCAAAACTCCTCCTACTTTTGGCGGCAGGAAAAAAAGGCTACAACCCATACACACGCACAAGAAAAGGTTCCGATGGCGCTGTGTTACGTTATAGAAGAAACGTTTAAATAAGCTCTATTTTCAGAATCAAAAAGGTTTTCTGGCAATTGTCAGTGAACAAAATTCCCAAACTACAAGCGTACTTGGGTGGTAAGGTGCAGCATAGCATTTTAGCCTAAGTCCAAGATGTTTATAACACATGAGATTATTCAGCAACGCCTTGACAGGGATGACTAATGAGGCCAAAGAGTTCTTTTGGGGTCTCCCCACGTAGATTTAAATCCTGAGAGTAATGGCTTCTTCTGCTCAAGTGTGTGATGGGATTTTGTTTACTTTGCCAGTGCCCCATTTTTAAGCCTATGGCTTTTGATTTCTTTCGATCGATCGATCGATCGATCTTTGCAAAGTAAATAAGTATTCAACTGCGGACTCTTGATTGACATTGCCATCCCTCTGAACTTTAGAAGCATGCGCTTTGGCCTCAAAACTCCTCCTACTTTTGGCGGCAGGAAAAAAAGGCTACAACCCATACACACGCACAAGAAAAGGTTCCGATGGCGCTGTGTTACGTTATAGAAGAATTGTTTAAATAAGCTCTATTTTCAGAATCAAAAAGGTTTTCTGGCAATTGTCAGTGAACAAAATTCCCAAACTACAAGCGTACTTGGGTGGTAAGGTGCAGCATAGCATTTTAGCCTAAGTCCAAGATGTTTATAACACATGAGATTATTCAGCAACGCCTTGACAGGGATGACTAATGAGGCCAAAGAGTTCTTTTGGGGTCTCCCCACGTAGATTTAAATCCTGAGAGTAATGGCTTCTTCTGCTCAAGTGTGTGATGGGATTTTGTTTACTTTGCCAGTGCCCCATTTTTAAGCCTATGGCTTTTGATTTCTTTCGATCGATTGATCGATCTTTGCAAAGTAAATAAGTATTCAACTGCGGACTCTTGATTGACATTGCCATCCCTCTGAACTTTAGAAGCATGCGCTTTGGCCTCAAAACTCCTCCTACTTTTGGCGGCAGGAAAAAAAGGCTACAACCCATACACACGCACAAGAAAAGGTTCCGATGGCGCTGTGTTACGTTATAGAAGAAACGTTTAAATAAGCTCTATTTTCAGAATCAAAAAGGTTTTCTGGCAATTGTCAGTGAACAAAATTCCCAAACTACAAGCGTACTTGGGTGGGAAGGTGCAGCATAGCATTTTAGCCTAAGTCCAAGATGTTTATAACACATGAGATTATTCAGCAACGCCTTGACAGGGATGACTAATGAGGCCAAAGAGTTCTTTTGGAGTCTCCCCACGTAGATTTAAATCCTGAGAGTAATGGCTTCTTCTGCTCAAGTGTGTGATGGGATTTTGTTTACTTTGCCAGTGCCCCATTTTTAAGCCTATGGCTTTTGATTTCTTTCGATCGATCGATCGATCTTTGCAAAGTAAATAAGTATTCAACTGCGGACTCTTGATTGACATTGCCATCCCTCTGAACTTTAGAAGCATGCGCTTTGGCCTCAAAACTCCTCCTACTTTTGGCGGCAGGAAAAAAAGGCTACAACCCATACACACGCACAAGAAAAGGTTCTGATGGCGCTGTGTTACGTTATAGAAGAAACGTTCAAATAAGCTCTATTTTCAGAATCAAAAAGGTTTTCTGGCAATTGTCAGTGAACAAAATTCCCAAACTACAAGCGTACTTGGGTGGTAAGGTGCAGCATAGCATTTTAGCCTAAGTCCAAGATGTTTATAACACATGAGATTATTCAGCAACGCCTTGACAGGGATGACTAATGAGGCCAAAGAGTTCTTTTGGGGTCTCCCCACGTAGATTTAAATCCTGAGAGTAATGGCTTCTTCTGCTCAAGTGTGTGATGGGATTTTGTTTACTTTGCCAGTGCCCCATTTTTAAGCCTATGGCTTTTGATTTCTTTCGATCGATCGATCGATCTTTGCAAAGTAAATAAGTATTCAACTGCGGACTCTTGATTGACATTGCCATCCCTCTGAACTTTAGAAGCATGCGCTTTGGCCTCAAAACTCCTCCTACTTTTGGCGGCAGGAAAAAAAGGCTACAACCCATACACACGCACAAGAAAAGGTTCCGATGGCGCTGTGTTACGTTATAGAAGAAACGTTTAAATAAGCTCTATTTTCAGAATCAAAAAGGTTTTCTGGCAATTGTCAGTGAACAAAATTCCCAAACTACAAGCGTACTTGGGTGGTAAGGTGCAGCATAGCATTTTAGCCTAAGTCCAAGATGTTTATAACACATGAGATTATTCAGCAACGCCTTGACAGGGATGACTAATGAGGCCAAAGAGTTCTTTTGGGGTCTCCCCACGTAGATTTAAATCCTGAGAGTAATGGCTTCTTCTGCTCAAGTGTGTGATGGGATTTTGTTTACTTTGCCAGTGCCCCATTTTTAAGCCTATGGCTTTTGATTTCTTTCGATCGATCGATCGATCTTTGCAAAGTAAATAAGTATTCAACTGCGGACTCTTGATTGACATTGCCATCCCTCTGAACTTTAGAAGCATGCGCTTTGGCCTCAAAACTCCTCCTACTTTTGGCGGCAGGAAAAAAAGGCTACAACCCATACACACGCACAAGAAAAGGTTCCGATGGCGCTGTGTTACGTTATAGAAGAAACGTTTAAATAAGCTCTATTTTCAGAATCAAAAAGGTTTTCTGGCAATTGTCAGTGAACAAAATTCCCAAACTACAAGCGTACTTGGGTGGTAAGGTGCAGCATAGCATTTTAGCCTAAGTCCAAGATGTTTATAACACATGAGATTATTCAGCAACGCCTTGACAGGGATGACTAATGAGGCCAAAGAGTTCTTTTGGGGTCTCCCCACGTAGATTTAAATCCTGAGAGTAATGGCTTCTTCTGCTCAAGTGTGTGATGGGATTTTGTTTACTTTGCCAGTGCCCCATTTTTAAGCCTATGGCTTTTGATTTCTTTCGATCGATCGATCGATCTTTGCAAAGTAAATAAGTATTCAACTGCGGACTCTTGATTGACATTGCCATCCCTCTGAACTTTAGAAGCATGCGCTTTGGCCTCAAAACTCCTCCTACTTTTGGCGGCAGGAAAAAAAGGCTACAACCCATACACACGCACAAGAAAAGGTTCCGATGGCGCTGTGTTACGTTATAGAAGAAACGTTTAAATAAGCTCTATTTTCAGAATCAAAAAGGTTTTCTGGCAATTGTCAGTGAACAAAATTCCCAAACTACAAGCGTACTTGGGTGGTAAGGTGCAGCATAGCATTTTAGCCTAAGTCCAAGATGTTTATAACACATGAGATTATTCAGCAACGCCTTGACAGGGATGACTAATGAGGCCAAAGAGTTCTTTTGGGGTCTCCCCACGTAGATTTAAATCCTGAGAGTAATGGCTTCTTCTGCTCAAGTGTGTGATGGGATTTTGTTTACTTTGCCAGTGCCCCATTTTTAAGCCTATGGCTTTTGATTTCTTTCGATCGATCGATCTTTGCAAAGTAAATAAGTATTCAACTGCGGACTCTTGATTGACATTGCCATCCCTCTGAACTTTAGAAGCATGCGCTTTGGCCTCAAAACTCCTCCTACTTTTGGCGGCAGGAAGAAAAGGCTACAACCCATACACACGCACAAGAAAAGGTTCCGATGGCGCTGTGTTACGTTATAGAAGAAACGTTTAAATAAGCTCTATTTTCAGAATCAAAAAGGTTTTCTGGCAATTGTCAGTGAACAAAATTCCCAAACTACAAGCGTACTTGGGTGGTAAGGTGCAGCATAGCATTTTAGCCTAAGTCCAAGATGTTTATAACACATGAGATTATTCAGCAACGCCTTGACAGGGATGACTAATGAGGCCAAAGAGTTCTTTTGGGGTCTCCCCACGTAGATTTAAATCCTGAGAGTAATGGCTTCTTCTGCTCAAGTGTGTGATGGGATTTTGTTTACTTTGCCAGTGCCCCATTTTTAAGCCTATGGCTTTTGATTTCTTTCGATCGATCGATCGATCTTTGCAAAGTAAATAAGTATTCAACTGCGGACTCTTGATTGACATTGCCATCCCTCTGAACTTTAGAAGCATGCGCTTTGGCCTCAAAACTCCTCCTACTTTTGGCGGCAGGAAAAAAAGGCTACAACCCATACACACGCACAAGAAAAGGTTCCGATGGCGCTGTGTTACGTTATAGAAGAAACGTTTAAATAAGCTCTATTTTCAGAATCAAAAAGGTTTTCTGGCAATTGTCAGTGAACAAAATTCCCAAACTACAAGCGTACTTGGGTGGTAAGGTGCAGCATAGCATTTTAGCCTAAGTCCAAGATGTTTATAACACATGAGACTATTCAGCAACGCCTTGACAGGGATGACTAATGAGGCCAAAGAGTTCTTTTGGGGTCTCCCCACGTAGATTTAAATCCTGAGAGTAATGGCTTCTTCTGCTCAAGTGTGTGATGGGATTTTGTTTACTTTGCCAGTGCCCCATTTTTAAGCCTATGGCTTTTGATTTCTTTCGATCGATCGATCGATCTTTGCAAAGTAAATAAGTATTCAACTGCGGACTCTTGATTGACATTGCCATCCCTCTGAACTTTAGAAGCATGCGCTTTGGCCTCAAAACTCCTCCTACTTTTGGCGGCAGGAAAAAAAGGCTACAACCCATACACACGCACAAGAAAAGGTTCCGATGGCGCTGTGTTACGTTATAGAAGAAACGTTTAAATAAGCTCTATTTTCAGAATCAAAAAGGTTTTCTGGCAATTGTCAGTGAACAAAATTCCCAAACTACAAGCGTACTTGGGTGGTAAGGTGCAGCATAGCATTTTAGCCTAAGTCCAAGATGTTTATAACACATGAGATTATTCAGCAACGCCTTGACAGGGATGACTAATGAGGCCAAAGAGTTCTTTTGGGGTCTCCCCACGTAGATTTAAATCCTGAGCGTAATGGCTTCTTCTGCTCAAGTGTGTGATGGGATTTTGTTTACTTTGCCAGTGCCCCATTTTTAAGCCTATGGCTTTTGATTTCTTTCGATCGATCGATCTTTGCAAAGTAAATAAGTATTCAACTGCGGACTCTTGATTGACATTGCCATCCCTCTGAACTTTAGAAGCATGCGCTTTGGCCTCAAAACTCCTCCTACTTTTGGCGGCAGGAAAAAAAGGCTACAACCCATACACACGCACAAGAAAAGGTTCCGATGGCGCTGTGTTACGTTATAGAAGAAACGTTTAAATAAGCTCTATTTTCAGAATCAAAAAGGTTTTCTGGCAATTGTCAGTGAACAAAATTCCCAAACTACAAGCGTACTTGGGTGGTAAGGTGCAGCATAGCATTTTAGCCTAAGTCCAAGATGTTTATAACACATGAGATTATTCAGCAACGCCTTGACAGGGATGACTAATGAGGCCAAAGAGTTCTTTTGGGGTCTCCCCACGTAGATTTAAATCCTGAGAGTAATGGCTTCTTCTGCTCAAGTGTGTGATGGGATTTTGTTTACTTTGCCAGTGCCCCATTTTTAAGCCTATGGCTTTTGATTTCTTTCGATCGATCGATCGATCTTTGCAAAGTAAATAAGTATTCAACTGCGGACTCTTGATTGACATTGCCATCCCTCTGAACTTTAGAAGCATGCGCTTTGGCCTCAAAACTCCTCCTACTTTTGGCGGCAGGAAAAAAAGGCTACAACCCATACACACGCACAAGAAAAGGTTCCGATGGCGCTGTGTTACGTTATAGAAGAAACGTTTAAATAAGCTCTATTTTCAGAATCAAAAAGGTTTTCTGGCAATTGTCAGTGAACAAAATTCCCAAACTACAAGCGTACTTGGGTGGTAAGGTGCAGCATAGCATTTTAGCCTAAGTCCAAGATGTTTATAACACATGAGATTATTCAGCAACGCCTTGACAGGGATGACTAATGAGGCCAAAGAGTTCTTTTGGGGTCTCCCCACGTAGATTTAAATCCTGAGAGTAATGGCTTCTTCTGCTCAAGTGTGTGATGGGATTTTGTTTACTTTGCCAGTGCCCCATTTTTAAGCCTATGGCTTTTGATTTCTTTCGATCGATCGATCGATCTTTGCAAAGTAAATAAGTATTCAACTGCGGACTCTTGATTGACATTGCCATCCCTCTGAACTTTAGAAGCATGCGCTTTGGCCTCAAAACTCCTCCTACTTTTGGCGGCAGGAAAAAAAGGCTACAACCCATACACACGCACAAGAAAAGGTTCCGATGGCGCTGTGTTACGTTATAGAAGAAACGTTTAAATAAGCTCTATTTTCAGAATCAAAAAGGTTTTCTGGCAATTGTCAGTGAACAAAATTCCCAAACTACAAGCGTACTTGGGTGGTAAGGTGCAGCATAGCATTTTAGCCTAAGTCCAAGATGTTTATAACACATGAGATTATTCAGCAACGCCTTGACAGGGATGACTAATGAGGCCAAAGAGTTCTTTTGGGGTCTCCCCACGTAGATTTAAATCCTGAGCGTAATGGCTTCTTCTGCTCAAGTGTGTGATGGGATTTTGTTTACTTTGCCAGTGCCCCATTTTTAAGCCTATGGCTTTTGATTTCTTTCGATCGATCGATCTTTGCAAAGTAAATAAGTATTCAACTGCGGACTCTTGATTGACATTGCCATCCCTCTGAACTTTAGAAGCATGCGCTTTGGCCTCAAAACTCCTCCTACTTTTGGCGGCAGGAAAAAAAGGCTACAACCCATACACACGCACAAGAAAAGGTTCCGATGGCGCTGTGTTACGTTATAGAAGAAACGTTTAAATAAGCTCTATTTTCAGAATCAAAAAGGTTTTCTGGCAATTGTCAGTGAACAAAATTCCCAAACTACAAGCGTACTTGGGTGGTAAGGTGCAGCATAGCATTTTAGCCTAAGTCCAAGATGTTTATAACACATGAGATTATTCAGCAACGCCTTGACAGGGATGACTAATGAGGCCAAAGAGTTCTTTTGGGGTCTCCCCACGTAGATTTAAATCCTGAGAGTAATGGCTTCTTCTGCTCAAGTGTGTGATGGGATTTTGTTTACTTTGCCAGTGCCCCATTTTTAAGCCTATGGCTTTTGATTTCTTTCGATCGATCGATCTTTGCAAAGTAAATAAGTATTCAACTGCGGACTCTTGATTGACATTGCCATCCCTCTGAACTTTAGAAGCATGCGCTTTGGCCTCAAAACTCCTCCTACTTTTGGCGGCAGGAAAAAAAGGCTACAACCCATACACACGCACAAGAAAAGGTTCCGATGGCGCTGTGTTACGTTATAGAAGAAACGTTTAAATAAGCTCTATTTTCAGAATCAAAAAGGTTTTCTGGCAATTGTCAGTGAACAAAATTCCCAAACTACAAGCGTACTTGGGTGGTAAGGTGCAGCATAGCATTTTAGCCTAAGTCCAAGATGTTTATAACACATGAGATTATTCAGCAACGCCTTGACAGGGATGACTAATGAGGCCAAAGAGTTCTTTTGGAGTCTCCCCACGTAGATTTAAATCCTGAGAGTAATGGCTTCTTCTGCTCAAGTGTGTGATGGGATTTTGTTTACTTTGCCAGTGCCCCATTTTTAAGCCTATGGCTTTTGATTTCTTTCGATCGATCGATCGATCTTTGCAAAGTAAATAAGTATTCAACTGCGGACTCTTGATTGACATTGCCATCCCTCTGAACTTTAGAAGCATGCGCTTTGGCCTCAAAACTCCTCCTACTTTTGGCGGCAGGAAAAAAAGGCTACAACCCATACACACGCACAAGAAAAGGTTCCGATGGCGCTGTGTTACGTTATAGAAGAAACGTTTAAATAAGCTCTATTTTCAGAATCAAAAAGGTTTTCTGGCAATTGTCAGTGAACAAAATTCCCAAACTACAAGCGTACTTGGGTGGTAAGGTGCAGCATAGCATTTTAGCCTAAGTCCAAGATGTTTATAACACATGAGATTATTCAGCAACGCCTTGACAGGGATGACTAATGAGGCCAAAGAGTTCTTTTGGGGTCTCCCCACGTAGATTTAAATCCTGAGCGTAATGGCTTCTTCTGCTCAAGTGTGTGATGGGATTTTGTTTACTTTGCCAGTGCCCCATTTTTAAGCCTATGGCTTTTGATTTCTTTCGATCGATCGATCTTTGCAAAGTAAATAAGTATTCAACTGCGGACTCTTGATTGACATTGCCATCCCTCTGAACTTTAGAAGCATGCGCTTTGGCCTCAAAACTCCTCCTACTTTTGGCGGCAGGAAAAAAAGGCTACAACCCATACACACGCACAAGAAAAGGTTCCGATGGCGCTGTGTTACGTTATAGAAGAAACGTTTAAATAAGCTCTATTTTCAGAATCAAAAAGGTTTTCTGGCAATTGTCAGTGAACAAAATTCCCAAACTACAAGCGTACTTGGGTGGTAAGGTGCAGCATAGCATTTTAGCCTAAGTCCAAGATGTTTATAACACATGAGATTATTCAGCAACGCCTTGACAGGGATGACTAATGAGGCCAAAGAGTTCTTTTGGGGTCTCCCCACGTAGATTTAAATCCTGAGAGTAATGGCTTCTTCTGCTCAAGTGTGTGATGGGATTTTGTTTACTTTGCCAGTGCCCCATTTTTAAGCCTATGGCTTTTGATTTCTTTCGATCGATCGATCTTTGCAAAGTAAATAAGTATTCAACTGCGGACTCTTGATTGACATTGCCATCCCTCTGAACTTTAGAAGCATGCGCTTTGGCCTCAAAACTCCTCCTACTTTTGGCGGCAGGAAAAAAAGGCTACAACCCATACACACGCACAAGAAAAGGTTCCGATGGCGCTGTGTTACGTTATAGAAGAAACGTTTAAATAAGCTCTATTTTCAGAATCAAAAAGGTTTTCTGGCAATTGTCAGTGAACAAAATTCCCAAACTACAAGCGTACTTGGGTGGTAAGGTGCAGCATAGCATTTTAGCCTAAGTCCAAGATGTTTATAACACATGAGATTATTCAGCAACGCCTTGACAGGGATGACTAATGAGGCCAAAGAGTTCTTTTGGAGTCTCCCCACGTAGATTTAAATCCTGAGAGTAATGGCTTCTTCTGCTCAAGTGTGTGATGGGATTTTGTTTACTTTGCCAGTGCCCCATTTTTAAGCCTATGGCTTTTGATTTCTTTCGATCGATCGATCGATCTTTGCAAAGTAAATAAGTATTCAACTGCGGACTCTTGATTGACATTGCCATCCCTCTGAACTTTAGAAGCATGCGCTTTGGCCTCAAAACTCCTCCTACTTTTGGCGGCAGGAAAAAAAGGCTACAACCCATACACACGCACAAGAAAAGGTTCCGATGGCGCTGTGTTACGTTATAGAAGAAACGTTTAAATAAGCTCTATTTTCAGAATCAAAAAGGTTTTCTGGCAATTGTCAGTGAACAAAATTCCCAAACTACAAGCGTACTTGGGTGGTAAGGTGCAGCATAGCATTTTAGCCTAAGTCCAAGATGTTTATAACACATGAGATTATTCAGCAACGCCTTGACAGGGATGACTAATGAGGCCAAAGAGTTCTTTTGGGGTCTCCCCACGTAGATTTAAATCCTGAGAGTAATGGCTTCTTCTGCTCAAGTGTGTGATGGGATTTTGTTTACTTTGCCAGTGCCCCATTTTTAAGCCTATGGCTTTTGATTTCTTTCGATCGATCGATCGATCTTTGCAAAGTAAATAAGTATTCAACTGCGGACTCTTGATTGACATTGCCATCCCTCTGAACTTTAGAAGCATGCGCTTTGGCCTCAAAACTCCTCCTACTTTTGGCGGCAGGAAAAAAAGGCTACAACCCATACACACGCACAAGAAAAGGTTCCGATGGCGCTGTGTTACGTTATAGAAGAAACGTTTAAATAAGCTCTATTTTCAGAATCAAAAAGGTTTTCTGGCAATTGTCAGTGAACAAAATTCCCAAACTACAAGCGTACTTGGGTGGTAAGGTGCAGCATAGCATTTTAGCCTAAGTCCAAGATGTTTATAACACATGAGATTATTCAGCAACGCCTTGACAGGGATGACTAATGAGGCCAAAGAGTTCTTTTGGGGTCTCCCCACGTAGATTTAAATCCTGAGAGTAATGGCTTCTTCTGCTCAAGTGTGTGATGGGATTTTGTTTACTTTGCCAGTGCCCCATTTTTAAGCCTATGGCTTTTGATTTCTTTCGATCGATCGATCGATCTTTGCAAAGTAAATAAGTATTCAACTGCGGACTCTTGATTGACATTGCCATCCCTCTGAACTTTAGAAGCATGCGCTTTGGCCTCAAAACTCCTCCTACTTTTGGCGGCAGGAAAAAAAGGCTACAACCCATACACACGCACAAGAAAAGGTTCCGATGGCGCTGTGTTACGTTATAGAAGAAACGTTTAAATAAGCTCTATTTTCAGAATCAAAAAGGTTTTCTGGCAATTGTCAGTGAACAAAATTCCCAAACTACAAGCGTACTTGGGTGGTAAGGTGCAGCATAGCATTTTAGCCTAAGTCCAAGATGTTTATAACACATGAGATTATTCAGCAACGCCTTGACAGGGATGACTAATGAGGCCAAAGAGTTCTTTTGGGGTCTCCCCACGTAGATTTAAATCCTGAGAGTAATGGCTTCTTCTGCTCAAGTGTGTGATGGGATTTTGTTTACTTTGCCAGTGCCCCATTTTTAAGCCTATGGCTTTTGATTTCTTTCGATCGATCGATCTTTGCAAAGTAAATAAGTATTCAACTGCGGACTCTTGATTGACATTGCCATCCCTCTGAACTTTAGAAGCATGCGCTTTGGCCTCAAAACTCCTCCTACTTTTGGCGGCAGGAAAAAAAGGCTACAACCCATACACACGCACAAGAAAAGGTTCCGATGGCGCTGTGTTACGTTATAGAAGAAACGTTTAAATAAGCTCTATTTTCAGAATCAAAAAGGTTTTCTGGCAATTGTCAGTGAACAAAATTCCCAAACTACAAGCGTACTTGGGTGGTAAGGTGCAGCATAGCATTTTAGCCTAAGTCCAAGATGTTTATAACACATGAGATTATTCAGCAACGCCTTGACAGGGATGACTAATGAGGCCAAAGAGTTCTTTTGGGGTCTCCCCACGTAGATTTAAATCCTGAGAGTAATGGCTTCTTCTGCTCAAGTGTGTGATGGGATTTTGTTTACTTTGCCAGTGCCCCATTTTTAAGCCTATGGCTTTTGATTTCTTTCGATCGATCGATCGATCTTTGCAAAGTAAATAAGTATTCAACTGCGGACTCTTGATTGACATTGCCATCCCTCTGAACTTTAGAAGCATGCGCTTTGGCCTCAAAACTCCTCCTACTTTTGGCGGCAGGAAAAAAAGGCTACAACCCATACACACGCACAAGAAAAGGTTCCGATGGCGCTGTGTTACGTTATAGAAGAAACGTTTAAATAAGCTCTATTTTCAGAATCAAAAAGGTTTTCTGGCAATTGTCAGTGAACAAAATTCCCAAACTACAAGCGTACTTGGGTGGTAAGGTGCAGCATAGCATTTTAGCCTAAGTCCAAGATGTTTATAACACATGAGATTATTCAGCAACGCCTTGACAGGGATGACTAATGAGGCCAAAGAGTTCTTTTGGAGTCTCCCCACGTAGATTTAAATCCTGAGAGTAATGGCTTCTTCTGCTCAAGTGTGTGATGGGATTTTGTTTACTTTGCCAGTGCCCCATTTTTAAGCCTATGGCTTTTGATTTCTTTCGATCGATCGATCGATCTTTGCAAAGTAAATAAGTATTCAACTGCGGACTCTTGATTGACATTGCCATCCCTCTGAACTTTAGAAGCATGCGCTTTGGCCTCAAAACTCCTCCTACTTTTGGCGGCAGGAAAAAAAGGCTACAACCCATACACACGCACAAGAAAAGGTTCCGATGGCGCTGTGTTACGTTATAGAAGAAACGTTTAAATAAGCTCTATTTTCAGAATCAAAAAGGTTTTCTGGCAATTGTCAGTGAACAAAATTCCCAAACTACAAGCGTACTTGGGTGGTAAGGTGCAGCATAGCATTTTAGCCTAAGTCCAAGATGTTTATAACACATGAGATTATTCAGCAACGCCTTGACAGGGATGACTAATGAGGCCAAAGAGTTCTTTTGGGGTCTCCCCACGTAGATTTAAATCCTGAGAGTAATGGCTTCTTCTGCTCAAGTGTGTGATGGGATTTTGTTTACTTTGCCAGTGCCCCATTTTTAAGCCTATGGCTTTTGATTTCTTTCGATCGATCGATCTTTGCAAAGTAAATAAGTATTCAACTGCGGACTCTTGATTGACATTGCCATCCCTCTGAACTTTAGAAGCATGCGCTTTGGCCTCAAAACTCCTCCTACTTTTGGCGGCAGGAAAAAAAGGCTACAACCCATACACACGCACAAGAAAAGGTTCCGATGGCGCTGTGTTACGTTATAGAAGAAACGTTTAAATAAGCTCTATTTTCAGAATCAAAAAGGTTTTCTGGCAATTGTCAGTGAACAAAATTCCCAAACTACAAGCGTACTTGGGTGGTAAGGTGCAGCATAGCATTTTAGCCTAAGTCCAAGATGTTTATAACACATGAGATTATTCAGCAACGCCTTGACAGGGATGACTAATGAGGCCAAAGAGTTCTTTTGGGGTCTCCCCACGTAGATTTAAATCCTGAGAGTAATGGCTTCTTCTGCTCAAGTGTGTGATGGGATTTTGTTTACTTTGCCAGTGCCCCATTTTTAAGCCTATGGCTTTTGATTTCTTTCGATCGATCGATCTTTGCAAAGTAAATAAGTATTCAACTGCGGACTCTTGATTGACATTGCCATCCCTCTGAACTTTAGAAGCATGCGCTTTGGCCTCAAAACTCCTCCTACTTTTGGCGGCAGGAAAAAAAGGCTACAACCCATACACACGCACAAGAAAAGGTTCCGATGGCGCTGTGTTACGTTATAGAAGAAACGTTTAAATAAGCTCTATTTTCAGAATCAAAAAGGTTTTCTGGCAATTGTCAGTGAACAAAATTCCCAAACTACAAGCGTACTTGGGTGGTAAGGTGCAGCATAGCATTTTAGCCTAAGTCCAAGATGTTTATAACACATGAGATTATTCAGCAACGCCTTGACAGGGATGACTAATGAGGCCAAAGAGTTCTTTTGGGGTCTCCCCACGTAGATTTAAATCCTGAGAGTAATGGCTTCTTCTGCTCAAGTGTGTGATGGGATTTTGTTTACTTTGCCAGTGCCCCATTTTTAAGCCTATGGCTTTTGATTTCTTTCGATCGATCGATCGATCTTTGCAAAGTAAATAAGTATTCAACTGCGGACTCTTGATTGACATTGCCATCCCTCTGAACTTTAGAAGCATGCGCTTTGGCCTCAAAACTCCTCCTACTTTTGGCGGCAGGAAAAAAAGGCTACAACCCATACACACGCACAAGAAAAGGTTCCGATGGCGCTGTGTTACGTTATAGAAGAAACGTTTAAATAAGCTCTATTTTCAGAATCAAAAAGGTTTTCTGGCAATTGTCAGTGAACAAAATTCCCAAACTACAAGCGTACTTGGGTGGTAAGGTGCAGCATAGCATTTTAGCCTAAGTCCAAGATGTTTATAACACATGAGATTATTCAGCAACGCCTTGACAGGGATGACTAATGAGGCCAAAGAGTTCTTTTGGAGTCTCCCCACGTAGATTTAAATCCTGAGAGTAATGGCTTCTTCTGCTCAAGTGTGTGATGGGATTTTGTTTACTTTGCCAGTGCCCCATTTTTAAGCCTATGGCTTTTGATTTCTTTCGATCGATCGATCGATCTTTGCAAAGTAAATAAGTATTCAACTGCGGACTCTTGATTGACATTGCCATCCCTCTGAACTTTAGAAGCATGCGCTTTGGCCTCAAAACTCCTCCTACTTTTGGCGGCAGGAAAAAAAGGCTACAACCCATACACACGCACAAGAAAAGGTTCCGATGGCGCTGTGTTACGTTATAGAAGAAACGTTTAAATAAGCTCTATTTTCAGAATCAAAAAGGTTTTCTGGCAATTGTCAGTGAACAAAATTCCCAAACTACAAGCGTACTTGGGTGGTAAGGTGCAGCATAGCATTTTAGCCTAAGTCCAAGATGTTTATAACACATGAGATTATTCAGCAACGCCTTGACAGGGATGACTAATGAGGCCAAAGAGTTCTTTTGGGGTCTCCCCACGTAGATTTAAATCCTGAGAGTAATGGCTTCTTCTGCTCAAGTGTGTGATGGGATTTTGTTTACTTTGCCAGTGCCCCATTTTTAAGCCTATGGCTTTTGATTTCTTTCGATCGATCGATCTTTGCAAAGTAAATAAGTATTCAACTGCGGACTCTTGATTGACATTGCCATCCCTCTGAACTTTAGAAGCATGCGCTTTGGCCTCAAAACTCCTCCTACTTTTGGCGGCAGGAAAAAAAGGCTACAACCCATACACACGCACAAGAAAAGGTTCCGATGGCGCTGTGTTACGTTATAGAAGAAACGTTTAAATAAGCTCTATTTTCAGAATCAAAAAGGTTTTCTGGCAATTGTCAGTGAACAAAATTCCCAAACTACAAGCGTACTTGGGTGGTAAGGTGCAGCATAGCATTTTAGCCTAAGTCCAAGATGTTTATAACACATGAGATTATTCAGCAACGCCTTGACAGGGATGACTAATGAGGCCAAAGAGTTCTTTTGGGGTCTCCCCACGTAGATTTAAATCCTGAGAGTAATGGCTTCTTCTGCTCAAGTGTGTGATGGGATTTTGTTTACTTTGCCAGTGCCCCATTTTTAAGCCTATGGCTTTTGATTTCTTTCGATCGATCGATCTTTGCAAAGTAAATAAGTATTCAACTGCGGACTCTTGATTGACATTGCCATCCCTCTGAACTTTAGAAGCATGCGCTTTGGCCTCAAAACTCCTCCTACTTTTGGCGGCAGGAAAAAAAGGCTACAACCCATACACACGCACAAGAAAAGGTTCCGATGGCGCTGTGTTACGTTATAGAAGAAACGTTTAAATAAGCTCTATTTTCAGAATCAAAAAGGTTTTCTGGCAATTGTCAGTGAACAAAATTCCCAAACTACAAGCGTACTTGGGTGGTAAGGTGCAGCATAGCATTTTAGCCTAAGTCCAAGATGTTTATAACACATGAGATTATTCAGCAACGCCTTGACAGGGATGACTAATGAGGCCAAAGAGTTCTTTTGGGGTCTCCCCACGTAGATTTAAATCCTGAGAGTAATGGCTTCTTCTGCTCAAGTGTGTGATGGGATTTTGTTTACTTTGCCAGTGCCCCATTTTTAAGCCTATGGCTTTTGATTTCTTTCGATCGATCGATCTTTGCAAAGTAAATAAGTATTCAACTGCGGACTCTTGATTGACATTGCCATCCCTCTGAACTTTAGAAGCATGCGCTTTGGCCTCAAAACTCCTCCTACTTTTGGCGGCAGGAAAAAAAGGCTACAACCCATACACACGCACAAGAAAAGGTTCCGATGGCGCTGTGTTACGTTATAGAAGAAACGTTTAAATAAGCTCTATTTTCAGAATCAAAAAGGTTTTCTGGCAATTGTCAGTGAACAAAATTCCCAAACTACAAGCGTACTTGGGTGGTAAGGTGCAGCATAGCATTTTAGCCTAAGTCCAAGATGTTTATAACACATGAGATTATTCAGCAACGCCTTGACAGGGATGACTAATGAGGCCAAAGAGTTCTTTTGGAGTCTCCCCACGTAGATTTAAATCCTGAGAGTAATGGCTTCTTCTGCTCAAGTGTGTGATGGGATTTTGTTTACTTTGCCAGTGCCCCATTTTTAAGCCTATGGCTTTTGATTTCTTTCGATCGATCGATCGATCTTTGCAAAGTAAATAAGTATTCAACTGCGGACTCTTGATTGACATTGCCATCCCTCTGAACTTTAGAAGCATGCGCTTTGGCCTCAAAACTCCTCCTACTTTTGGCGGCAGGAAAAAAAGGCTACAACCCATACACACGCACAAGAAAAGGTTCCGATGGCGCTGTGTTACGTTATAGAAGAAACGTTTAAATAAGCTCTATTTTCAGAATCAAAAAGGTTTTCTGGCAATTGTCAGTGAACAAAATTCCCAAACTACAAGCGTACTTGGGTGGTAAGGTGCAGCATAGCATTTTAGCCTAAGTCCAAGATGTTTATAACACATGAGATTATTCAGCAACGCCTTGACAGGGATGACTAATGAGGCCAAAGAGTTCTTTTGGGGTCTCCCCACGTAGATTTAAATCCTGAGAGTAATGGCTTCTTCTGCTCAAGTGTGTGATGGGATTTTGTTTACTTTGCCAGTGCCCCATTTTTAAGCCTATGGCTTTTGATTTCTTTCGATCGATCGATCTTTGCAAAGTAAATAAGTATTCAACTGCGGACTCTTGATTGACATTGCCATCCCTCTGAACTTTAGAAGCATGCGCTTTGGCCTCAAAACTCCTCCTACTTTTGGCGGCAGGAAAAAAAGGCTACAACCCATACACACGCACAAGAAAAGGTTCCGATGGCGCTGTGTTACGTTATAGAAGAAACGTTTAAATAAGCTCTATTTTCAGAATCAAAAAGGTTTTCTGGCAATTGTCAGTGAACAAAATTCCCAAACTACAAGCGTACTTGGGTGGTAAGGTGCAGCATAGCATTTTAGCCTAAGTCCAAGATGTTTATAACACATGAGATTATTCAGCAACGCCTTGACAGGGATGACTAATGAGGCCAAAGAGTTCTTTTGGAGTCTCCCCACGTAGATTTAAATCCTGAGAGTAATGGCTTCTTCTGCTCAAGTGTGTGATGGGATTTTGTTTACTTTGCCAGTGCCCCATTTTTAAGCCTATGGCTTTTGATTTCTTTCGATCGATCGATCGATCTTTGCAAAGTAAATAAGTATTCAACTGCGGACTCTTGATTGACATTGCCATCCCTCTGAACTTTAGAAGCATGCGCTTTGGCCTCAAAACTCCTCCTACTTTTGGCGGCAGGAAAAAAAGGCTACAACCCATACACACGCACAAGAAAAGGTTCCGATGGCGCTGTGTTACGTTATAGAAGAAACGTTTAAATAAGCTCTATTTTCAGAATCAAAAAGGTTTTCTGGCAATTGTCAGTGAACAAAATTCCCAAACTACAAGCGTACTTGGGTGGTAAGGTGCAGCATAGCATTTTAGCCTAAGTCCAAGATGTTTATAACACATGAGATTATTCAGCAACGCCTTGACAGGGATGACTAATGAGGCCAAAGAGTTCTTTTGGGGTCTCCCCACGTAGATTTAAATCCTGAGAGTAATGGCTTCTTCTGCTCAAGTGTGTGATGGGATTTTGTTTACTTTGCCAGTGCCCCATTTTTAAGCCTATGGCTTTTGATTTCTTTCGATCGATCGATCTTTGCAAAGTAAATAAGTATTCAACTGCGGACTCTTGATTGACATTGCCATCCCTCTGAACTTTAGAAGCATGCGCTTTGGCCTCAAAACTCCTCCTACTTTTGGCGGCAGGAAAAAAAGGCTACAACCCATACACACGCACAAGAAAAGGTTCCGATGGCGCTGTGTTACGTTATAGAAGAAACGTTTAAATAAGCTCTATTTTCAGAATCAAAAAGGTTTTCTGGCAATTGTCAGTGAACAAAATTCCCAAACTACAAGCGTACTTGGGTGGTAAGGTGCAGCATAGCATTTTAGCCTAAGTCCAAGATGTTTATAACACATGAGATTATTCAGCAACGCCTTGACAGGGATGACTAATGAGGCCAAAGAGTTCTTTTGGAGTCTCCCCACGTAGATTTAAATCCTGAGAGTAATGGCTTCTTCTGCTCAAGTGTGTGATGGGATTTTGTTTACTTTGCCAGTGCCCCATTTTTAAGCCTATGGCTTTTGATTTCTTTCGATCGATCGATCGATCTTTGCAAAGTAAATAAGTATTCAACTGCGGACTCTTGATTGACATTGCCATCCCTCTGAACTTTAGAAGCATGCGCTTTGGCCTCAAAACTCCTCCTACTTTTGGCGGCAGGAAAAAAAGGCTACAACCCATACACACGCACAAGAAAAGGTTCCGATGGCGCTGTGTTACGTTATAGAAGAAACGTTTAAATAAGCTCTATTTTCAGAATCAAAAAGGTTTTCTGGCAATTGTCAGTGAACAAAATTCCCAAACTACAAGCGTACTTGGGTGGTAAGGTGCAGCATAGCATTTTAGCCTAAGTCCAAGATGTTTATAACACATGAGATTATTCAGCAACGCCTTGACAGGGATGACTAATGAGGCCAAAGAGTTCTTTTGGGGTCTCCCCACGTAGATTTAAATCCTGAGAGTAATGGCTTCTTCTGCTCAAGTGTGTGATGGGATTTTGTTTACTTTGCCAGTGCCCCATTTTTAAGCCTATGGCTTTTGATTTCTTTCGATCGATCGATCTTTGCAAAGTAAATAAGTATTCAACTGCGGACTCTTGATTGACATTGCCATCCCTCTGAACTTTAGAAGCATGCGCTTTGGCCTCAAAACTCCTCCTACTTTTGGCGGCAGGAAAAAAAGGCTACAACCCATACACACGCACAAGAAAAGGTTCCGATGGCGCTGTGTTACGTTATAGAAGAAACGTTTAAATAAGCTCTATTTTCAGAATCAAAAAGGTTTTCTGGCAATTGTCAGTGAACAAAATTCCCAAACTACAAGCGTACTTGGGTGGTAAGGTGCAGCATAGCATTTTAGCCTAAGTCCAAGATGTTTATAACACATGAGATTATTCAGCAACGCCTTGACAGGGATGACTAATGAGGCCAAAGAGTTCTTTTGGGGTCTCCCCACGTAGATTTAAATCCTGAGAGTAATGGCTTCTTCTGCTCAAGTGTGTGATGGGATTTTGTTTACTTTGCCAGTGCCCCATTTTTAAGCCTATGGCTTTTGATTTCTTTCGATCGATCGATCTTTGCAAAGTAAATAAGTATTCAACTGCGGACTCTTGATTGACATTGCCATCCCTCTGAACTTTAGAAGCATGCGCTTTGGCCTCAAAACTCCTCCTACTTTTGGCGGCAGGAAAAAAAGGCTACAACCCATACACACGCACAAGAAAAGGTTCCGATGGCGCTGTGTTACGTTATAGAAGAAACGTTTAAATAAGCTCTATTTTCAGAATCAAAAAGGTTTTCTGGCAATTGTCAGTGAACAAAATTCCCAAACTACAAGCGTACTTGGGTGGTAAGGTGCAGCATAGCATTTTAGCCTAAGTCCAAGATGTTTATAACACATGAGATTATTCAGCAACGCCTTGACAGGGATGACTAATGAGGCCAAAGAGTTCTTTTGGAGTCTCCCCACGTAGATTTAAATCCTGAGAGTAATGGCTTCTTCTGCTCAAGTGTGTGATGGGATTTTGTTTACTTTGCCAGTGCCCCATTTTTAAGCCTATGGCTTTTGATTTCTTTCGATCGATCGATCGATCTTTGCAAAGTAAATAAGTATTCAACTGCGGACTCTTGATTGACATTGCCATCCCTCTGAACTTTAGAAGCATGCGCTTTGGCCTCAAAACTCCTCCTACTTTTGGCGGCAGGAAAAAAAGGCTACAACCCATACACACGCACAAGAAAAGGTTCCGATGGCGCTGTGTTACGTTATAGAAGAAACGTTTAAATAAGCTCTATTTTCAGAATCAAAAAGGTTTTCTGGCAATTGTCAGTGAACAAAATTCCCAAACTACAAGCGTACTTGGGTGGTAAGGTGCAGCATAGCATTTTAGCCTAAGTCCAAGATGTTTATAACACATGAGATTATTCAGCAACGCCTTGACAGGGATGACTAATGAGGCCAAAGAGTTCTTTTGGGGTCTCCCCACGTAGATTTAAATCCTGAGAGTAATGGCTTCTTCTGCTCAAGTGTGTGATGGGATTTTGTTTACTTTGCCAGTGCCCCATTTTTAAGCCTATGGCTTTTGATTTCTTTCGATCGATCGATCTTTGCAAAGTAAATAAGTATTCAACTGCGGACTCTTGATTGACATTGCCATCCCTCTGAACTTTAGAAGCATGCGCTTTGGCCTCAAAACTCCTCCTACTTTTGGCGGCAGGAAAAAAAGGCTACAACCCATACACACGCACAAGAAAAGGTTCCGATGGCGCTGTGTTACGTTATAGAAGAAACGTTTAAATAAGCTCTATTTTCAGAATCAAAAAGGTTTTCTGGCAATTGTCAGTGAACAAAATTCCCAAACTACAAGCGTACTTGGGTGGTAAGGTGCAGCATAGCATTTTAGCCTAAGTCCAAGATGTTTATAACACATGAGATTATTCAGCAACGCCTTGACAGGGATGACTAATGAGGCCAAAGAGTTCTTTTGGAGTCTCCCCACGTAGATTTAAATCCTGAGAGTAATGGCTTCTTCTGCTCAAGTGTGTGATGGGATTTTGTTTACTTTGCCAGTGCCCCATTTTTAAGCCTATGGCTTTTGATTTCTTTCGATCGATCGATCGATCTTTGCAAAGTAAATAAGTATTCAACTGCGGACTCTTGATTGACATTGCCATCCCTCTGAACTTTAGAAGCATGCGCTTTGGCCTCAAAACTCCTCCTACTTTTGGCGGCAGGAAAAAAAGGCTACAACCCATACACACGCACAAGAAAAGGTTCCGATGGCGCTGTGTTACGTTATAGAAGAAACGTTTAAATAAGCTCTATTTTCAGAATCAAAAAGGTTTTCTGGCAATTGTCAGTGAACAAAATTCCCAAACTACAAGCGTACTTGGGTGGTAAGGTGCAGCATAGCATTTTAGCCTAAGTCCAAGATGTTTATAACACATGAGATTATTCAGCAACGCCTTGACAGGGATGACTAATGAGGCCAAAGAGTTCTTTTGGGGTCTCCCCACGTAGATTTAAATCCTGAGAGTAATGGCTTCTTCTGCTCAAGTGTGTGATGGGATTTTGTTTACTTTGCCAGTGCCCCATTTTTAAGCCTATGGCTTTTGATTTCTTTCGATCGATCGATCTTTGCAAAGTAAATAAGTATTCAACTGCGGACTCTTGATTGACATTGCCATCCCTCTGAACTTTAGAAGCATGCGCTTTGGCCTCAAAACTCCTCCTACTTTTGGCGGCAGGAAAAAAAGGCTACAACCCATACACACGCACAAGAAAAGGTTCCGATGGCGCTGTGTTACGTTATAGAAGAAACGTTTAAATAAGCTCTATTTTCAGAATCAAAAAGGTTTTCTGGCAATTGTCAGTGAACAAAATTCCCAAACTACAAGCGTACTTGGGTGGTAAGGTGCAGCATAGCATTTTAGCCTAAGTCCAAGATGTTTATAACACATGAGATTATTCAGCAACGCCTTGACAGGGATGACTAATGAGGCCAAAGAGTTCTTTTGGAGTCTCCCCACGTAGATTTAAATCCTGAGAGTAATGGCTTCTTCTGCTCAAGTGTGTGATGGGATTTTGTTTACTTTGCCAGTGCCCCATTTTTAAGCCTATGGCTTTTGATTTCTTTCGATCGATCGATCGATCTTTGCAAAGTAAATAAGTATTCAACTGCGGACTCTTGATTGACATTGCCATCCCTCTGAACTTTAGAAGCATGCGCTTTGGCCTCAAAACTCCTCCTACTTTTGGCGGCAGGAAAAAAAGGCTACAACCCATACACACGCACAAGAAAAGGTTCCGATGGCGCTGTGTTACGTTATAGAAGAAACGTTTAAATAAGCTCTATTTTCAGAATCAAAAAGGTTTTCTGGCAATTGTCAGTGAACAAAATTCCCAAACTACAAGCGTACTTGGGTGGTAAGGTGCAGCATAGCATTTTAGCCTAAGTCCAAGATGTTTATAACACATGAGATTATTCAGCAACGCCTTGACAGGGATGACTAATGAGGCCAAAGAGTTCTTTTGGGGTCTCCCCACGTAGATTTAAATCCTGAGAGTAATGGCTTCTTCTGCTCAAGTGTGTGATGGGATTTTGTTTACTTTGCCAGTGCCCCATTTTTAAGCCTATGGCTTTTGATTTCTTTCGATCGATCGATCTTTGCAAAGTAAATAAGTATTCAACTGCGGACTCTTGATTGACATTGCCATCCCTCTGAACTTTAGAAGCATGCGCTTTGGCCTCAAAACTCCTCCTACTTTTGGCGGCAGGAAAAAAAGGCTACAACCCATACACACGCACAAGAAAAGGTTCCGATGGCGCTGTGTTACGTTATAGAAGAAACGTTTAAATAAGCTCTATTTTCAGAATCAAAAAGGTTTTCTGGCAATTGTCAGTGAACAAAATTCCCAAACTACAAGCGTACTTGGGTGGTAAGGTGCAGCATAGCATTTTAGCCTAAGTCCAAGATGTTTATAACACATGAGATTATTCAGCAACGCCTTGACAGGGATGACTAATGAGGCCAAAGAGTTCTTTTGGGGTCTCCCCACGTAGATTTAAATCCTGAGAGTAATGGCTTCTTCTGCTCAAGTGTGTGATGGGATTTTGTTTACTTTGCCAGTGCCCCATTTTTAAGCCTATGGCTTTTGATTTCTTTCGATCGATCGATCTTTGCAAAGTAAATAAGTATTCAACTGCGGACTCTTGATTGACATTGCCATCCCTCTGAACTTTAGAAGCATGCGCTTTGGCCTCAAAACTCCTCCTACTTTTGGCGGCAGGAAAAAAAGGCTACAACCCATACACACGCACAAGAAAAGGTTCCGATGGCGCTGTGTTACGTTATAGAAGAAACGTTTAAATAAGCTCTATTTTCAGAATCAAAAAGGTTTTCTGGCAATTGTCAGTGAACAAAATTCCCAAACTACAAGCGTACTTGGGTGGTAAGGTGCAGCATAGCATTTTAGCCTAAGTCCAAGATGTTTATAACACATGAGATTATTCAGCAACGCCTTGACAGGGATGACTAATGAGGCCAAAGAGTTCTTTTGGAGTCTCCCCACGTAGATTTAAATCCTGAGAGTAATGGCTTCTTCTGCTCAAGTGTGTGATGGGATTTTGTTTACTTTGCCAGTGCCCCATTTTTAAGCCTATGGCTTTTGATTTCTTTCGATCGATCGATCGATCTTTGCAAAGTAAATAAGTATTCAACTGCGGACTCTTGATTGACATTGCCATCCCTCTGAACTTTAGAAGCATGCGCTTTGGCCTCAAAACTCCTCCTACTTTTGGCGGCAGGAAAAAAAGGCTACAACCCATACACACGCACAAGAAAAGGTTCCGATGGCGCTGTGTTACGTTATAGAAGAAACGTTTAAATAAGCTCTATTTTCAGAATCAAAAAGGTTTTCTGGCAATTGTCAGTGAACAAAATTCCCAAACTACAAGCGTACTTGGGTGGTAAGGTGCAGCATAGCATTTTAGCCTAAGTCCAAGATGTTTATAACACATGAGATTATTCAGCAACGCCTTGACAGGGATGACTAATGAGGCCAAAGAGTTCTTTTGGAGTCTCCCCACGTAGATTTAAATCCTGAGAGTAATGGCTTCTTCTGCTCAAGTGTGTGATGGGATTTTGTTTACTTTGCCAGTGCCCCATTTTTAAGCCTATGGCTTTTGATTTCTTTCGATCGATCGATCGATCTTTGCAAAGTAAATAAGTATTCAACTGCGGACTCTTGATTGACATTGCCATCCCTCTGAACTTTAGAAGCATGCGCTTTGGCCTCAAAACTCCTCCTACTTTTGGCGGCAGGAAAAAAAGGCTACAACCCATACACACGCACAAGAAAAGGTTCCGATGGCGCTGTGTTACGTTATAGAAGAAACGTTTAAATAAGCTCTATTTTCAGAATCAAAAAGGTTTTCTGGCAATTGTCAGTGAACAAAATTCCCAAACTACAAGCGTACTTGGGTGGTAAGGTGCAGCATAGCATTTTAGCCTAAGTCCAAGATGTTTATAACACATGAGATTATTCAGCAACGCCTTGACAGGGATGACTAATGAGGCCAAAGAGTTCTTTTGGGGTCTCCCCACGTAGATTTAAATCCTGAGAGTAATGGCTTCTTCTGCTCAAGTGTGTGATGGGATTTTGTTTACTTTGCCAGTGCCCCATTTTTAAGCCTATGGCTTTTGATTTCTTTCGATCGATCGATCTTTGCAAAGTAAATAAGTATTCAACTGCGGACTCTTGATTGACATTGCCATCCCTCTGAACTTTAGAAGCATGCGCTTTGGCCTCAAAACTCCTCCTACTTTTGGCGGCAGGAAAAAAAGGCTACAACCCATACACACGCACAAGAAAAGGTTCCGATGGCGCTGTGTTACGTTATAGAAGAAACGTTTAAATAAGCTCTATTTTCAGAATCAAAAAGGTTTTCTGGCAATTGTCAGTGAACAAAATTCCCAAACTACAAGCGTACTTGGGTGGTAAGGTGCAGCATAGCATTTTAGCCTAAGTCCAAGATGTTTATAACACATGAGATTATTCAGCAACGCCTTGACAGGGATGACTAATGAGGCCAAAGAGTTCTTTTGGGGTCTCCCCACGTAGATTTAAATCCTGAGAGTAATGGCTTCTTCTGCTCAAGTGTGTGATGGGATTTTGTTTACTTTGCCAGTGCCCCATTTTTAAGCCTATGGCTTTTGATTTCTTTCGATCGATCGATCTTTGCAAAGTAAATAAGTATTCAACTGCGGACTCTTGATTGACATTGCCATCCCTCTGAACTTTAGAAGCATGCGCTTTGGCCTCAAAACTCCTCCTACTTTTGGCGGCAGGAAAAAAAGGCTACAACCCATACACACGCACAAGAAAAGGTTCCGATGGCGCTGTGTTACGTTATAGAAGAAACGTTTAAATAAGCTCTATTTTCAGAATCAAAAAGGTTTTCTGGCAATTGTCAGTGAACAAAATTCCCAAACTACAAGCGTACTTGGGTGGTAAGGTGCAGCATAGCATTTTAGCCTAAGTCCAAGATGTTTATAACACATGAGATTATTCAGCAACGCCTTGACAGGGATGACTAATGAGGCCAAAGAGTTCTTTTGGAGTCTCCCCACGTAGATTTAAATCCTGAGAGTAATGGCTTCTTCTGCTCAAGTGTGTGATGGGATTTTGTTTACTTTGCCAGTGCCCCATTTTTAAGCCTATGGCTTTTGATTTCTTTCGATCGATCGATCGATCTTTGCAAAGTAAATAAGTATTCAACTGCGGACTCTTGATTGACATTGCCATCCCTCTGAACTTTAGAAGCATGCGCTTTGGCCTCAAAACTCCTCCTACTTTTGGCGGCAGGAAAAAAAGGCTACAACCCATACACACGCACAAGAAAAGGTTCCGATGGCGCTGTGTTACGTTATAGAAGAAACGTTTAAATAAGCTCTATTTTCAGAATCAAAAAGGTTTTCTGGCAATTGTCAGTGAACAAAATTCCCAAACTACAAGCGTACTTGGGTGGTAAGGTGCAGCATAGCATTTTAGCCTAAGTCCAAGATGTTTATAACACATGAGATTATTCAGCAACGCCTTGACAGGGATGACTAATGAGGCCAAAGAGTTCTTTTGGGGTCTCCCCACGTAGATTTAAATCCTGAGAGTAATGGCTTCTTCTGCTCAAGTGTGTGATGGGATTTTGTTTACTTTGCCAGTGCCCCATTTTTAAGCCTATGGCTTTTGATTTCTTTCGATCGATCGATCTTTGCAAAGTAAATAAGTATTCAACTGCGGACTCTTGATTGACATTGCCATCCCTCTGAACTTTAGAAGCATGCGCTTTGGCCTCAAAACTCCTCCTACTTTTGGCGGCAGGAAAAAAAGGCTACAACCCATACACACGCACAAGAAAAGGTTCCGATGGCGCTGTGTTACGTTATAGAAGAAACGTTTAAATAAGCTCTATTTTCAGAATCAAAAAGGTTTTCTGGCAATTGTCAGTGAACAAAATTCCCAAACTACAAGCGTACTTGGGTGGTAAGGTGCAGCATAGCATTTTAGCCTAAGTCCAAGATGTTTATAACACATGAGATTATTCAGCAACGCCTTGACAGGGATGACTAATGAGGCCAAAGAGTTCTTTTGGGGTCTCCCCACGTAGATTTAAATCCTGAGAGTAATGGCTTCTTCTGCTCAAGTGTGTGATGGGATTTTGTTTACTTTGCCAGTGCCCCATTTTTAAGCCTATGGCTTTTGATTTCTTTCGATCGATCGATCTTTGCAAAGTAAATAAGTATTCAACTGCGGACTCTTGATTGACATTGCCATCCCTCTGAACTTTAGAAGCATGCGCTTTGGCCTCAAAACTCCTCCTACTTTTGGCGGCAGGAAAAAAAGGCTACAACCCATACACACGCACAAGAAAAGGTTCCGATGGCGCTGTGTTACGTTATAGAAGAAACGTTTAAATAAGCTCTATTTTCAGAATCAAAAAGGTTTTCTGGCAATTGTCAGTGAACAAAATTCCCAAACTACAAGCGTACTTGGGTGGTAAGGTGCAGCATAGCATTTTAGCCTAAGTCCAAGATGTTTATAACACATGAGATTATTCAGCAACGCCTTGACAGGGATGACTAATGAGGCCAAAGAGTTCTTTTGGAGTCTCCCCACGTAGATTTAAATCCTGAGAGTAATGGCTTCTTCTGCTCAAGTGTGTGATGGGATTTTGTTTACTTTGCCAGTGCCCCATTTTTAAGCCTATGGCTTTTGATTTCTTTCGATCGATCGATCGATCTTTGCAAAGTAAATAAGTATTCAACTGCGGACTCTTGATTGACATTGCCATCCCTCTGAACTTTAGAAGCATGCGCTTTGGCCTCAAAACTCCTCCTACTTTTGGCGGCAGGAAAAAAAGGCTACAACCCATACACACGCACAAGAAAAGGTTCCGATGGCGCTGTGTTACGTTATAGAAGAAACGTTTAAATAAGCTCTATTTTAAAAATCAAAAAGGTTTTCTGGCAATTGTCAGTGAACAAAATTCCCAAACTACAAGCGTACTTGGGTGGTAAGGTGCAGCATAGCATTTTAGCCTAAGTCCAAGATGTTTATAACACATGAGATTATTCAGCAACGCCTTGACAGGGATGACTAATGAGGCCAAAGAGTTCTTTTGGGGTCTCCCCACGTAGATTTAAATCCTGAGAGTAATGGCTTCTTCTGCTCAAGTGTGTGATGGGATTTTGTTTACTTTGCCAGTGCCCCATTTTTAAGCCTATGGCTTTTGATTTCTTTCGATCGATCGATCGATCTTTGCAAAGTAAATAAGTATTCAACTGCGGACTCTTGATTGACATTGCCATCCCTCTGAACTTTAGAAGCATGCGCTTTGGCCTCAAAACTCCTCCTACTTTTGGCGGCAGGAAAAAAAGGCTACAACCCATACACACGCACAAGAAAAGGTTCCGATGGCGCTGTGTTACGTTATAGAAGAAACGTTTAAATAAGCTCTATTTTCAGAATCAAAAAGGTTTTCTGGCAATTGTCAGTGAACAAAATTCCCAAACTACAAGCGTACTTGGGTGGTAAGGTGCAGCATAGCATTTTAGCCTAAGTCCAAGATGTTTATAACACATGAGATTATTCAGCAACGCCTTGACAGGGATGACTAATGAGGCCAAAGAGTTCTTTTGGGGTCTCCCCACGTAGATTTAAATCCTGAGAGTAATGGCTTCTTCTGCTCAAGTGTGTGATGGGATTTTGTTTACTTTGCCAGTGCCCCATTTTTAAGCCTATGGCTTTTGATTTCTTTCGATCGATCGATCTTTGCAAAGTAAATAAGTATTCAACTGCGGACTCTTGATTGACATTGCCATCCCTCTGAACTTTAGAAGCATGCGCTTTGGCCTCAAAACTCCTCCTACTTTTGGCGGCAGGAAAAAAAGGCTACAACCCATACACACGCACAAGAAAAGGTTCCGATGGCGCTGTGTTACGTTATAGAAGAAACGTTTAAATAAGCTCTATTTTCAGAATCAAAAAGGTTTTCTGGCAATTGTCAGTGAACAAAATTCCCAAACTACAAGCGTACTTGGGTGGTAAGGTGCAGCATAGCATTTTAGCCTAAGTCCAAGATGTTTATAACACATGAGATTATTCAGCAACGCCTTGACAGGGATGACTAATGAGGCCAAAGAGTTCTTTTGGGGTCTCCCCACGTAGATTTAAATCCTGAGAGTAATGGCTTCTTCTGCTCAAGTGTGTGATGGGATTTTGTTTACTTTGCCAGTGCCCCATTTTTAAGCCTATGGCTTTTGATTTCTTTCGATCGATCGATCGATCTTTGCAAAGTAAATAAGTATTCAACTGCGGACTCTTGATTGACATTGCCATCCCTCTGAACTTTAGAAGCATGCGCTTTGGCCTCAAAACTCCTCCTACTTTTGGCGGCAGGAAAAAAAGGCTACAACCCATACACACGCACAAGAAAAGGTTCCGATGGCGCTGTGTTACGTTATAGAAGAAACGTTTAAATAAGCTCTATTTTCAGAATCAAAAAGGTTTTCTGGCAATTGTCAGTGAACAAAATTCCCAAACTACAAGCGTACTTGGGTGGTAAGGTGCAGCATAGCATTTTAGCCTAAGTCCAAGATGTTTATAACACATGAGATTATTCAGCAACGCCTTGACAGGGATGACTAATGAGGCCAAAGAGTTCTTTTGGGGTCTCCCCACGTAGATTTAAATCCTGAGAGTAATGGCTTCTTCTGCTCAAGTGTGTGATGGGATTTTGTTTACTTTGCCAGTGCCCCATTTTTAAGCCTATGGCTTTTGATTTCTTTCGATCGATCGATCTTTGCAAAGTAAATAAGTATTCAACTGCGGACTCTTGATTGACATTGCCATCCCTCTGAACTTTAGAAGCATGCGCTTTGGCCTCAAAACTCCTCCTACTTTTGGCGGCAGGAAAAAAAGGCTACAACCCATACACACGCACAAGAAAAGGTTCCGATGGCGCTGTGTTACGTTATAGAAGAAACGTTTAAATAAGCTCTATTTTCAGAATCAAAAAGGTTTTCTGGCAATTGTCAGTGAACAAAATTCCCAAACTACAAGCGTACTTGGGTGGTAAGGTGCAGCATAGCATTTTAGCCTAAGTCCAAGATGTTTATAACACATGAGATTATTCAGCAACGCCTTGACAGGGATGACTAATGAGGCCAAAGAGTTCTTTTGGGGTCTCCCCACGTAGATTTAAATCCTGAGAGTAATGGCTTCTTCTGCTCAAGTGTGTGATGGGATTTTGTTTACTTTGCCAGTGCCCCATTTTTAAGCCTATGGCTTTTGATTTCTTTCGATCGATCGATCTTTGCAAAGTAAATAAGTATTCAACTGCGGACTCTTGATTGACATTGCCATCCCTCTGAACTTTAGAAGCATGCGCTTTGGCCTCAAAACTCCTCCTACTTTTGGCGGCAGGAAAAAAAGGCTACAACCCATACACACGCACAAGAAAAGGTTCCGATGGCGCTGTGTTACGTTATAGAAGAAACGTTTAAATAAGCTCTATTTTCAGAATCAAAAAGGTTTTCTGGCAATTGTCAGTGAACAAAATTCCCAAACTACAAGCGTACTTGGGTGGTAAGGTGCAGCATAGCATTTTAGCCTAAGTCCAAGATGTTTATAACACATGAGATTATTCAGCAACGCCTTGACAGGGATGACTAATGAGGCCAAAGAGTTCTTTTGGAGTCTCCCCACGTAGATTTAAATCCTGAGAGTAATGGCTTCTTCTGCTCAAGTGTGTGATGGGATTTTGTTTACTTTGCCAGTGCCCCATTTTTAAGCCTATGGCTTTTGATTTCTTTCGATCGATCGATCGATCTTTGCAAAGTAAATAAGTATTCAACTGCGGACTCTTGATTGACATTGCCATCCCTCTGAACTTTAGAAGCATGCGCTTTGGCCTCAAAACTCCTCCTACTTTTGGCGGCAGGAAAAAAAGGCTACAACCCATACACACGCACAAGAAAAGGTTCCGATGGCGCTGTGTTACGTTATAGAAGAAACGTTTAAATAAGCTCTATTTTCAGAATCAAAAAGGTTTTCTGGCAATTGTCAGTGAACAAAATTCCCAAACTACAAGCGTACTTGGGTGGTAAGGTGCAGCATAGCATTTTAGCCTAAGTCCAAGATGTTTATAACACATGAGATTATTCAGCAACGCCTTGACAGGGATGACTAATGAGGCCAAAGAGTTCTTTTGGGGTCTCCCCACGTAGATTTAAATCCTGAGAGTAATGGCTTCTTCTGCTCAAGTGTGTGATGGGATTTTGTTTACTTTGCCAGTGCCCCATTTTTAAGCCTATGGCTTTTGATTTCTTTCGATCGATCGATCTTTGCAAAGTAAATAAGTATTCAACTGCGGACTCTTGATTGACATTGCCATCCCTCTGAACTTTAGAAGCATGCGCTTTGGCCTCAAAACTCCTCCTACTTTTGGCGGCAGGAAAAAAAGGCTACAACCCATACACACGCACAAGAAAAGGTTCCGATGGCGCTGTGTTACGTTATAGAAGAAACGTTTAAATAAGCTCTATTTTCAGAATCAAAAAGGTTTTCTGGCAATTGTCAGTGAACAAAATTCCCAAACTACAAGCGTACTTGGGTGGTAAGGTGCAGCATAGCATTTTAGTCTAAGTCCAAGATGTTTATAACACATGAGATTATTCAGCAACGCCTTGACAGGGATGACTAATGAGGCCAAAGAGTTCTTTTGGGGTCTCCCCACGTAGATTTAAATCCTGAGAGTAATGGCTTCTTCTGCTCAAGTGTGTGATGGGATTTTGTTTACTTTGCCAGTGCCCCATTTTTAAGCCTATGGCTTTTGATTTCTTTCGATCGATCGATCTTTGCAAAGTAAATAAGTATTCAACTGCGGACTCTTGATTGACATTGCCATCCCTCTGAACTTTAGAAGCATGCGCTTTGGCCTCAAAACTCCTCCTACTTTTGGCGGCAGGAAAAAAAGGCTACAACCCATACACACGCACAAGAAAAGGTTCCGATGGCGCTGTGTTACGTTATAGAAGAAACGTTTAAATAAGCTCTATTTTCAGAATCAAAAAGGTTTTCTGGCAATTGTCAGTGAACAAAATTCCCAAACTACAAGCGTACTTGGGTGGTAAGGTGCAGCATAGCATTTTAGCCTAAGTCCAAGATGTTTATAACACATGAGATTATTCAGCAACGCCTTGACAGGGATGACTAATGAGGCCAAAGAGTTCTTTTGGAGTCTCCCCACGTAGATTTAAATCCTGAGAGTAATGGCTTCTTCTGCTCAAGTGTGTGATGGGATTTTGTTTACTTTGCCAGTGCCCCATTTTTAAGCCTATGGCTTTTGATTTCTTTCGATCGATCGATCGATCTTTGCAAAGTAAATAAGTATTCAACTGCGGACTCTTGATTGACATTGCCATCCCTCTGAACTTTAGAAGCATGCGCTTTGGCCTCAAAACTCCTCCTACTTTTGGCGGCAGGAAAAAAAGGCTACAACCCATACACACGCACAAGAAAAGGTTCCGATGGCGCTGTGTTACGTTATAGAAGAAACGTTTAAATAAGCTCTATTTTCAGAATCAAAAAGGTTTTCTGGCAATTGTCAGTGAACAAAATTCCCAAACTACAAGCGTACTTGGGTGGTAAGGTGCAGCATAGCATTTTAGCCTAAGTCCAAGATGTTTATAACACATGAGATTATTCAGCAACGCCTTGACAGGGATGACTAATGAGGCCAAAGAGTTCTTTTGGGGTCTCCCCACGTAGATTTAAATCCTGAGAGTAATGGCTTCTTCTGCTCAAGTGTGTGATGGGATTTTGTTTACTTTGCCAGTGCCCCATTTTTAAGCCTATGGCTTTTGATTTCTTTCGATCGATCGATCTTTGCAAAGTAAATAAGTATTCAACTGCGGACTCTTGATTGACATTGCCATCCCTCTGAACTTTAGAAGCATGCGCTTTGGCCTCAAAACTCCTCCTACTTTTGGCGGCAGGAAAAAAAGGCTACAACCCATACACACGCACAAGAAAAGGTTCCGATGGCGCTGTGTTACGTTATAGAAGAAACGTTTAAATAAGCTCTATTTTCAGAATCAAAAAGGTTTTCTGGCAATTGTCAGTGAACAAAATTCCCAAACTACAAGCGTACTTGGGTGGTAAGGTGCAGCATAGCATTTTAGCCTAAGTCCAAGATGTTTATAACACATGAGATTATTCAGCAACGCCTTGACAGGGATGACTAATGAGGCCAAAGAGTTCTTTTGGGGTCTCCCCACGTAGATTTAAATCCTGAGAGTAATGGCTTCTTCTGCTCAAGTGTGTGATGGGATTTTGTTTACTTTGCCAGTGCCCCATTTTTAAGCCTATGGCTTTTGATTTCTTTCGATCGATCGATCTTTGCAAAGTAAATAAGTATTCAACTGCGGACTCTTGATTGACATTGCCATCCCTCTGAACTTTAGAAGCATGCGCTTTGGCCTCAAAACTCCTCCTACTTTTGGCGGCAGGAAAAAAAGGCTACAACCCATACACACGCACAAGAAAAGGTTCCGATGGCGCTGTGTTACGTTATAGAAGAAACGTTTAAATAAGCTCTATTTTCAGAATCAAAAAGGTTTTCTGGCAATTGTCAGTGAACAAAATTCCCAAACTACAAGCGTACTTGGGTGGTAAGGTGCAGCATAGCATTTTAGCCTAAGTCCAAGATGTTTATAACACATGAGATTATTCAGCAACGCCTTGACAGGGATGACTAATGAGGCCAAAGAGTTCTTTTGGAGTCTCCCCACGTAGATTTAAATCCTGAGAGTAATGGCTTCTTCTGCTCAAGTGTGTGATGGGATTTTGTTTACTTTGCCAGTGCCCCATTTTTAAGCCTATGGCTTTTGATTTCTTTCGATCGATCGATCGATCTTTGCAAAGTAAATAAGTATTCAACTGCGGACTCTTGATTGACATTGCCATCCCTCTGAACTTTAGAAGCATGCGCTTTGGCCTCAAAACTCCTCCTACTTTTGGCGGCAGGAAAAAAAGGCTACAACCCATACACACGCACAAGAAAAGGTTCCGATGGCGCTGTGTTACGTTATAGAAGAAACGTTTAAATAAGCTCTATTTTAAAAATCAAAAAGGTTTTCTGGCAATTGTCAGTGAACAAAATTCCCAAACTACAAGCGTACTTGGGTGGTAAGGTGCAGCATAGCATTTTAGCCTAAGTCCAAGATGTTTATAACACATGAGATTATTCAGCAACGCCTTGACAGGGATGACTAATGAGGCCAAAGAGTTCTTTTGGGGTCTCCCCACGTAGATTTAAATCCTGAGAGTAATGGCTTCTTCTGCTCAAGTGTGTGATGGGATTTTGTTTACTTTGCCAGTGCCCCATTTTTAAGCCTATGGCTTTTGATTTCTTTCGATCGATCGATCGATCTTTGCAAAGTAAATAAGTATTCAACTGCGGACTCTTGATTGACATTGCCATCCCTCTGAACTTTAGAAGCATGCGCTTTGGCCTCAAAACTCCTCCTACTTTTGGCGGCAGGAAAAAAAGGCTACAACCCATACACACGCACAAGAAAAGGTTCCGATGGCGCTGTGTTACGTTATAGAAGAAACGTTTAAATAAGCTCTATTTTCAGAATCAAAAAGGTTTTCTGGCAATTGTCAGTGAACAAAATTCCCAAACTACAAGCGTACTTGGGTGGTAAGGTGCAGCATAGCATTTTAGCCTAAGTCCAAGATGTTTATAACACATGAGATTATTCAGCAACGCCTTGACAGGGATGACTAATGAGGCCAAAGAGTTCTTTTGGGGTCTCCCCACGTAGATTTAAATCCTGAGAGTAATGGCTTCTTCTGCTCAAGTGTGTGATGGGATTTTGTTTACTTTGCCAGTGCCCCATTTTTAAGCCTATGGCTTTTGATTTCTTTCGATCGATCGATCTTTGCAAAGTAAATAAGTATTCAACTGCGGACTCTTGATTGACATTGCCATCCCTCTGAACTTTAGAAGCATGCGCTTTGGCCTCAAAACTCCTCCTACTTTTGGCGGCAGGAAAAAAAGGCTACAACCCATACACACGCACAAGAAAAGGTTCCGATGGCGCTGTGTTACGTTATAGAAGAAACGTTTAAATAAGCTCTATTTTCAGAATCAAAAAGGTTTTCTGGCAATTGTCAGTGAACAAAATTCCCAAACTACAAGCGTACTTGGGTGGTAAGGTGCAGCATAGCATTTTAGCCTAAGTCCAAGATGTTTATAACACATGAGATTATTCAGCAACGCCTTGACAGGGATGACTAATGAGGCCAAAGAGTTCTTTTGGGGTCTCCCCACGTAGATTTAAATCCTGAGAGTAATGGCTTCTTCTGCTCAAGTGTGTGATGGGATTTTGTTTACTTTGCCAGTGCCCCATTTTTAAGCCTATGGCTTTTGATTTCTTTCGATCGATCGATCTTTGCAAAGTAAATAAGTATTCAACTGCGGACTCTTGATTGACATTGCCATCCCTCTGAACTTTAGAAGCATGCGCTTTGGCCTCAAAACTCCTCCTACTTTTGGCGGCAGGAAAAAAAGGCTACAACCCATACACACGCACAAGAAAAGGTTCCGATGGCGCTGTGTTACGTTATAGAAGAAACGTTTAAATAAGCTCTATTTTCAGAATCAAAAAGGTTTTCTGGCAATTGTCAGTGAACAAAATTCCCAAACTACAAGCGTACTTGGGTGGTAAGGTGCAGCATAGCATTTTAGCCTAAGTCCAAGATGTTTATAACACATGAGATTATTCAGCAACGCCTTGACAGGGATGACTAATGAGGCCAAAGAGTTCTTTTGGAGTCTCCCCACGTAGATTTAAATCCTGAGAGTAATGGCTTCTTCTGCTCAAGTGTGTGATGGGATTTTGTTTACTTTGCCAGTGCCCCATTTTTAAGCCTATGGCTTTTGATTTCTTTCGATCGATCGATCTTTGCAAAGTAAATAAGTATTCAACTGCGGACTCTTGATTGACATTGCCATCCCTCTGAACTTTAGAAGCATGCGCTTTGGCCTCAAAACTCCTCCTACTTTTGGCGGCAGGAAAAAAAGGCTACAACCCATACACACGCACAAGAAAAGGTTCCGATGGCGCTGTGTTACGTTATAGAAGAAACGTTTAAATAAGCTCTATTTTAAGAATCAAAAAGGTTTTCTGGCAATTGTCAGTGAACAAAATTCCCAAACTACAAGCGTACTTGGGTGGTAAGGTGCAGCATAGCATTTTAGCCTAAGTCCAAGATGTTTATAACACATGAGATTATTCAGCAACGCCTTGACAGGGATGACTAATGAGGCCAAAGAGTTCTTTTGGGGTCTCCCCACGTAGATTTAAATCCTGAGAGTAATGGCTTCTTCTGCTCAAGTGTGTGATGGGATTTTGTTTACTTTGCCAGTGCCCCATTTTTAAGCCTATGGCTTTTGATTTCTTTCGATCGATTGATCGATCTTTGCAAAGTAAATAAGTATTAAACTGCGGACTCTTGATTGACATTGCCATCCCTCTGAACTTTAGAAGCATGCGCTTTGGCCTCAAAACTCCTCCTACTTTTGGCGGCAGGAAAAAAAGGCTACAACCCATACACACGCACAAGAAAAGGTTCCGATGGCGCTGTGTTACGTTATAGAAGAAACGTTTAAATAAGCTCTATTTTCAGAATCAAAAAGGTTTTCTGGCAATTGTCAGTGAACAAAATTCCCAAACTACAAGCGTACTTGGGTGGTAAGGTGCAGCATAGCATTTTAGCCTAAGTCCAAGATGTTTATAACACATGAGATTATTCAGCAACGCCTTGACAGGGATGACTAATGAGGCCAAAGAGTTCTTTTGGGGTCTCCCCACGTAGATTTAAATCCTGAGAGTAATGGCTTCTTCTGCTCAAGTGTGTGATGGGATTTTGTTTACTTTGCCAGTGCCCCATTTTTAAGCCTATGGCTTTTGATTTCTTTCGATCGATTGATCGATCTTTGCAAAGTAAATAAGTATTAAACTGCGGACTCTTGATTGACATTGCCATCCCTCTGAACTTTAGAAGCATGCGCTTTGGCCTCAAAACTCCTCCTACTTTTGGCGGCAGGAAAAAAAGGCTACAACCCATACACACGCACAAGAAAAGGTTCCGATGGCGCTGTGTTACGTTATAGAAGAAACGTTTAAATAAGCTCTATTTTCAGAATCAAAAAGGTTTTCTGGCAATTGTCAGTGAACAAAATTCCCAAACTACAAGCGTACTTGGGTGGTAAGGTGCAGCATAGCATTTTAGCCTAAGTCCAAGATGTTTATAACACATGAGATTATTCAGCAACGCCTTGACAGGGATGACTAATGAGGCCAAAGAGTTCTTTTGGAGTCTCCCCACGTAGATTTAAATCCTGAGAGTAATGGCTTCTTCTGCTCAAGTGTGTGATGGGATTTTGTTTACTTTGCCAGTGCCCCATTTTTAAGCCTATGGCTTTTGATTTCTTTCGATCGATCGATCGATCTTTGCAAAGTAAATAAGTATTCAACTGCGGACTCTTGATTGACATTGCCATCCCTCTGAACTTTAGAAGCATGCGCTTTGGCCTCAAAACTCCTCCTACTTTTGGCGGCAGGAAAAAAAGGCTACAACCCATACACACGCACAAGAAAAGGTTCCGATGGCGCTGTGTTACGTTATAGAAGAAACGTTTAAATAAGCTCTATTTTAAGAATCAAAAAGGTTTTCTGGCAATTGTCAGTGAACAAAATTCCCAAACTACAAGCGTACTTGGGTGGTAAGGTGCAGCATAGCATTTTAGCCTAAGTCCAAGATGTTTATAACACATGAGATTATTCAGCAACGCCTTGACAGGGATGACTAATGAGGCCAAAGAGTTCTTTTGGGGTCTCCCCACGTAGATTTAAATCCTGAGAGTAATGGCTTCTTCTGCTCAAGTGTGTGATGGGATTTTGTTTACTTTGCCAGTGCCCCATTTTTAAGCCTATGGCTTTTGATTTCTTTCGATCGATCGATCTTTGCAAAGTAAATAAGTATTCAACTGCGGACTCTTGATTGACATTGCCATCCCTCTGAACTTTAGAAGCATGCGCTTTGGCCTCAAAACTCCTCCTACTTTTGGCGGCAGGAAAAAAAGGCTACAACCCATACACACGCACAAGAAAAGGTTCCGATGGCGCTGTGTTACGTTATAGAAGAAACGCTCAAATAAGCTCTATTTTCAGAATCAAAAAGGTTTTCTGGCAATTGTCAGTGAACAAAATTCCCAAACTACAAGCGTGCTTGGGTGGTAAGGTGCAGCATAGCATTTTAGCCTAAGTCCAAGATGTTTATAACACATGAGATTATTCAGCAACGCCTTGACAGGGATGACTAATGAGGCCAAAGACTTCTTTTGGGGTCTCCCCACGTAGATTTAAATCCTGAGAGTAATGGCTTCTTCTGCTCAAGTGTGTGATGGGATTTTGTTTACTTTGCCAGTGCCCCATTTTTAAGCCTATGGCTTTTGATTTCTTTCGATCGATCGATCGATCTTTGCAAAGTAAATAAGTATTCAACTGCGGACTCTTGATTGACATTGCCATCCCTCTGAACTTTAGAAGCATGCGCTTTGGCCTCAAAACTCCTCCTACTTTTGGCGGCAGGAAAAAAAGGCTACAACCCATACACACGCACAAGAAAAGGTTCCGATGGCGCTGTGTTACGTTATAGAAGAAACGTTTAAATAAGCTCTATTTTAAGAATCAAAAAGGTTTTCTGGCAATTGTCAGTGAACAAAATTCCCAAACTACAAGCGTACTTGGGTGGTAAGGTGCAGCATAGCATTTTAGCCTAAGTCCAAGATGTTTATAACACATGAGATTATTCAGCAACGCCTTGACAGGGATGACTAATGAGGCCAAAGAGTTCTTTTGGGGTCTCCCCACGTAGATTTAAATCCTGAGAGTAATGGCTTCTTCTGCTCAAGTGTGTGATGGGATTTTGTTTACTTTGCCAGTGCCCCATTTTTAAGCCTATGGCTTTTGATTTCTTTCGATCGATCGATCTTTGCAAAGTAAATAAGTATTCAACTGCGGACTCTTGATTGACATTGCCATCCCTCTGAACTTTAGAAGCATGCGCTTTGGCCTCAAAACTCCTCCTACTTTTGGCGGCAGGAAAAAAAGGCTACAACCCATACACACGCACAAGAAAAGGTTCCGATGGCGCTGTGTTACGTTATAGAAGAAACGTTTAAATAAGCTCTATTATCAGAATCAAAAAGGTTTTCTGGCAATTGTCAGTGAACAAAATTCCCAAACTACAAGCGTACTTGGGTGGTAAGGTGCAGCATAGCATTTTAGCCTAAGTCCAAGATGTTTATAACACATGAGATTATTCAGCAACGCCTTGACAGGGATGACTAATGAGGCCAAAGAGTTCTTTTGGGGTCTCCCCACGTAGATTTAAATCCTGAGAGTAATGGCTTCTTCTGCTCAAGTGTGTGATGGGATTTTGTTTACTTTGCCAGTGCCCCATTTTTAAGCCTATGGCTTTTGATTTCTTTCGATCGATCGATCGATCTTTGCAAAGTAAATAAGTATTCAACTGCGGACTCTTGATTGACATTGCCATCCCTCTGAACTTTAGAAGCATGCGCTTTGGCCTCAAAACTCCTCCTACTTTTGGCGGCAGGAAAAAAAGGCTACAACCCATACACACGCACAAGAAAAGGTTCCGATGGCGCTGTGTTACGTTATAGAAGAAACGTTTAAATAAGCTCTATTTTCAGAATCAAAAAGGTTTTCTGGCAATTGTCAGTGAACAAAATTCCCAAACTACAAGCGTACTTGGGTGGTAAGGTGCAGCATAGCATTTTAGCCTCAGTCCAAGATGTTTATAACACATGAGATTATTCAGCAACGCCTTGACAGGGATGACTAATGAGGCCAAAGAGTTCTTTTGGGGTCTCCCCACGTAGATTTAAATCCTGAGAGTAATGGCTTCTTCTGCTCAAGTGTGTGATGGGATTTTGTTTACTTTGCCAGTGCCCCATTTTTAAGCCTATGGCTTTTGATTTCTTTCGATCGATCGATCTTTGCAAAGTAAATAAGTATTCAACTGCGGACTCTTGATTGACATTGCCATCCCTCTGAACTTTAGAAGCATGCGCTTTGGCCTCAAAACTCCTCCTACTTTTGGCGGCAGGAAAAAAAGGCTACAACCCATACACACGCACAAGAAAAGGTTCCGATGGCGCTGTGTTACGTTATAGAAGAAACGTTTAAATAAGCTCTATTTTCAGAATCAAAAAGGTTTTCTGGCAATTGTCAGTGAACAAAATTCCCAAACTACAAGCGTACTTGGGTGGTAAGGTGCAGCATAGCATTTTAGCCTAAGTCCAAGATGTTTATAACACATGAGATTATTCAGCAACGCCTTGACAGGGATGACTAATGAGGCCAAAGAGTTCTTTTGGGGTCTCCCCACGTAGATTTAAATCCTGAGAGTAATGGCTTCTTCTGCTCAAGTGTGTGATGGGATTTTGTTTACTTTGCCAGTGCCCCATTTTTAAGCCTATGGCTTTTGATTTCTTTCGATCGATCGATCGATCTTTGCAAAGTAAATAAGTATTCAACTGCGGACTCTTGATTGACATTGCCATCCCTCTGAACTTTAGAAGCATGCGCTTTGGCCTCAAAACTCCTCCTACTTTTGGCGGCAGGAAAAAAAGGCTACAACCCATACACACGCACAAGAAAAGGTTCCGATGGCGCTGTGTTACGTTATAGAAGAAACGTTTAAATAAGCTCTATTATCAGAATCAAAAAGGTTTTCTGGCAATTGTCAGTGAACAAAATTCCCAAACTACAAGCGTACTTGGGTGGTAAGGTGCAGCATAGCATTTTAGCCTAAGTCCAAGATGTTTATAACACATGAGATTATTCAGCAACGCCTTGACAGGGATGACTAATGAGGCCAAAGAGTTCTTTTGGGGTCTCCCCACGTAGATTTAAATCCTGAGAGTAATGGCTTCTTCTGCTCAAGTGTGTGATGGGATTTTGTTTACTTTGCCAGTGCCCCATTTTTAAGCCTATGGCTTTTGATTTCTTTCGATCGATTGATCGATCTTTGCAAAGTAAATAAGTATTCAACTGCGGACTCTTGATTGACATTGCCATCCCTCTGAACTTTAGAAGCATGCGCTTTGGCCTCAAAACTCCTCCTACTTTTGGCGGCAGGAAAAAAAGGCTACAACCCATACACACGCACAAGAAAAGGTTCCGATGGCGCTGTGTTACGTTATAGAAGAAACGTTTAAATAAGCTCTATTTTCAGAATCAAAAAGGTTTTCTGGCAATTGTCAGTGAACAAAATTCCCAAACTTCAAGCGTACTTGGGTGGTAAGGTGCAGCATAGCATTTTAGCCTAAGTCCAAGATGTTTATAACACATGAGATTATTCAGCAACGCCTTGACAGGGATGACTAATGAGGCCAAAGAGTTCTTTTGGAGTCTCCCCACGTAGATTTAAATCCTGAGAGTAATGGCTTCTTCTGCTCAAGTGTGTGATGGGATTTTGTTTACTTTGCCAGTGCCCCATTTTTAAGCCTATGGCTTTTGATTTCTTTCGATCGATCGATCGATCTTTGCAAAGTAAATAAGTATTCAACTGCGGACTCTTGATTGACATTGCCATCCCTCTGAACTTTAGAAGCATGCGCTTTGGCCTCAAAACTCCTCCTACTTTTGGCGGCAGGAAAAAAAGGCTACAACCCATACACACGCACAAGAAAAGGTTCCGATGGCGCTGTGTTACGTTATAGAAGAAACGTTTAAATAAGCTCTATTATCAGAATCAAAAAGGTTTTCTGGCAATTGTCAGTGAACAAAATTCCCAAACTACAAGCGTACTTGGGTGGTAAGGTGCAGCATAGCATTTTAGCCTAAGTCCAAGATGTTTATAACACATGAGATTATTCAGCAACGCCTTGACAGGGATGACTAATGAGGCCAAAGAGTTCTTTTGGGGTCTCCCCACGTAGATTTAAATCCTGAGAGTAATGGCTTCTTCTGCTCAAGTATGTGATGGGATTTTGTTTACTTTGCCAGTGCCCCATTTTTAAGCCTATGGCTTTTGATTTCTTTCGATCGATCGATCTTTGCAAAGTAAATAAGTATTCAACTGCGGACTCTTGATTGACATTGCCATCCCTCTGAACTTTAGAAGCATGCGCTTTGGCCTCAAAACTCCTCCTACTTTTGGCGGCAGGAAAAAAAGGCTACAACCCATACACACGCACAAGAAAAGGTTCCGATGGCGCTGTGTTACGTTATAGAAGAAACGTTTAAATAAGCTCTATTTTCAGAATCAAAAAGGTTTTCTGGCAATTGTCAGTGAACAAAATTCCCAAACTACAAGCGTACTTGGGTGGTAAGGTGCAGCATAGCATTTTAGCCTAAGTCCAAGATGTTTATAACACATGAGATTATTCAGCAACGCCTTGACAGGGATGACTAATGAGGCCAAAGAGTTCTTTTGGGGTCTCCCCACGTAGATTTAAATCCTGAGAGTAATGGCTTCTTCTGCTCAAGTGTGTGATGGGATTTTGTTTACTTTGCCAGTGCCCCATTTTTAAGCCTATGGCTTTTGATTTCTTTCGATCGATCGATCGATCTTTGCAAAGTAAATAAGTATTCAACTGCGGACTCTTGATTGACATTGCCATCCCTCTGAACTTTAGAAGCATGCGCTTTGGCCTCAAAACTCCTCCTACTTTTGGCGGCAGGAAAAAAAGGCTACAACCCATACACACGCACAAGAAAAGGTTCCGATGGCGCTGTGTTACGTTATAGAAGAAACGTTTAAATAAGCTCTATTTTCAGAATCAAAAAGGTTTTCTGGCAATTGTCAGTGAACAAAATTCCCAAACTACAAGCGTACTTGGGTGGTAAGGTGCAGCATAGCATTTTAGCCTAAGTCCAAGATGTTTATAACACATGAGATTATTCAGCAACGCCTTGACAGGGATGACTAATGAGGCCAAAGAGTTCTTTTGGGGTCTCCCCACGTAGATTTAAATCCTGAGAGTAATGGCTTCTTCTGCTCAAGTGTGTGATGGGATTTTGTTTACTTTGCCAGTGCCCCATTTTTAAGCCTATGGCTTTTGATTTCTTTCGATCGATCGATCGATCTTTGCAAAGTAAATAAGTATTCAACTGCGGACTCTTGATTGACATTGCCATCCCTCTGAACTTTAGAAGCATGCGCTTTGGCCTCAAAACTCCTCCTACTTTTGGCGGCAGGAAAAAAAGGCTACAACCCATACACACGCACAAGAAAAGGTTCCGATGGCGCTGTGTTACGTTATAGAAGAAACGTTTAAATAAGCTCTATTTTCAGAATCAAAAAGGTTTTCTGGCAATTGTCAGTGAACAAAATTCCCAAACTACAAGCGTACTTGGGTGGTAAGGTGCAGCATAGCATTTTAGCCTAAGTCCAAGATGTTTATAACACATGAGATTATTCAGCAACGCCTTGACAGGGATGACTAATGAGGCCAAAGAGTTCTTTTGGGGTCTCCCCACGTAGATTTAAATCCTGAGAGTAATGGCTTCTTCTGCTCAAGTGTGTGATGGGATTTTGTTTACTTTGCCAGTGCCCCATTTTTAAGCCTATGGCTTTTGATTTCTTTCGATCGATCGATCGATCGATCTTTGCAAAGTAAATAAGTATTCAACTGCGGACTCTTGATTGACATTGCCATCCCTCTGAACTTTAGAAGCATGCGCTTTGGCCTCAAAACTCCTCCTACTTTTGGCGGCAGGAAAAAAAGGCTACAACCCATACACACGCACAAGAAAAGGTTCCGATGGCGCTGTGTTACGTTATAGAAGAAACGTTTAAATAAGCTCTATTTTCAGAATCAAAAAGGTTTTCTGGCAATTGTCAGTGAACAAAATTCCCAAACTACAAGCGTACTTGGGTGGTAAGGTGCAGCATAGCATTTTAGCCTAAGTCCAAGATGTTTATAACACATGAGATTATTCAGCAACGCCTTGACAGGGATGACTAATGAGGCCAAAGAGTTCTTTTGGGGTCTCCCCACGTAGATTTAAATCCTGAGAGTAATGGCTTCTTCTGCTCAAGTGTGTGATGGGATTTTGTTTACTTTGCCAGTGCCCCATTTTTAAGCCTATGGCTTTTGATTTCTTTCGATCGATCGATCGATCTTTGCAAAGTAAATAAGTATTCAACTGCGGACTCTTGATTGACATTGCCATCCCTCTGAACTTTAGAAGCATGCGCTTTGGCCTCAAAACTCCTCCTACTTTTGGCGGCAGGAAAAAAAGGCTACAACCCATACACACGCACAAGAAAAGGTTCCGATGGCGCTGTGTTACGTTATAGAAGAAACGTTTAAATAAGCTCTATTTTCAGAATCAAAAAGGTTTTCTGGCAATTGTCAGTGAACAAAATTCCCAAACTACAAGCGTACTTGGGTGGTAAGGTGCAGCATAGCATTTTAGCCTAAGTCCAAGATGTTTATAACACATGAGATTATTCAGCAACGCCTTGACAGGGATGACTAATGAGGCCAAAGAGTTCTTTTGGGGTCTCCCCACGTAGATTTAAATCCTGAGAGTAATGGCTTCTTCTGCTCAAGTGTGTGATGGGATTTTGTTTACTTTGCCAGTGCCCCATTTTTAAGCCTATGGCTTTTGATTTCTTTCGATCGATCGATCGATCTTTGCAAAGTAAATAAGTATTCAACTGCGGACTCTTGATTGACATTGCCATCCCTCTGAACTTTAGAAGCATGCGCTTTGGCCTCAAAACTCCTCCTACTTTTGGCGGCAGGAAAAAAAGGCTACAACCCATACACACGCACAAGAAAAGGTTCCGATGGCGCTGTGTTACGTTATAGAAGAAACGTTTAAATAAGCTCTATTTTCAGAATCAAAAAGGTTTTCTGGCAATTGTCAGTGAACAAAATTCCCAAACTACAAGCGTACTTGGGTGGTAAGGTGCAGCATAGCATTTTAGCCTAAGTCCAAGATGTTTATAACACATGAGATTATTCAGCAACGCCTTGACAGGGATGACTAATGAGGCCAAAGAGTTCTTTTGGGGTCTCCCCACGTAGATTTAAATCCTGAGAGTAATGGCTTCTTCTGCTCAAGTGTGTGATGGGATTTTGTTTACTTTGCCAGTGCCCCATTTTTAAGCCTATGGCTTTTGATTTCTTTCGATCGATCGATCGATCTTTGCAAAGTAAATAAGTATTCAACTGCGGACTCTTGATTGACATTGCCATCCCTCTGAACTTTAGAAGCATGCGCTTTGGCCTCAAAACTCCTCCTACTTTTGGCGGCAGGAAAAAAAGGCTACAACCCATACACACGCACAAGAAAAGGTTCCGATGGCGCTGTGTTACGTTATAGAAGAAACGTTTAAATAAGCTCTATTTTCAGAATCAAAAAGGTTTTCTGGCAATTGTCAGTGAACAAAATTCCCAAACTACAAGCGTACTTGGGTGGTAAGGTGCAGCATAGCATTTTAGCCTAAGTCCAAGATGTTTATAACACATGAGATTATTCAGCAACGCCTTGACAGGGATGACTAATGAGGCCAAAGAGTTCTTTTGGGGTCTCCCCACGTAGATTTAAATCCTGAGAGTAATGGCTTCTTCTGCTCAAGTGTGTGATGGGATTTTGTTTACTTTGCCAGTGCCCCATTTTTAAGCCTATGGCTTTTGATTTCTTTCGATCGATCGATCGATCGATCTTTGCAAAGTAAATAAGTATTCAACTGCGGACTCTTGATTGACATTGCCATCCCTCTGAACTTTAGAAGCATGCGCTTTGGCCTCAAAACTCCTCCTACTTTTGGCGGCAGGAAAAAAAGGCTACAACCCATACACACGCACAAGAAAAGGTTCCGATGGCGCTGTGTTACGTTATAGAAGAAACGTTTAAATAAGCTCTATTTTCAGAATCAAAAAGGTTTTCTGGCAATTGTCAGTGAACAAAATTCCCAAACTACAAGCGTACTTGGGTGGTAAGGTGCAGCATAGCATTTTAGCCTAAGTCCAAGATGTTTATAACACATGAGATTATTCAGCAACGCCTTGACAGGGATGACTAATGAGGCCAAAGAGTTCTTTTGGGGTCTCCCCACGTAGATTTAAATCCTGAGAGTAATGGCTTCTTCTGCTCAAGTGTGTGATGGGATTTTGTTTACTTTGCCAGTGCCCCATTTTTAAGCCTATGGCTTTTGATTTCTTTCGATCGATCGATCGATCTTTGCAAAGTAAATAAGTATTCAACTGCGGACTCTTGATTGACATTGCCATCCCTCTGAACTTTAGAAGCATGCGCTTTGGCCTCAAAACTCCTCCTACTTTTGGCGGCAGGAAAAAAAGGCTACAACCCATACACACGCACAAGAAAAGGTTCCGATGGCGCTGTGTTACGTTATAGAAGAAACGTTTAAATAAGCTCTATTTTCAGAATCAAAAAGGTTTTCTGGCAATTGTCAGTGAACAAAATTCCCAAACTACAAGCGTACTTGGGTGGTAAGGTGCAGCATAGCATTTTAGCCTAAGTCCAAGATGTTTATAACACATGAGATTATTCAGCAACGCCTTGACAGGGATGACTAATGAGGCCAAAGAGTTCTTTTGGGGTCTCCCCACGTAGATTTAAATCCTGAGAGTAATGGCTTCTTCTGCTCAAGTGTGTGATGGGATTTTGTTTACTTTGCCAGTGCCCCATTTTTAAGCCTATGGCTTTTGATTTCTTTCGATCGATCGATCGATCTTTGCAAAGTAAATAAGTATTCAACTGCGGACTCTTGATTGACATTGCCATCCCTCTGAACTTTAGAAGCATGCGCTTTGGCCTCAAAACTCCTCCTACTTTTGGCGGCAGGAAAAAAAGGCTACAACCCATACACACGCACAAGAAAAGGTTCCGATGGCGCTGTGTTACGTTATAGAAGAAACGTTTAAATAAGCTCTATTTTCAGAATCAAAAAGGTTTTCTGGCAATTGTCAGTGAACAAAATTCCCAAACTACAAGCGTACTTGGGTGGTAAGGTGCAGCATAGCATTTTAGCCTAAGTCCAAGATGTTTATAACACATGAGATTATTCAGCAACGCCTTGACAGGGATGACTAATGAGGCCAAAGAGTTCTTTTGGGGTCTCCCCACGTAGATTTAAATCCTGAGAGTAATGGCTTCTTCTGCTCAAGTGTGTGATGGGATTTTGTTTACTTTGCCAGTGCCCCATTTTTAAGCCTATGGCTTTTGATTTCTTTCGATCGATCGATCGATCTTTGCAAAGTAAATAAGTATTCAACTGCGGACTCTTGATTGACATTGCCATCCCTCTGAACTTTAGAAGCATGCGCTTTGGCCTCAAAACTCCTCCTACTTTTGGCGGCAGGAAAAAAAGGCTACAACCCATACACACGCACAAGAAAAGGTTCCGATGGCGCTGTGTTACGTTATAGAAGAAACGTTTAAATAAGCTCTATTTTCAGAATCAAAAAGGTTTTCTGGCAATTGTCAGTGAACAAAATTCCCAAACTACAAGCGTACTTGGGTGGTAAGGTGCAGCATAGCATTTTAGCCTAAGTCCAAGATGTTTATAACACATGAGATTATTCAGCAACGCCTTGACAGGGATGACTAATGAGGCCAAAGAGTTCTTTTGGGGTCTCCCCACGTAGATTTAAATCCTGAGAGTAATGGCTTCTTCTGCTCAAGTGTGTGATGGGATTTTGTTTACTTTGCCAGTGCCCCATTTTTAAGCCTATGGCTTTTCATTTCTTTCGATCGATCGATCGATCTTTGCAAAGTAAATAAGTATTCAACTGCGGACTCTTGATTGACATTGCCATCCCTCTGAACTTTAGAAGCATGCACTTTGGCCTCAAAACTCCTCCTACTTTTGGCGGCAGGAAAAAAAGGCTACAACCCATACACACGCACAAGAAAAGGTTCCGATGGCGCTGTGTTACGTTATAGAAGAAACGTTTAAATAAGCTCTATTTTCAGAATCAAAAAGGTTTTCTGGCAATTGTCAGTGAACAAAATTCCCAAACTACAAGCGTACTTGGGTGGTAAGGTGCAGCATAGCATTTTAGCCTCAGTCCAAGATGTTTATAACACATGAGATTATTCAGCAACGCCTTGACAGGGATGACTAATGAGGCCAAAGAGTTCTTTTGGGGTCTCCCCACGTAGATTTAAATCCTGAGAGTAATGGCTTCTTCTGCTCAAGTGTGTGATGGGATTTTGTTTACTTTGCCAGTGCCCCATTTTTAAGCCTATGGCTTTTGATTTCTTTCGATCGATCGATCGATCTTTGCAAAGTAAATAAGTATTCAACTGCGGACTCTTGATTGACATTGCCATCCCTCTGAACTTTAGAAGCATGCGCTTTGGCCTCAAAACTCCTCCTACTTTTGGCGGCAGGAAAAAAAGGCTACAACCCATACACACGCACAAGAAAAGGTTCCGATGGCGCTGTGTTACGTTATAGAAGAAACGTTTAAATAAGCTCTATTTTCAGAATCAAAAAGGTTTTCTGGCAATTGTCAGTGAACAAAATTCCCAAACTACAAGCGTACTTGGGTGGTAAGGTGCAGCATAGCATTTTAGCCTAAGTCCAAGATGTTTATAACACATGAGATTATTCAGCAACGCCTTGACAGGGATGACTAATGAGGCCAAAGAGTTCTTTTGGGGTCTCCCCACGTAGATTTAAATCCTGAGAGTAATGGCTTCTTCTGCTCAAGTGTGTGATGGGATTTTGTTTACTTTGCCAGTGCCCCATTTTTAAGCCTATGGCTTTTGATTTCTTTCGATCGATCGATCGATCTTTGCAAAGTAAATAAGTATTCAACTGCGGACTCTTGATTGACATTGCCATCCCTCTGAACTTTAGAAGCATGCGCTTTGGCCTCAAAACTCCTCCTACTTTTGGCGGCAGGAAAAAAAGGCTACAACCCATACACACGCACAAGAAAAGGTTCCGATGGCGCTGTGTTACGTTATAGAAGAAACGTTTAAATAAGCTCTATTTTCAGAATCAAAAAGGTTTTCTGGCAATTGTCAGTGAACAAAATTCCCAAACTACAAGCGTACTTGGGTGGTAAGGTGCAGCATAGCATTTTAGCCTAAGTCCAAGATGTTTATAACACATGAGATTATTCAGCAACGCCTTGACAGGGATGACTAATGAGGCCAAAGAGTTCTTTTGGGGTCTCCCCACGTAGATTTAAATCCTGAGAGTAATGGCTTCTTCTGCTCAAGTGTGTGATGGGATTTTGTTTACTTTGCCAGTGCCCCATTTTTAAGCCTATGGCTTTTGATTTCTTTCGATCGATCGATCGATCTTTGCAAAGTAAATAAGTATTCAACTGCGGACTCTTGATTAACATTGCCATCCCTCTGAACTTTAGAAGCATGCGCTTTGGCCTCAAAACTCCTCCTACTTTTGGCGGCAGGAAAAAAAGGCTACAACCCATACACACCCACATGAAAAGGTTCCGATGGCGCTGTGTTACGTTATAGAAGAAACGTTTAAATAAGCTCTATTTTCAGAATCAAAAAGGTTTTCTGGCAATTGTCAGTGAACAAAATTCCCAAACTACAAGCGTACTTGGGTGGTAAGGTGCAGCATAGCATTTTAGCCTAAGTCCAAGATGTTTATAACACATGAGATTATTCAGCAACGCCTTGACAGGGATGACTAATGAGGCCAAAGAGTTCTTTTGGGGTCTCCCCACGTAGATTTAAATCCTGAGAGTAATGGCTTCTTCTGCTCAAGTGTGTGATGGGATTTTGTTTACTTTGCCAGTGCCCCATTTTTAAGCCTATGGCTTTTGATTTCTTTCGATCGATCGATCGATCTTTGCAAAGTAAATAAGTATTCAACTGCGGACTCTTGATTGACATTGCCATCCCTCTGAACTTTAGAAGCATGCGCTTTGGCCTCAAAACTCCTCCTACTTTTGGCGGCAGGAAAAAAAGGCTACAACCCATACACACGCACAAGAAAAGGTTCCGATGGCGCTGTGTTACGTTATAGAAGAAACGTTTAAATAAGCTCTATTTTCAGAATCAAAAAGGTTTTCTGGCAATTGTCAGTGAACAAAATTCCCAAACTACAAGCGTACTTGGGTGGTAAGGTGCAGCATAGCATTTTAGCCTAAGTCCAAGATGTTTATAACACATGAGATTATTCAGCAACGCCTTGACAGGGATGACTAATGAGGCCAAAGAGTTCTTTTGGGGTCTCCCCACGTAGATTTAAATCCTGAGAGTAATGGCTTCTTCTGCTCAAGTGTGTGATGGGATTTTGTTTACTTTGCCAGTGCCCCATTTTTAAGCCTATGGCTTTTGATTTCTTTCGATCGATCGATCGATCTTTGCAAAGTAAATAAGTATTCAACTGCGGACTCTTGATTGACATTGCCATCCCTCTGAACTTTAGAAGCATGCGCTTTGGCCTCAAAACTCCTCCTACTTTTGGCGGCAGGAAAAAAAGGCTACAACCCATACACACCCACATGAAAAGGTTCCGATGGCGCTGTGTTACGTTATAGAAGAAACGTTTAAATAAGCTCTATTTTCAGAATCAAAAAGGTTTTCTGGCAATTGTCAGTGAACAAAATTCCCAAACTACAAGCGTACTTGGGTGGTAAGGTGCAGCATAGCATTTTAGCCTAAGTCCAAGATGTTTATAACACATGAGATTATTCAGCAACGCCTTGACAGGGATGACTAATGAGGCCAAAGAGTTCTTTTGGGGTCTCCCCACGTAGATTTAAATCCTGAGAGTAATGGCTTCTTCTGCTCAAGTGTGTGATGGGATTTTGTTTACTTTGCCAGTGCCCCATTTTTAAGCCTATGGCTTTTGATTTCTTTCGATCGATCGATCGATCGATCTTTGCAAAGTAAATAAGTATTCAACTGCGGACTCTTGATTGACATTGCCATCCCTCTGAACTTTAGAAGCATGCGCTTTGGCCTCAAAACTCCTCCTACTTTTGGCGGCAGGAAAAAAAGGCTACAACCCATACACACGCACAAGAAAAGGTTCCGATGGCGCTGTGTTACGTTATAGAAGAAACGTTTAAATAAGCTCTATTTTCAGAATCAAAAAGGTTTTCTGGCAATTGTCAGTGAACAGAATTCCCAAACTACAAGCGTACTTGGGTGGTAAGGTGCAGCATAGCATTTTAGCCTAAGTCCAAGATGTTTATAACACATGAGATTATTCAGCAACGCCTTGACAGGGATGACTAATGAGGCCAAAGAGTTCTTTTGGGGTCTCCCCACGTAGATTTAAATCCTGAGAGTAATGGCTTCTTCTGCTCAAGTGTGTGATGGGATTTTGTTTACTTTGCCAGTGCCCCATTTTTAAGCCTATGGCTTTTGATTTCTTTCGATCGATCGATCGATCTTTGCAAAGTAAATAAGTATTCAACTGCGGACTCTTGATTAACATTGCCATCCCTCTGAACTTTAGAAGCATGCGCTTTGGCCTCAAAACTCCTCCTACTTTTGGCGGCAGGAAAAAAAGGCTACAACCCATACACACCCACATGAAAAGGTTCCGATGGCGCTGTGTTACGTTATAGAAGAAACGTTTAAATAAGCTCTATTTTCAGAATCAAAAAGGTTTTCTGGCAATTGTCAGTGAACAAAATTCCCAAACTACAAGCGTACTTGGGTGGTAAGGTGCAGCATAGCATTTTAGCCTAAGTCCAAGATGTTTATAACACATGAGATTATTCAGCAACGCCTTGACAGGGATGACTAATGAGGCCAAAGAGTTCTTTTGGGGTCTCCCCACGTAGATTTAAATCCTGAGAGTAATGGCTTCTTCTGCTCAAGTGTGTGATGGGATTTTGTTTACTTTGCCAGTGCCCCATTTTTAAGCCTATGGCTTTTGATTTCTTTCGATCGATCGATCGATCGATCTTTGCAAAGTAAATAAGTATTCAACTGCGGACTCTTGATTGACATTGCCATCCCTCTGAACTTTAGAAGCATGCGCTTTGGCCTCAAAACTCCTCCTACTTTTGGCGGAAGGAAAAAAAGGCTACAACCCATACACACGCACAAGAAAAGGTTCCGATGGCGCTGTGTTACGTTATAGAAGAAACGTTTAAATAAGCTCTATTTTCAGAATCAAAAAGGTTTTCTGGCAATTGTCAGTGAACAGAATTCCCAAACTACAAGCGTACTTGGGTGGTAAGGTGCAGCATAGCATTTTAGCCTAAGTCCAAGATGTTTATAACACATGAGATTATTCAGCAACGCCTTGACAGGGATGACTAATGAGGCCAAAGAGTTCTTTTGGGGTCTCCCCACGTAGATTTAAATCCTGAGAGTAATGGCTTCTTCTGCTCAAGTGTGTGATGGGATTTTGTTTACTTTGCCAGTGCCCCATTTTTAAGCCTATGGCTTTTGATTTCTTTCGATCGATCGATCGATCTTTGCAAAGTAAATAAGTATTCAACTGCGGACTCTTGATTAACATTGCCATCCCTCTGAACTTTAGAAGCATGCGCTTTGGCCTCAAAACTCCTCCTACTTTTGGCGGCAGGAAAAAAAGGCTACAACCCATACACACCCACATGAAAAGGTTCCGATGGCGCTGTGTTACGTTATAGAAGAAACGTTTAAATAAGCTCTATTTTCAGAATCAAAAAGGTTTTCTGGCAATTGTCAGTGAACAAAATTCCCAAACTACAAGCGTACTTGGGTGGTAAGGTGCAGCATAGCATTTTAGCCTAAGTCCAAGATGTTTATAACACATGAGATTATTCAGCAACGCCTTGACAGGGATGACTAATGAGGCCAAAGAGTTCTTTTGGGGTCTCCCCACGTAGATTTAAATCCTGAGAGTAATGGCTTCTTCTGCTCAAGTGTGTGATGGGATTTTGTTTACTTTGCCAGTGCCCCATTTTTAAGCCTATGGCTTTTGATTTCTTTCGATCGATCGATTGATCGATCTTTGCAAAGTAAATAAGTATTCAACTGCGGACTCTTGATTGACATTGCCATCCCTCTGAACTTTAGAAGCATGCGCTTTGGCCTCAAAACTCCTCCTACTTTTGGCGGCAGGAAAAAAAGGCTACAACCCATACACACGCACAAGAAAAGGTTCCGATGGCGCTGTGTTACGTTATAGAAGAAACGTTTAAATAAGCTCTATTTTCAGAATCAAAAAGGTTTTCTGGCAATTGTCAGTGAACAGAATTCCCAAACTACAAGCGTACTTGGGTGGTAAGGTGCAGCATAGCATTTTAGCCTAAGTCCAAGATGTTTATAACACATGAGATTATTCAGCAACGCCTTGACAGGGATGACTAATGAGGCCAAAGAGTTCTTTTGGGGTCTCCCCACGTAGATTTAAATCCTGAGAGTAATGGCTTCTTCTGCTCAAGTGTGTGATGGGATTTTGTTTACTTTGCCAGTGCCCCATTTTTAAGCCTATGGCTTTTGATTTCTTTCGATCGATCGATCGATCTTTGCAAAGTAAATAAGTATTCAACTGCGGACTCTTGATTGACATTGCCATCCCTCTGAACTTTAGAAGCATGCGCTTTGGCCTCAAAACTCCTCCTACTTTTGGCGGCAGGAAAAAAAGGCTACAACCCATACACACCCACAAGAAAAGGTTCCGATGGCGCTGTGTTACGTTATAGAAGAAACGTTTAAATAAGCTCTATTTTCAGAATCAAAAAGGTTTTCTGGCAATTGTCAGTGAACAAAATTCCCAAACTACAAGCGTACTTGGGTGGTAAGGTGCAGCATAGCATTTTAGCCTAAGTCCAAGATGTTTATAACACATGAGATTATTCAGCAACGCCTTGACAGGGATGACTAATGAGGCCAAAGAGTTCTTTTGGGGTCTCCCCACGTAGATTTAAATCCTGAGAGTAATGGCTTCTTCTGCTCAAGTGTGTGATGGGATTTTGTTTACTTTGCCAGTGCCCCATTTTTAAGCCTATGGCTTTTGATTTCTTTCGATCGATCGATCGATCTTTGCAAAGTAAATAAGTATTCAACTGCGGACTCTTGATTGACATTGCCATCCCTCTGAACTTTAGAAGCATGCGCTTTGGCCTCAAAACTCCTCCTACTTTTGGCGGCAGGAAAAAAAGGCTACAACCCATACACACGCACAAGAAAAGGTTCCGATGGCGCTGTGTTACGTTATAGAAGAAACGTTTAAATAAGCTCTATTTTCAGAATCAAAAAGGTTTTCTGGCAATTGTCAGTGAACAAAATTCCCAAACTACAAGCGTACATGGGTGGTAAGGTGCAGCATAGCATTTTAGCCTAAGTCCAAGATGTTTATAACACATGAGATTATTCAGCAACGCCTTGACAGGGATGACTAATGAGGCCAAAGAGTTCTTTTGGGGTCTCCCCACGTAGATTTAAATCCTGAGAGTAATGGCTTCTTCTGCTCAAGTGTGTGATGGGATTTTGTTTACTTTGCCAGTGCCCCATTTTTAAGCCTATGGCTTTTGATTTCTTTCGATCGATCGATCGATCTTTGCAAAGTAAATAAGTATTCAACTGCGGACTCTTGATTGACATTGCCATCCCTCTGAACTTTAGAAGCATGCGCTTTGGCCTCAAAACTCCTCCTACTTTTGGCGGCAGGAAAAAAAGGCTACAACCCATACACACCCACAAGAAAAGGTTCCGATGGCGCTGTGTTACGTTATAGAAGAAACGTTTAAATAAGCTCTATTTTCAGAATCAAAAAGGTTTTCTGGCAATTGTCAGTGAACAAAATTCCCAAACTACAAGCGTACTTGGGTGGTAAGGTGCAGCATAGCATTTTAGCCTAAGTCCAAGATGTTTATAACACATGAGATTATTCAGCAACGCCTTGACAGGGATGACTAATGAGGCCAAAGAGTTCTTTTGGGGTCTCCCCACGTAGATTTAAATCCTGAGAGTAATGGCTTCTTCTGCTCAAGTGTGTGATGGGATTTTGTTTACTTTGCCAGTGCCCCATTTTTAAGCCTATGGCTTTTGATTTCTTTCGATCGATCGATCGATCTTTGCAAAGTAAATAAGTATTCAACTGCGGACTCTTGATTGACATTGCCATCCCTCTGAACTTTAGAAGCATGCGCTTTGGCCTCAAAACTCCTCCTACTTTTGGCGGCAGGAAAAAAAGGCTACAACCCATACACACGCACAAGAAAAGGTTCCGATGTCGCTGTGTTACGTTATAGAAGAAACGTTTAAATAAGCTCTATTTTCAGAATCAAAAAGGTTTTCTGGCAATTGTCAGTGAACAGAATTCCCAAACTACAAGCGTACTTGGGTGGTAAGGTGCAGCATAGCATTTTAGCCTAAGTCCAAGATGTTTATAACACATGAGATTATTCAGAAACGCCTTGACAGGGATGACTAATGAGGCCAAAGAGTTCTTTTGGGGTCTCCCCACGTAGATTTAAATCCTGAGAGTAATGGCTTCTTCTGCTCAAGTGTGTGATGGGATTTTGTTTACTTTGCCAGTGCCCCATTTTTAAGCCTATGGCTTTTGATTTCTTTCGATCGATCGATCGATCTTTGCAAAGTAAATAAGTATTCAACTGCGGACTCTTGATTAACATTGCCATCCCTCTGAACTTTAGAAGCATGCGCTTTGGCCTCAAAACTCCTCCTACTTTTGGCGGCAGGAAAAAAAGGCTACAACCCATACACACGCACAAGAAAAGGTTCCGATGGCGCTGTGTTACGTTATAGAAGAAACGTTTAAATAAGCTCTATTTTCAGAATCAAAAAGGTTTTCTGGCAATTGTCAGTGAACAGAATTCCCAAACTACAAGCGTACTTGGGTGGTAAGGTGCAGCATAGCATTTTAGCCTAAGTCCAAGATGTTTATAACACATGAGATTATTCAGCAACGCCTTGACAGGGATGACTAATGAGGCCAAAGAGTTCTTTTGGGGTCTCCCCACGTAGATTTAAATCCTGAGAGTAATGGCTTCTTCTGCTCAAGTGTGTGATGGGATTTTGTTTACTTTGCCAGTGCCCCATTTTTAAGCCTATGGCTTTTGATTTCTTTCGATCGATCGATCGATCTTTGCAAAGTAAATAAGTATTCAACTGCGGACTCTTGATTAACATTGCCATCCCTCTGAACTTTAGAAGCATGCGCTTTGGCCTCAAAACTCCTCCTACTTTTGGCGGCAGGAAAAAAAGGCTACAACCCATACACACCCACATGAAAAGGTTCCGATGGCGCTGTGTTACGTTATAGAAGAAACGTTTAAATAAGCTCTATTTTCAGAATCAAAAAGGTTTTCTGGCAATTGTCAGTGAACAAAATTCCCAAACTACAAGCGTACTTGGGTGGTAAGGTGCAGCATAGCATTTTAGCCTAAGTCCAAGATGTTTATAACACATGAGATTATTCAGCAACGCCTTGACAGGGATGACTAATGAGGCCAAAGAGTTCTTTTGGGGTCTCCCCACGTAGATTTAAATCCTGAGAGTAATGGCTTCTTCTGCTCAAGTGTGTGATGGGATTTTGTTTACTTTGCCAGTGCCCCATTTTTAAGCCTATGGCTTTTGATTTCTTTCGATCGATCGATCGATCGATCTTTGCAAAGTAAATAAGTATTCAACTGCGGACTCTTGATTGACATTGCCATCCCTCTGAACTTTAGAAGCATGCGCTTTGGCCTCAAAACTCCTCCTACTTTTGGCGGCAGGAAAAAAAGGCTACAACCCATACACACGCACAAGAAAAGGTTCCGATGGCGCTGTGTTACGTTATAGAAGAAACGTTTAAATAAGCTCTATTTTCAGAATCAAAAAGGTTTTCTGGCAATTGTCAGTGAACAGAATTCCCAAACTACAAGCGTACTTGGGTGGTAAGGTGCAGCATAGCATTTTAGCCTAAGTCCAAGATGTTTATAACACATGAGATTATTCAGCAACGCCTTGACAGGGATGACTAATGAGGCCAAAGAGTTCTTTTGGGGTCTCCCCACGTAGATTTAAATCCTGAGAGTAATGGCTTCTTCTGCTCAAGTGTGTGATGGGATTTTGTTTACTTTGCCAGTGCCCCATTTTTAAGCCTATGGCTTTTGATTTCTTTCGATCGATCGATCGATCTTTGCAAAGTAAATAAGTATTCAACTGCGGACTCTTGATTGACATTGCCATCCCTCTGAACTTTAGAAGCATGCGCTTTGGCCTCAAAACTCCTCCTACTTTTGGCGGCAAGAAAAAAAGGCTACAACCCATACACACCCACAAGAAAAGGTTCCGATGGCGCTGTGTTACGTTATAGAAGAAACGTTTAAATAAGCTCTATTTTCAGAATCAAAAAGGTTTTCTGGCAATTGTCAGTGAACAAAATTCCCAAACTACAAGCGTACTTGGGTGGTAAGGTGCAGCATAGCATTTTAGCCTAAGTCCAAGATGTTTATAACACATGAGATTATTCAGCAACGCCTTGACAGGGATGACTAATGAGGCCAAAGAGTTCTTTTGGGGTCTCCCCACGTAGATTTAAATCCTGAGAGTAATGGCTTCTTCTGCTCAAGTGTGTGATGGGATTTTGTTTACTTTGCCAGTGCCCCATTTTTAAGCCTATGGCTTTTGATTTCTTTCGATCGATCGATCGATCTTTGCAAAGTAAATAAGTATTCAACTGCGGACTCTTGATTGACATTGCCATCCCTCTGAACTTTAGAAGCATGCGCTTTGGCCTCAAAACTCCTCCTACTTTTGGCGGCAGGAAAAAAAGGCTACAACCCATACACACGCACAAGAAAAGGTTCCGATGGCGCTGTGTTACGTTATAGAAGAAACGTTTAAATAAGCTCTATTTTCAGAATCAAAAAGGTTTTCTGGCAATTGTCAGTGAACAAAATTCCCAAACTACAAGCGTACATGGGTGGTAAGGTGCAGCATAGCATTTTAGCCTAAGTCCAAGATGTTTATAACACATGAGATTATTCAGCAACGCCTTGACAGGGATGACTAATGAGGCCAAAGAGTTCTTTTGGGGTCTCCCCACGTAGATTTAAATCCTGAGAGTAATGGCTTCTTCTGCTCAAGTGTGTGATGGGATTTTGTTTACTTTGCCAGTGCCCCATTTTTAAGCCTATGGCTTTTGATTTCTTTCGATCGATCGATCGATCTTTGCAAAGTAAATAAGTATTCAACTGCGGACTCTTGATTGACATTGCCATCCCTCTGAACTTTAGAAGCATGCGCTTTGGCCTCAAAACTCCTCCTACTTTTGGCGGCAGGAAAAAAAGGCTACAACCCATACACACCCACAAGAAAAGGTTCCGATGGCGCTGTGTTACGTTATAGAAGAAACGTTTAAATAAGCTCTATTTTCAGAATCAAAAAGGTTTTCTGGCAATTGTCAGTGAACAAAATTCCCAAACTACAAGCGTACTTGGGTGGTAAGGTGCAGCATAGCATTTTAGCCTAAGTCCAAGATGTTTATAACACATGAGATTATTCAGCAACGCCTTGACAGGGATGACTAATGAGGCCAAAGAGTTCTTTTGGGGTCTCCCCACGTAGATTTAAATCCTGAGAGTAATGGCTTCTTCTGCTCAAGTGTGTGATGGGATTTTGTTTACTTTGCCAGTGCCCCATTTTTAAGCCTATGGCTTTTGATTTCTTTCGATCGATCGATCGATCTTTGCAAAGTAAATAAGTATTCAACTGCGGACTCTTGATTGACATTGCCATCCCTCTGAACTTTAGAAGCATGCGCTTTGGCCTCAAAACTCCTCCTACTTTTGGCGGCAGGAAAAAAAGGCTACAACCCATACACACGCACAAGAAAAGGTTCCGATGGCGCTGTGTTACGTTATAGAAGAAACGTTTAAATAAGCTCTATTTTCAGAATCAAAAAGGTTTTCTGGCAATTGTCAGTGAACAAAATTCCCAAACTACAAGCGTACATGGGTGGTAAGGTGCAGCATAGCATTTTAGCCTAAGTCCAAGATGTTTATAACACATGAGATTATTCAGCAACGCCTTGACAGGGATGACTAATGAGGCCAAAGAGTTCTTTTGGGGTCTCCCCACGTAGATTTAAATCCTGAGAGTAATGGCTTCTTCTGCTCAAGTGTGTGATGGGATTTTGTTTACTTTGCCAGTGCCCCATTTTTAAGCCTATGGCTTTTGATTTCTTTCGATCGATCGATCGATCTTTGCAAAGTAAATAAGTATTCAACTGCGGACTCTTGATTGACATTGCCATCCCTCTGAACTTTAGAAGCATGCGCTTTGGCCTCAAAACTCCTCCTACTTTTGGCGGCAGGAAAAAAAGGCTACAACCCATACACACCCACAAGAAAAGGTTCCGATGGCGCTGTGTTACGTTATAGAAGAAACGTTTAAATAAGCTCTATTTTCAGAATCAAAAAGGTTTTCTGGCAATTGTCAGTGAACAAAATTCCCAAACTACAAGCGTACTTGGGTGGTAAGGTGCAGCATAGCATTTTAGCCTAAGTCCAAGATGTTTATAACACATGAGATTATTCAGCAACGCCTTGACAGGGATGACTAATGAGGCCAAAGAGTTCTTTTGGGGTCTCCCCACGTAGATTTAAATCCTGAGAGTAATGGCTTCTTCTGCTCAAGTGTGTGATGGGATTTTGTTTACTTTGCCAGTGCCCCATTTTTAAGCCTATGGCTTTTGATTTCTTTCGATCGATCGATCGATCTTTGCAAAGTAAATAAGTATTCAACTGCGGACTCTTGATTGACATTGCCATCCCTCTGAACTTTAGAAGCATGCGCTTTGGCCTCAAAACTCCTCCTACTTTTGGCGGCAGGAAAAAAAGGCTACAACCCATACACACCCACAAGAAAAGGTTCCGATGGCGCTGTGTTACGTTATAGAAGAAACGTTTAAATAAGCTCTATTTTCAGAATCAAAAAGGTTTTCTGGCAATTGTCAGTGAACAAAATTCCCAAACTACAAGCGTACTTGGGTGGTAAGGTGCAGCATAGCATTTTAGCCTAAGTCCAAGATGTTTATAACACATGAGATTATTCAGCAACGCCTTGACAGGGATGACTAATGAGGCCAAAGAGTTCTTTTGGGGTCTCCCCACGTAGATTTAAATCCTGAGAGTAATGGCTTCTTCTGCTCAAGTGTGTGATAGGATTTTGTTTACTTTGCCAGTGCCCCATTTTTAAGCCTATGGCTTTTGATTTCTTTCGATCGATCGATCGATCGATCTTTGCAAAGTAAATAAGTATTCAACTGCGGACTCTTGATTGACATTGCCATCCCTCTGAACTTTAGAAGCATGCGCTTTGGCCTCAAAACTCCTCCTACTTTTGGCGGCAGGAAAAAAAGGCTACAACCCATACACACGCACAAGAAAAGGTTCCGATGGCGCTGTGTTACGTTATAGAAGAAACGTTTAAATAAGCTCTATTTTCAGAATCAAAAAGGTTTTCTGGCAATTGTCAGTGAACAGAATTCCCAAACTACAAGCGTACTTGGGTGGTAAGGTGCAGCATAGCATTTTAGCCTAAGTCCAAGATGTTTATAACACATGAGATTATTCAGCAACGCCTTGACAGGGATGACTAATGAGGCCAAAGAGTTCTTTTGGGGTCTCCCCACGTAGATTTAAATCCTGAGAGTAATGGCTTCTTCTGCTCAAGTGTGTGATGGGATTTTGTTTACTTTGCCAGTGCCCCATTTTTAAGCCTATGGCTTTTGATTTCTTTCGATCGATCGATCGATCTTTGCAAAGTAAATAAGTATTCAACTGCGGACTCTTGATTGACATTGCCATCCCTCTGAACTTTAGAAGCATGCGCTTTGGCCTCAAAACTCCTCCTACTTTTGGCGGCAGGAAAAAAAGGCTACAACCCATACACACGCACAAGAAAAGGTTCCGATGGCGCTGTGTTACGTTATAGAAGAAACGTTTAAATAAGCTCTATTTTCAGAATCAAAAAGGTTTTCTGGCAATTGTCAGTGAACAAAATTCCCAAACTACAAGCGTACATGGGTGGTAAGGTGCAGCATAGCATTTTAGCCTAAGTCCAAGATGTTTATAACACATGAGATTATTCAGCAACGCCTTGACAGGGATGACTAATGAGGCCAAAGAGTTCTTTTGGGGTCTCCCCACGTAGATTTAAATCCTGAGAGTAATGGCTTCTTCTGCTCAAGTGTGTGATGGGATTTTGTTTACTTTGCCAGTGCCCCATTTTTAAGCCTATGGCTTTTGATTTCTTTCGATCGATCGATCGATCTTTGCAAAGTAAATAAGTATTCAACTGCGGACTCTTGATTGACATTGCCATCCCTCTGAACTTTAGAAGCATGCGCTTTGGCCTCAAAACTCCTCCTACTTTTGGCGGCAGGAAAAAAAGGCTACAACCCATACACACCCACAAGAAAAGGTTCCGATGGCGCTGTGTTACGTTATAGAAGAAACGTTTAAATAAGCTCTATTTTCAGAATCAAAAAGGTTTTCTGGCAATTGTCAGTGAACAAAATTCCCAAACTACAAGCGTACTTGGGTGGTAAGGTGCAGCATAGCATTTTAGCCTAAGTCCAAGATGTTTATAACACATGAGATTATTCAGCAACGCCTTGACAGGGATGACTAATGAGGCCAAAGAGTTCTTTTGGGGTCTCCCCACGTAGATTTAAATCCTGAGAGTAATGGCTTCTTCTGCTCAAGTGTGTGATGGGATTTTGTTTACTTTGCCAGTGCCCCATTTTTAAGCCTATGGCTTTTGATTTCTTTCGATCGATCGATCGATCTTTGCAAAGTAAATAAGTATTCAACTGCGGACTCTTGATTGACATTGCCATCCCTCTGAACTTTAGAAGCATGCGCTTTGGCCTCAAAACTCCTCCTACTTTTGGCGGCAGGAAAAAAAGGCTACAACCCATACACACGCACAAGAAAAGGTTCCGATGGCGCTGTGTTACGTTATAGAAGAAACGTTTAAATAAGCTCTATTTTCAGAATCAAAAAGGTTTTCTGGCAATTGTCAGTGAACAAAATTCCCAAACTACAAGCGTACATGGGTGGTAAGGTGCAGCATAGCATTTTAGCCTAAGTCCAAGATGTTTATAACACATGAGATTATTCAGCAACGCCTTGACAGGGATGACTAATGAGGCCAAAGAGTTCTTTTGGGGTCTCCCCACGTAGATTTAAATCCTGAGAGTAATGGCTTCTTCTGCTCAAGTGTGTGATGGGATTTTGTTTACTTTGCCAGTGCCCCATTTTTAAGCCTATGGCTTTTGATTTCTTTCGATCGATCGATCGATCTTTGCAAAGTAAATAAGTATTCAACTGCGGACTCTTGATTGACATTGCCATCCCTCTGAACTTTAGAAGCATGCGCTTTGGCCTCAAAACTCCTCCTACTTTTGGCGGCAGGAAAAAAAGGCTACAACCCATACACACCCACAAGAAAAGGTTCCGATGGCGCTGTGTTACGTTATAGAAGAAACGTTTAAATAAGCTCTATTTTCAGAATCAAAAAGGTTTTCTGGCAATTGTCAGTGAACAAAATTCCCAAACTACAAGCGTACTTGGGTGGTAAGGTGCAGCATAGCATTTTAGCCTAAGTCCAAGATGTTTATAACACATGAGATTATTCAGCAACGCCTTGACAGGGATGACTAATGAGGCCAAAGAGTTCTTTTGGGGTCTCCCCACGTAGATTTAAATCCTGAGAGTAATGGCTTCTTCTGCTCAAGTGTGTGATGGGATTTTGTTTACTTTGCCAGTGCCCCATTTTTAAGCCTATGGCTTTTGATTTCTTTCGATCGATCGATCGATCGATCGATCTTTGCAAAGTAAATAAGTATTCAACTGCGGACTCTTGATTGACATTGCCATCCCTCTGAACTTTAGAAGCATGCGCTTTGGCCTCAAAACTCCTCCTACTTTTGGCGGCAGGAAAAAAAGGCTACAACCCATACACACGCACAAGAAAAGGTTCCGATGTCGCTGTGTTACGTTATAGAAGAAACGTTTAAATAAGCTCTATTTTCAGAATCAAAAAGGTTTTCTGGCAATTGTCAGTGAACAGAATTCCCAAACTACAAGCGTACTTGGGTGGTAAGGTGCAGCATAGCATTTTAGCCTAAGTCCAAGATGTTTATAACACATGAGATTATTCAGAAACGCCTTGACAGGGATGACTAATGAGGCCAAAGAGTTCTTTTGGGGTCTCCCCACGTAGATTTAAATCCTGAGAGTAATGGCTTCTTCTGCTCAAGTGTGTGATGGGATTTTGTTTACTTTGCCAGTGCCCCATTTTTAAGCCTATGGCTTTTGATTTCTTTCGATCGATCGATCGATCTTTGCAAAGTAAATAAGTATTCAACTGCGGACTCTTGATTAACATTGTCATCCCTCTGAACTTTAGAAGCATGCGCTTTGGCCTCAAAACTCCTCCTACTTTTGGCGGCAGGAAAAAAAGGCTACAACCCATACACACCCACATGAAAAGGTTCCGATGGCGCTGTGTTACGTTATAGAAGAAACGTTTAAATAAGCTCTATTTTCAGAATCAAAAAGGTTTTCTGGCAATTGTCAGTGAACAAAATTCCCAAACTACAAGCGTACTTGGGTGGTAAGGTGCAGCATAGCATTTTAGCCTAAGTCCAAGATGTTTATAACACATGAGATTATTCAGCAACGCCTTGACAGGGATGACTAATGAGGCCAAAGAGTTCTTTTGGGGTCTCCCCACGTAGATTTAAATCCTGAGAGTAATGGCTTCTTCTGCTCAAGTGTGTGATGGGATTTTGTTTACTTTGCCAGTGCCCCATTTTTAAGCCTATGGCTTTTGATTTCTTTCGATCGATCGATCGATCGATCTTTGCAAAGTAAATAAGTATTCAACTGCGGACTCTTGATTGACATTGCCATCCCTCTGAACTTTAGAAGCATGCGCTTTGGCCTCAAAACTCCTCCTACTTTTGGCGGCAGGAAAAAAAGGCTACAACCCATACACACGCACAAGAAAAGGTTCCGATGGCGCTGTGTTACGTTATAGAAGAAACGTTTAAATAAGCTCTATTTTCAGAATCAAAAAGGTTTTCTGGCAATTGTCAGTGAACAGAATTCCCAAACTACAAGCGTACTTGGGTGGTAAGGTGCAGCATAGCATTTTAGCCTAAGTCCAAGATGTTTATAACACATGAGATTATTCAGCAACGCCTTGACAGGGATGACTAATGAGGCCAAAGAGTTCTTTTGGGGTCTCCCCACGTAGATTTAAATCCTGAGAGTAATGGCTTCTTCTGCTCAAGTGTGTGATGGGATTTTGTTTACTTTGCCAGTGCCCCATTTTTAAGCCTATGGCTTTTGATTTCTTTCGATCGATCGATCGATCTTTGCAAAGTAAATAAGTATTCAACTGCGGACTCTTGATTGACATTGCCATCCCTCTGAACTTTAGAAGCATGCGCTTTGGCCTCAAAACTCCTCCTACTTTTGGCGGCAGGAAAAAAAGGCTACAACCCATACACACCCACAAGAAAAGGTTCCGATGGCGCTGTGTTACGTTATAGAAGAAACGTTTAAATAAGCTCTATTTTCAGAATCAAAAAGGTTTTCTGGCAATTGTCAGTGAACAAAATTCCCAAACTACAAGCGTACTTGGGTGGTAAGGTGCAGCATAGCATTTTAGCCTAAGTCCAAGATGTTTATAACACATGAGATTATTCAGCAACGCCTTGACAGGGATGACTAATGAGGCCAAAGAGTTCTTTTGGGGTCTCCCCACGTAGATTTAAATCCTGAGAGTAATGGCTTCTTCTGCTCAAGTGTGTGATGGGATTTTGTTTACTTTGCCAGTGCCCCATTTTTAAGCCTATGGCTTTTAATTTCTTTCGATCGATCGATCGATCTTTGCAAAGTAAATAAGTATTCAACTGCGGACTCTTGATTGACATTGCCATCCCTCTGAACTTTAGAAGCATGCGCTTTGGCCTCAAAACTCCTCCTACTTTTGGCGGCAGGAAAAAAAGGCTACAACCCATACACACGCACAAGAAAAGGTTCCGATGGCGCTGTGTTACGTTATAGAAGAAACGTTTAAATAAGCTCTATTTTCAGAATCAAAAAGGTTTTCTGGCAATTGTCAGTGAACAAAATTCCCAAACTACAAGCGTACATGGGTGGTAAGGTGCAGCATAGCATTTTAGCCTAAGTCCAAGATGTTTATAACACATGAGATTATTCAGCAACGCCTTGACAGGGATGACTAATGAGGCCAAAGAGTTCTTTTGGGGTCTCCCCACGTAGATTTAAATCCTGAGAGTAATGGCTTCTTCTGCTCAAGTGTGTGATGGGATTTTGTTTACTTTGCCAGTGCCCCATTTTTAAGCCTATGGCTTTTGATTTCTTTCGATCGATCGATCGATCTTTGCAAAGTAAATAAGTATTCAACTGCGGACTCTTGATTGACATTGCCATCCCTCTGAACTTTAGAAGCATGCGCTTTGGCCTCAAAACTCCTCCTACTTTTGGCGGCAGGAAAAAAAGGCTACAACCCATACACACCCACAAGAAAAGGTTCCGATGGCGCTGTGTTACGTTATAGAAGAAACGTTTAAATAAGCTCTATTTTCAGAATCAAAAAGGTTTTCTGGCAATTGTCAGTGAACAAAATTCCCAAACTACAAGCGTACTTGGGTGGTAAGGTGCAGCATAGCATTTTAGCCTAAGTCCAAGATGTTTATAACACATGAGATTATTCAGCAACGCCTTGACAGGGATGACTAATGAGGCCAAAGAGTTCTTTTGGGGTCTCCCCACGTAGATTTAAATCCTGAGAGTAATGGCTTCTTCTGCTCAAGTGTGTGATGGGATTTTGTTTACTTTGCCAGTGCCCCATTTTTAAGCCTATGGCTTTTGATTTCTTTCGATCGATCGATCGATCTTTGCAAAGTAAATAAGTATTCAACTGCGGACTCTTGATTGACATTGCCATCCCTCTGAACTTTAGAAGCATGCGCTTTGGCCTCAAAACTCCTCCTACTTTTGGCGGCAGGAAAAAAAGGCTACAACCCATACACACGCACAAGAAAAGGTTCCGATGGCGCTGTGTTACGTTATAGAAGAAACGTTTAAATAAGCTCTACTTTCAGAATCAAAAAGGTTTTTTGGCAATTGTCAGTGAACAAAATTCCCAAACTACAAGCGTACTTGGGTGGTAAGGTGCAGCATAGCATTTTAGCCTAAGTCCAAGATGTTTATAACACATGAGATTATTCAGCAACGCCTTGACAGGGATGACTAATGAGGCCAAAGAGTTCTTTTGGGGTCTCCCCACGTAGATTTAAATCCTGAGAGTAATGGCTTCTTCTGCTCAAGTGTGTGATGGGATTTTGTTTACTTTGCCAGTGCCCCATTTCTAAGCCTATGGCTTTTGATTTCTTTCGATCGATCGATCGATCGATCTTTGCAAAGTAAATAAGTATTCAACTGCGGACTCTTGATTGACATTGCCATCCCTCTGAACTTTAGAAGCATGCGCTTTGGCCTCAAAACTCCTCCTACTTTTGGCGGCAGGAAAAAAAGGCTACAACCCATACACACGCACAAGAAAAGGTTCCGATGGCGCTGTGTTACGTTATAGAAGAAACGTTTAAATAAGCTCTATTTTCAGAATCAAAAAGGTTTTCTGGCAATTGTCAGTGAACAAAATTCCCAAACTACAAGCGTACATGGGTGGTAAGGTGCAGCATAGCATTTTAGCCTAAGTCCAAGATGTTTATAACACATGAGATTATTCAGCAACGCCTTGACAGGGATGACTAATGAGGCCAAAGAGTTCTTTTGGGGTCTCCCCACGTAGATTTAAATCCTGAGAGTAATGGCTTCTTCTGCTCAAGTGTGTGATGGGATTTTGTTTACTTTGCCAGTGCCCCATTTTTAAGCCTATGGCTTTTGATTTCTTTCGATCGATCGATCGATCTTTGCAAAGTAAATAAGTATTCAACTGCGGACTCTTGATTGACATTGCCATCCCTCTGAACTTTAGAAGCATGCGCTTTGGCCTCAAAACTCCTCCTACTTTTGGCGGCAGGAAAAAAAGGCTACAACCCATACACACCCACAAGAAAAGGTTCCGATGGCGCTGTGTTACGTTATAGAAGAAACGTTTAAATAAGTTCTATTTTCAGAATCAAAAAGGTTTTCTGGCAATTGTCAGTGAACAAAATTCCCAAACTACAAGCGTACTTGGGTGGTAAGGTGCAGCATAGCATTTTAGCCTAAGTCCAAGATGTTTATAACACATGAGATTATTCAGCAACGCCTTGACAGGGATGACTAATGAGGCCAAAGAGTTCTTTTGGGGTCTCCCCACGTAGATTTAAATCCTGAGAGTAATGGCTTCTTCTGCTCAAGTGTGTGATGGGATTTTGTTTACTTTGCCAGTGCCCCATTTCTAAGCCTATGGCTTTTGATTTCTTTCGATCGATCGATCGATCGATCTTTGCAAAGTAAATAAGTATTCAACTGCGGACTCTTGATTGACATTGCCATCCCTCTGAACTTTAGAAGCATGCGCTTTGGCCTCAAAACTCCTCCTACTTTTGGCGGCAGGAAAAAAAGGCTACAACCCATACACACGCACAAGAAAAGGTTCCGATGGCGCTGTGTTACGTTATAGAAGAAACGTTTAAATAAGCTCTACTTTCAGAATCAAAAAGGTTTTCTGGCAATTGTCAGTGAACAAAATTCCCAAACTACAAGCGTACTTGGGTGGTAAGGTGCAGCATAGCATTTTAGCCTAAGTCCAAGATGTTTATAACACATGAGATTATTCAGCAACGCCTTGACAGGGATGACTAATGAGGCCAAAGAGTTCTTTTGGGGTCTCCCCACGTAGATTTAAATCCTGAGAGTAATGGCTTCTTCTGCTCAAGTGTGTGATGGGATTTTGTTTACTTTGCCAGTGCCCCATTTCTAAGCCTATGGCTTTTGATTTCTTTCGATCGATCGATCGATCGATCTTTGCAAAGTAAATAAGTATTCAACTGCGGACTCTTGATTGACATTGCCATCCCTCTGAACTTTAGAAGCATGCGCTTTGGCCTCAAAACTCCTCCTACTTTTGGCGGCAGGAAAAAAAGGCTACAACCCATACACACGCACAAGAAAAGGTTCCGATGGCGCTGTGTTACGTTATAGAAGAAACGTTTAAATAAGCTCTATTTTCAGAATCAAAAAGGTTTTCTGGCAATTGTCAGTGAACAAAATTCCCAAACTACAAGCGTACATGGGTGGTAAGGTGCAGCATAGCATTTTAGCCTAAGTCCAAGATGTTTATAACACATGAGATTATTCAGCAACGCCTTGACAGGGATGACTAATGAGGCCAAAGAGTTCTTTTGGGGTCTCCCCACGTAGATTTAAATCCTGAGAGTAATGGCTTCTTCTGCTCAAGTGTGTGATGGGATTTTGTTTACTTTGCCAGTGCCCCATTTTTAAGCCTATGGCTTTTGATTTCTTTCGATCGATCGATCGATCTTTGCAAAGTAAATAAGTATTCAACTGCGGACTCTTGATTGACATTGCCATCCCTCTGAACTTTAGAAGCATGCGCTTTGGCCTCAAAACTCCTCCTACTTTTGGCGGCAGGAAAAAAAGGCTACAACCCATACACACCCACAAGAAAAGGTTCCGATGGCGCTGTGTTACGTTATAGAAGAAACGTTTAAATAAGCTCTATTTTCAGAAAAAAAAGGTTTTCTGGCAATTGTCAGTGAACAAAATTCCCAAACTACAAGCGTACTTGGGTGGTAAGGTGCAGCATAGCATTTTAGCCTAAGTCCAAGATGTTTATAACACATGAGATTATTCAGCAACGCCTTGACAGGGATGACTAATGAGGCCAAAGAGTTCTTTTGGGGTCTCCCCACGTAGATTTAAATCCTGAGAGTAATGGCTTCTTCTGCTCAAGTGTGTGATGGGATTTTGTTTACTTTGCCAGTGCCCCATTTTTAAGCCTATGGCTTTTGATTTCTTTCGATCGATCGATCGATCGATCTTTGCAAAGTAAATAAGTATTCAACTGCGGACTCTTGATTGACATTGCCATCCCTCTGAACTTTAGAAGCATGCGCTTTGGCCTCAAAACTCCTCCTACTTTTGGCGGCAGGAAAAAAAGGCTACAACCCATACACACGCACAAGAAAAGGTTCCGATGGCGCTGTGTTACGTTATAGAAGAAACGTTTAAATAAGCTCTATTTTCAGAATCAAAAAGGTTTTCTGGCAATTGTCAGTGAACAAAATTCCCAAACTACAAGCGTACTTGGGTGGTAAGGTGCAGCATAGCATTTTAGCCTAAGTCCAAGATGTTTATAACACATGAGATTATTCAGCAACGCCTTGACAGGGATGACTAATGAGGCCAAAGAGTTCTTTTGGGGTCTCCCCACGTAGATTTAAATCCTGAGAGTAATGGCTTCTTCTGCTCAAGTGTGTGATGGGATTTTGTTTACTTTGCCAGTGCCCCATTTTTAAGCCTATGGCTTTTGATTTCTTTCGATCGATCGATCGATCTTTGCAAAGTAAATAAGTATTCAACTGCGGACTCTTGATTGACATTGCCATCCCTCTGAACTTTAGAAGCATGCGCTTTGGCCTCAAAACTCCTCCTACTTTTGGCGGCAGGAAAAAAAGGCTACAACCCATACACACGCACAAGAAAAGGTTCCGATGGCGCTGTGTTACGTTATAGAAGAAACGTTTAAATAAGCTCTATTTTCAGAATCAAAAAGGTTTTCTGGCAATTGTCAGTGAACAAAATTCCCAAACTACAAGCGTACTTGGGTGGTAAGGTGCAGCATAGCATTTTAGCCTAAGTCCAAGATGTTTATAACACATGAGATTATTCAGCAACGCCTTGACAGGGATGACTAATGAGGCCAAAGAGTTCTTTTGGGGTCTCCCCACGTAGATTTAAATCCTGAGAGTAATGGCTTCTTCTGCTCAAGTGTGTGATGGGATTTTGTTTACTTTGCCAGTGCCCCATTTTTAAGCCTATGGCTTTTGATTTCTTTCGATCGATCGATTGATCGATCTTTGCAAAGTAAATAAGTATTCAACTGCGGACTCTTGATTGACATTGCCATCCCTCTGAACTTTAGAAGCATGCGCTTTGGCCTCAAAACTCCTCCTACTTTTGGCGGCAGGAAAAAAAGGCTACAACCCATACACACGCACAAGAAAAGGTTCCGATGGCGCTGTGTTACGTTATAGAAGAAACGTTTAAATAAGCTCTATTTTCAGAATCAAAAAGGTTTTCTGGCAATTGTCAGTGAACAAAATTCCCAAACTACAAGTGTACATGGGTGGTAAGGTGCAGCATAGCATTTTAGCCTAAGTCCAAGATGTTTATAACACATGAGATTATTCAGCAACGCCTTGACAGGGATGACTAATGAGGCCAAAGAGTTCTTTTGGGGTCTCCCCACGTAGATTTAAATCCTGAGCGTAATGGCTTCTTCTGCTCAAGTGTGTGATGGGATTTTGTTTACTTTGCCAGTGCCCCATTTTTAAGCCTATGGCTTTTGATTTCTTTCGATCGATCGATCGATCTTTGCAAAGTAAATAAGTATTCAACTGCGGACTCTTGATTGACATTGCCATCCCTCTGAACTTTAGAAGCATGCGCTTTGGCCTCAAAACTCCTCCTACTTTTGGCGGCAGGAAAAAAAGGCTACAACCCATACACACCCACAAGAAAAGGTTCCGATGGCGCTGTGTTACGTTATAGAAGAAACGTTTAAATAAGCTCTATTTTCAGAAAAAAAAGGTTTTCTGGCAATTGTCAGTGAACAAAATTCCCAAACTACAAGCGTACTTTGGTGGTAAGGTGCAGCATAGCATTTTAGCCTAAGTCCAAGATGTTTATAACACATGAGATTATTCAGCAACGCCTTGACAGGGATGACTAATGAGGCCAAAGAGTTCTTTTGGGGTCTCCCCACGTAGATTTAAATCCTGAGAGTAATGGCTTCTTCTGCTCAAGTGTGTGATGGGATTTTGTTTACTTTGCCAGTGCCCCATTTTTAAGCCTATGGCTTTTGATTTCTTTCGATCGATCGATCGATCGATCTTTGCAAAGTAAATAAGTATTCAACTGCGGACTCTTGATTGACATTGCCATCCCTCTGAACTTTAGAAGCATGCGCTTTGGCCTCAAAACTCCTCCTACTTTTGGCGGCAGGAAAAAAAGGCTACAACCCATACACACGCACAAGAAAAGGTTCCGATGGCGCTGTGTTACGTTATAGAAGAAACGTTTAAATAAGCTCTATTTTCAGAATCAAAAAGGTTTTCTGGCAATTGTCAGTGAACAAAATTCCCAAACTACAAGCGTACTTGGGTGGTAAGGTGCAGCATAGCATTTTAGCCTAAGTCCAAGATGTTTATAACACATGAGATTATTCAGCAACGCCTTGACAGGGATGACTAATGAGGCCAAAGAGTTCTTTTGGGGTCTCCCCACGTAGATTTAAATCCTGAGAGTAATGGCTTCTTCTGCTCAAGTGTGTGATGGGATTTTGTTTACTTTGCCAGTGCCCCATTTTTAAGCCTATGGCTTTTGATTTCTTTCGATCGATCGATTGATCGATCTTTGCAAAGTAAATAAGTATTCAACTGCGGACTCTTGATTGACATTGCCATCCCTCTGAACTTTAGAAGCATGCGCTTTGGCCTCAAAACTCCTCCTACTTTTGGCGGCAGGAAAAAAAGGCTACAACCCATACACACGCACAAGAAAAGGTTCCGATGGCGCTGTGTTACGTTATAGAAGAAACGTTTAAATAAGCTCTATTTTCAGAAAAAAAAGGTTTTCTGGCAATTGTCAGTGAACAAAATTCCCAAACTACAAGCGTACTTGGGTGGTAAGGTGCAGCATAGCATTTTAGCCTAAGTCCAAGATGTTTATAACACATGAGATTATTCAGCAACGCCTTGACAGGGATGACTAATGAGGCCAAAGAGTTCTTTTGGGGTCTCCCCACGTAGATTTAAATCCTGAGAGTAATGGCTTCTTCTGCTCAAGTGTGTGATGGGATTTTGTTTACTTTGCCAGTGCCCCATTTTTAAGCCTATGGCTTTTGATTTCTTTCGATCGATCGATCGATCTTTGCAAAGTAAATAAGTATTCAACTGCGGACTCTTGATTGACATTGCCATCCCTCTGAACTTTAGAAGCATGCGCTTTGGCCTCAAAACTCCTCCTACTTTTGGCGGCAGGAAAAAAAGGCTACAACCCATACACACGCACAAGAAAAGGTTCCGATGGCGCTGTGTTACGTTATAGAAGAAACGTTTAAATAAGCTCTATTTTCAGAATCAAAAAGGTTTTCTGGCAATTGTCAGTGAACAAAATTCCCAAACTACAAGCGTACTTGGGTGGTAAGGTGCAGCATAGCATTTTAGCCTAAGTCCAAGATGTTTATAACACATGAGATTATTCAGCAACGCCTTGACAGGGATGACTAATGAGGCCAAAGAGTTCTTTTGGGGTCTCCCCACGTAGATTTAAATCCTGAGAGTAATGGCTTCTTCTGCTCAAGTGTGTGATGGGATTTTGTTTACTTTGCCAGTGCCCCATTTTTAAGCCTATGGCTTTTGATTTCTTTCGATCGATCGATCGATCTTTGCAAAGTAAATAAGTATTCAACTGCGGACTCTTGATTGACATTGCCATCCCTCTGAACTTTAGAAGCATGCGCTTTGGCCTCAAAACTCCTCCTACTTTTGGCGGCAGGAAAAAAAGGCTACAACCCATACACACGCACAAGAAAAGGTTCCGATGGCGCTGTGTTACGTTATAGAAGAAACGTTTAAATAAGCTCTATTTTCAGAATCAAAAAGGTTTTCTGGCAATTGTCAGTGAACAAAATTCCCAAACTACAAGCGTACTTGGGTGGTAAGGTGCAGCATAGCATTTTAGCCTAAGTCCAAGATGTTTATAACACATGAGATTATTCAGCAACGCCTTGACAGGGATGACTAATGAGGCCAAAGAGTTCTTTTGGGGTCTCCCCACGTAGATTTAAATCCTGAGAGTAATGGCTTCTTCTGCTCAAGTGTGTGATGGGATTTTGTTTACTTTGCCAGTGCCCCATTTTTAAGCCTATGGCTTTTGATTTCTTTCGATCGATCGATCGATCTTTGCAAAGTAAATAAGTATTCAACTGCGGACTCTTGATTGACATTGCCATCCCTCTGAACTTTAGAAGCATGCGCTTTGGCCTCAAAACTCCTCCTACTTTTGGCGGCAGGAAAAAAAGGCTACAACCCATACACACGCACAAGAAAAGGTTCCGATGGCGCTGTGTTACGTTATAGAAGAAACGTTTAAATAAGCTCTATTTTCAGAATCAAAAAGGTTTTCTGGCAATTGTCCGTGAACAAAATTCCCAAACTACAAGCGTACTTGGGTGGTAAGGTGCAGCATAGCATTTTAGCCTAAGTCCAAGATGTTTATAACACATGAGATTATTCAGCAACGCCTTGACAGGGATGACTAATGAGGCCAAAGAGTTCTTTTGGGGTCTCCCCACGTAGATTTAAATCCTGAGAGTAATGGCTTCTTCTGCTCAAGTGTGTGATGGGATTTTGTTTACTTTGCCAGTGCCCCATTTTTAAGCCTATGGCTTTTGATTTCTTTCGATCGATCGATTGATCGATCTTTGCAAAGTAAATAAGTATTCAACTGCGGACTCTTGATTGACATTGCCATCCCTCTGAACTTTAGAAGCATGCGCTTTGGCCTCAAAACTCCTCCTACTTTTGGCGGCAGGAAAAAAAGGCTACAACCCATACACACGCACAAGAAAAGGTTCCGATGGCGCTGTGTTACGTTATAGAAGAAACGTTTAAATAAGCTCTATTTTCAGAATCAAAAAGGTTTTCTGGCAATTGTCCGTGAACAAAATTCCCAAACTACAAGCGTACTTGGGTGGTAAGGTGCAGCATAGCATTTTAGCCTAAGTCCAAGATGTTTATAACACATGAGATTATTCAGCAACGCCTTGACAGGGATGACTAATGAGGCCAAAGAGTTCTTTTGGGGTCTCCCCACGTAGATTTAAATCCTGAGAGTAATGGCTTCTTCTGCTCAAGTGTGTGATGGGATTTTGTTTACTTTGCCAGTGCCCCATTTTTAAGCCTATGGCTTTTGATTTCTTTCGATCGATCGATTGATCGATCTTTGCAAAGTAAATAAGTATTCAACTGCGGACTCTTGATTGACATTGCCATCCCTCTGAACTTTAGAAGCATGCGCTTTGGCCTCAAAACTCCTCCTACTTTTGGCGGCAGGAAAAAAAGGCTACAACCCATACACACGCACAAGAAAAGGTTCCGATGGCGCTGTGTTACGTTATAGAAGAAACGTTTAAATAAGCTCTATTTTCAGAATCAAAAAGGTTTTCTGGCAATTGTCAGTGAACAAAATTCCCAAACTACAAGTGTACATGGGTGGTAAGGTGCAGCATAGCATTTTAGCCTAAGTCCAAGATGTTTATAACACATGAGATTATTCAGCAACGCCTTGACAGGGATGACTAATGAGGCCAAAGAGTTCTTTTGGGGTCTCCCCACGTAGATTTAAATCCTGAGCGTAATGGCTTCTTCTGCTCAAGTGTGTGATGGGATTTTGTTTACTTTGCCAGTGCCCCATTTTTAAGCCTATGGCTTTTGATTTCTTTCGATCGATCGATCGATCTTTGCAAAGTAAATAAGTATTCAACTGCGGACTCTTGATTGACATTGCCATCCCTCTGAACTTTAGAAGCATGCGCTTTGGCCTCAAAACTCCTCCTACTTTTGGCGGCAGGAAAAAAAGGCTACAACCCATACACACCCACAAGAAAAGGTTCCGATGGCGCTGTGTTACGTTATAGAAGAAACGTTTAAATAAGCTCTATTTTCAGAAAAAAAAGGTTTTCTGGCAATTGTCAGTGAACAAAATTCCCAAACTACAAGCGTACTTGGGTGGTAAGGTGCAGCATAGCATTTTAGCCTAAGTCCAAGATGTTTATAACACATGAGATTATTCAGCAACGCCTTGACAGGGATGACTAATGAGGCCAAAGAGTTCTTTTGGGGTCTCCCCACGTAGATTTAAATCCTGAGAGTAATGGCTTCTTCTGCTCAAGTGTGTGATGGGATTTTGTTTACTTTGCCAGTGCCCCATTTTTAAGCCTATGGCTTTTGATTTCTTTCGATCGATCGATCGATCTTTGCAAAGTAAATAAGTATTCAACTGCGGACTCTTGATTGACATTGCCATCCCTCTGAACTTTAGAAGCATGCGCTTTGGCCTCAAAACTCCTCCTACTTTTGGCGGCAGGAAAAAAAGGCTACAACCCATACACACGCACAAGAAAAGGTTCCGATGGCGCTGTGTTACGTTATAGAAGAAACGTTTAAATAAGCTCTATTTTCAGAATCAAAAAGGTTTTCTGGCAATTGTCAGTGAACAAAATTCCCAAACTACAAGCGTACTTGGGTGGTAAGGTGCAGCATAGCATTTTAGCCTAAGTCCAAGATGTTTATAACACATGAGATTATTCAGCAACGCCTTGACAGGGATGACTAATGAGGCCAAAGAGTTCTTTTGGGGTCTCCCCACGTAGATTTAAATCCTGAGAGTAATGGCTTCTTCTGCTCAAGTGTGTGATGGGATTTTGTTTACTTTGCCAGTGCCCCATTTTTAAGCCTATGGCTTTTGATTTCTTTCGATCGATCGATTGATCGATCTTTGCAAAGTAAATAAGTATTCAACTGCGGACTCTTGATTGACATTGCCATCCCTCTGAACTTTAGAAGCATGCGCTTTGGCCTCAAAACTCCTCCTACTTTTGGCGGCAGGAAAAAAAGGCTACAACCCATACACACGCACAAGAAAAGGTTCCGATGGCGCTGTGTTACGTTATAGAAGAAACGTTTAAATAAGCTCTATTTTCAGAATCAAAAAGGTTTTCTGGCAATTGTCAGTGAACAAAATTCCCAAACTACAAGTGTACATGGGTGGTAAGGTGCAGCATAGCATTTTAGCCTAAGTCCAAGATGTTTATAACACATGAGATTATTCAGCAACGCCTTGACAGGGATGACTAATGAGGCCAAAGAGTTCTTTTGGGGTCTCCCCACGTAGATTTAAATCCTGAGAGTAATGGCTTCTTCTGCTCAAGTGTGTGATGGGATTTTGTTTACTTTGCCAGTGCCCCATTTTTAAGCCTATGGCTTTTGATTTCTTTCGATCGATCGATCGATCTTTGCAAAGTAAATAAGTATTCAACTGCGGACTCTTGATTGACATTGCCATCCCTCTGAACTTTAGAAGCATGCGCTTTGGCCTCAAAACTCCTCCTACTTTTGGCGGCAGGAAAAAAAGGCTACAACCCATACACACCCACAAGAAAAGGTTCCGATGGCGCTGTGTTACGTTATAGAAGAAACGTTTAAATAAGCTCTATTTTCAGAATCAAAAAGGTTTTCTGGCAATTGTCAGTGAACAAAATTCCCAAACTACAAGCGTACTTGGGTGGTAAGGTGCAGCATAGCATTTTAGCCTAAGTCCAAGATGTTTATAACACATGAGATTATTCAGCAACGCCTTGACAGGGATGACTAATGAGGCCAAAGAGTTCTTTTGGGGTCTCCCCACGTAGATTTAAATCCTGAGAGTAATGGCTTCTTCTGCTCAAGTGTGTGATGGGATTTTGTTTACTTTGCCAGTGCCCCATTTCTAAGCCTATGGCTTTTGATTTCTTTCGATCGATCGATCGATCGATCTTTGCAAAGTAAATAAGTATTCAACTGCGGACTCTTGATTGACATTGCCATCCCTCTGAACTTTAGAAGCATGCGCTTTGGCCTCAAAACTCCTCCTACTTTTGGCGGCAGGAAAAAAAGGCTACAACCCATACACACGCACAAGAAAAGGTTCCGATGGCGCTGTGTTACGTTATAGAAGAAACGTTTAAATAAGCTCTATTTTCAGAATCAAAAAGGTTTTCTGGCAATTGTCAGTGAACAAAATTCCCAAACTACAAGCGTACATGGGTGGTAAGGTGCAGCATAGCATTTTAGCCTAAGTCCAAGATGTTTATAACACATGAGATTATTCAGCAACGCCTTGACAGGGATGACTAATGAGGCCAAAGAGTTCTTTTGGGGTCTCCCCACGTAGATTTAAATCCTGAGAGTAATGGCTTCTTCTGCTCAAGTGTGTGATGGGATTTTGTTTACTTTGCCAGTGCCCCATTTTTAAGCCTATGGCTTTTGATTTCTTTCGATCGATCGATCGATCTTTGCAAAGTAAATAAGTATTCAACTGCGGACTCTTGATTGACATTGCCATCCCTCTGAACTTTAGAAGCATGCGCTTTGGCCTCAAAACTCCTCCTACTTTTGGCGGCAAGAAAAAAAGGCTACAACCCATACACACCCACAAGAAAAGGTTCCGATGGCGCTGTGTTACGTTATAGAAGAAACGTTTAAATAAGCTCTATTTTCAGAATCAAAAAGGTTTTCTGGCAATTGTCAGTGAACAAAATTCCCAAACTACAAGCGTACTTGGGTGGTAAGGTGCAGCATAGCATTTTAGCCTAAGTCCAAGATGTTTATAACACATGAGATTATTCAGCAACGCCTTGACAGGGATGACTAATGAGGCCAAAGAGTTCTTTTGGGGTCTCCCCACGTAGATTTAAATCCTGAGAGTAATGGCTTCTTCTGCTCAAGTGTGTGATGGGATTTTGTTTACTTTGCCAGTGCCCCATTTTTAAGCCTATGGCTTTTGATTTCTTTCGATCGATCGATTGATCGATCTTTGCAAAGTAAATAAGTATTCAACTGCGGACTCTTGATTGACATTGCCATCCCTCTGAACTTTAGAAGCATGCGCTTTGGCCTCAAAACTCCTCCTACTTTTGGCGGCAGGAAAAAAAGGCTACAACCCATACACACGCACAAGAAAAGGTTCCGATGGCGCTGTGTTACGTTATAGAAGAAACGTTTAAATAAGCTCTATTTTCAGAATCAAAAAGGTTTTCTGGCAATTGTCAGTGAACAAAATTCCCAAACTACAAGTGTACATGGGTGGTAAGGTGCAGCATAGCATTTTAGCCTAAGTCCAAGATGTTTATAACACATGAGATTATTCAGCAACGCCTTGACAGGGATGACTAATGAGGCCAAAGAGTTCTTTTGGGGTCTCCCCACGTAGATTTAAATCCTGAGAGTAATGGCTTCTTCTGCTCAAGTGTGTGATGGGATTTTGTTTACTTTGCCAGTGCCCCATTTTTAAGCCTATGGCTTTTGATTTCTTTCGATCGATCGATCGATCTTTGCAAAGTAAATAAGTATTCAACTGCGGACTCTTGATTGACATTGCCATCCCTCTGAACTTTAGAAGCATGCGCTTTGGCCTCAAAACTCCTCCTACTTTTGGCGGCAGGAAAAAAAGGCTACAACCCATACACACCCACAAGAAAAGGTTCCGATGGCGCTGTGTTACGTTATAGAAGAAACGTTTAAATAAGCTCTATTTTCAGAATCAAAAAGGTTTTCTGGCAATTGTCAGTGAACAAAATTCCCAAACTACAAGCGTACTTGGGTGGTAAGGTGCAGCATAGCATTTTAGCCTAAGTCCAAGATGTTTATAACACATGAGATTATTCAGCAACGCCTTGACAGGGATGACTAATGAGGCCAAAGAGTTCTTTTGGGGTCTCCCCACGTAGATTTAAATCCTGAGAGTAATGGCTTCTTCTGCTCAAGTGTGTGATGGGATTTTGTTTACTTTGCCAGTGCCCCATTTCTAAGCCTATGGCTTTTGATTTCTTTCGATCGATCGATCGATCGATCTTTGCAAAGTAAATAAGTATTCAACTGCGGACTCTTGATTGACATTGCCATCCCTCTGAACTTTAGAAGCATGCGCTTTGGCCTCAAAACTCCTCCTACTTTTGGCGGCAGGAAAAAAAGGCTACAACCCATACACACGCACAAGAAAAGGTTCCGATGGCGCTGTGTTACGTTATAGAAGAAACGTTTAAATAAGCTCTATTTTCAGAATCAAAAAGGTTTTCTGGCAATTGTCAGTGAACAAAATTCCCAAACTACAAGCGTACATGGGTGGTAAGGTGCAGCATAGCATTTTAGCCTAAGTCCAAGATGTTTATAACACATGAGATTATTCAGCAACGCCTTGACAGGGATGACTAATGAGGCCAAAGAGTTCTTTTGGGGTCTCCCCACGTAGATTTAAATCCTGAGAGTAATGGCTTCTTCTGCTCAAGTGTGTGATGGGATTTTGTTTACTTTGCCAGTGCCCCATTTTTAAGCCTATGGCTTTTGATTTCTTTCGATCGATCGATCGATCTTTGCAAAGTAAATAAGTATTCAACTGCGGACTCTTGATTGACATTGCCATCCCTCTGAACTTTAGAAGCATGCGCTTTGGCCTCAAAACTCCTCCTACTTTTGGCGGCAAGAAAAAAAGGCTACAACCCATACACACCCACAAGAAAAGGTTCCGATGGCGCTGTGTTACGTTATAGAAGAAACGTTTAAATAAGCTCTATTTTCAGAATCAAAAAGGTTTTCTGGCAATTGTCAGTGAACAAAATTCCCAAACTACAAGCGTACTTGGGTGGTAAGGTGCAGCATAGCATTTTAGCCTAAGTCCAAGATGTTTATAACACATGAGATTATTCAGCAACGCCTTGACAGGGATGACTAATGAGGCCAAAGAGTTCTTTTGGGGTCTCCCCACGTAGATTTAAATCCTGAGAGTAATGGCTTCTTCTGCTCAAGTGTGTGATGGGATTTTGTTTACTTTGCCAGTGCCCCATTTTTAAGCCTATGGCTTTTGATTTCTTTCGATCGATCGATCGATCGATCTTTGCAAAGTAAATAAGTATTCAACTGCGGACTCTTGATTGACATTGCCATCCCTCTGAACTTTAGAAGCATGCGCTTTGGCCTCAAAACTCCTCCTACTTTTGGCGGCAGGAAAAAAAGGCTACAACCCATACACACGCACAAGAAAAGGTTCCGATGGCGCTGTGTTACGTTATAGAAGAAACGTTTAAATAAGCTCTACTTTCAGAATCAAAAAGGTTTTCTGGCAATTGTCAGTGAACAAAATTCCCAAACTACAAGCGTACTTGGGTGGTAAGGTGCAGCATAGCATTTTAGCCTAAGTCCAAGATGTTTATAACACATGAGATTATTCAGCAACGCCTTGACAGGGATGACTAATGAGGCCAAAGAGTTCTTTTGGGGTCTCCCCACGTAGATTTAAATCCTGAGAGTAATGGCTTCTTCTGCTCAAGTGTGTGATGGGATTTTGTTTACTTTGCCAGTGCCCCATTTCTAAGCCTATGGCTTTTGATTTCTTTCGATCGATCGATCGATCTTTGCAAAGTAAATAAGTATTCAACTGCGGACTCTTGATTGACATTGCCATCCCTCTAAACTTTAGAAGCATGCGCTTTGGCCTCAAAACTCCTCCTACTTTTGGCGGCAGGAAAAAAAGGCTACAACCCATACACACGCACAAGAAAAGATTCCGATGGCGCTGTGTTACGTTATAGAAGAAACGTTTAAATAAGCTCTACTTTCAGAATCAAAAAGGTTTTCTGGCAATTGTCAGTGAACAAAATTCCCAAACTACAAGCGTACTTGGGTGGTAAGGTGCAGCATAGCATTTTAGCCTAAGTCCAAGATGTTTATAACACACGAGATTATTCAGCAACGCCTTGACAGGGATGACTAATGAGGCCAAAGAGTTCTTTTGGGGTCTCCCCACGTAGATTTAAATCCTGAGAGTAATGGCTTCTTCTGCTCAAGTGTGTGATGGGATTTTGTTTACTTTGCCAGTGCCCCATTTCTAAGCCTATGGCTTTTGATTTCTTTCGATCGATCGATCGATCGATCTTTGCAAAGTAAATAAGTATTCAACTGCGGACTCTTGATTGACATTGCCATCCCTCTGAACTTTAGAAGCATGCGCTTTGGCCTCAAAACTCCTCCTACTTTTGGCGGCAGGAAAAAAAGGCTACAACCCATACACACGCACAAGAAAAGGTTCCGATGGCGCTGTGTTACGTTATAGAAGAAACGTTTAAATAATCTCTATTTTCAGAATCAAAAAGGTTTTCTGGCAATTGTCAGTGAACAAAATTCCCAAACTACAAGCGTACTTGGGTGGTAAGGTGCAGCATAGCATTTTAGCCTAAGTCCAAGATGTTTATAACACATGAGATTATTCAGCAACGCCTTGACAGGGATGACTAATGAGGCCAAAGAGTTCTTTTGGGGTCTCCCCACGTAGATTTAAATCCTGAGAGTAATGGCTTCTTCTGCTCAAGTGTGTGATGGGATTTTGTTTACTTTGCCAGTGCCCCATTTTTAAGCCTATGGCTTTTGATTTCTTTCGATCGATCGATCGATCTTTGCAAAGTAAATAAGTATTCAACTGCGGACTCTTGATTGACATTGCCATCCCTCTGAACTTTAGAAGCATGCGCTTTGGCCTCAAAACTCCTCCTACTTTTGGCGGCAGGAAAAATAGGCTACAACCCATACACACGCACAAGAAAAGGTTCCGATGGCGCTGTGTTACGTTATAGAAGAAACGTTTAAATAAGCTCTACTTTCAGAATCAAAAAGGTTTTCTGGCAATTGTCAGTGAACAAAATTCCCAAACTACAAGCGTACTTGGGTGGTAAGGTGCAGCATAGCATTTTAGCCTAAGTCCAAGATGTTTATAACACATGAGATTATTCAGCAACGCCTTGACAGGGATGACTAATGAGGCCAAAGAGTTCTTTTGGGGTCTCCCCACGTAGATTTAAATCCTGAGAGTAATGGCTTCTTCTGCTCAAGTGTGTGATGGGATTTTGTTTACTTTGCCAGTGCCCCATTTCTAAGCCTATGGCTTTTGATTTCTTTCGATCGATCGATCGATCGATCTTTGCAAAGTAAATAAGTATTCAACTGCGGACTCTTGATTGACATTGCCATCCCTCTGAACTTTAGAAGCATGCGCTTTGGCCTCAAAACTCCTCCTACTTTTGGCGGCAGGAAAAAAAGGCTACAACCCATACACACGCACAAGAAAAGGTTCCGATGGCGCTGTGTTACGTTATAGAAGAAACGTTTAAATAAGCTCTATTTTCAGAATCAAAAAGGTTTTCTGGCAATTGTCAGTGAACAAAATTCCCAAACTACAAGCGTACATGGGTGGTAAGGTGCAGCATAGCATTTTAGCCTAAGTCCAAGATGTTTATAACACATGAGATTATTCAGCAACGCCTTGACAGGGATGACTAATGAGGCCAAAGAGTTCTTTTGGGGTCTCCCCACGTAGATTTAAATCCTGAGAGTAATGGCTTCTTCTGCTCAAGTGTGTGATGGGATTTTGTTTACTTTGCCAGTGCCCCATTTTTAAGCCTATGGCTTTTGATTTCTTTCGATCGATCGATTGATCGATCTTTGCAAAGTAAATAAGTATTCAACTGCGGACTCTTGATTGACATTGCCATCCCTCTGAACTTTAGAAGCATGCGCTTTGGCCTCAAAACTCCTCCTACTTTTGGCGGCAGGAAAAAAAGGCTACAACCCATACACACGCACAAGAAAAGGTTCCGATGGCGCTGTGTTACGTTATAGAAGAAACGTTTAAATAAGCTCTATTTTCAGAATCAAAAAGGTTTTCTGGCAATTGTCAGTGAACAAAATTCCCAAACTACAAGTGTACATGGGTGGTAAGGTGCAGCATAGCATTTTAGCCTAAGTCCAAGATGTTTATAACACATGAGATTATTCAGCAACGCCTTGACAGGGATGACTAATGAGGCCAAAGAGTTCTTTTGGGGTCTCCCCACGTAGATTTAAATCCTGAGAGTAATGGCTTCTTCTGCTCAAGTGTGTGATGGGATTTTGTTTACTTTGCCAGTGCCCCATTTTTAAGCCTATGGCTTTTGATTTCTTTCGATCGATCGATCGATCTTTGCAAAGTAAATAAGTATTCAACTGCGGACTCTTGATTGACATTGCCATCCCTCTGAACTTTAGAAGCATGCGCTTTGGCCTCAAAACTCCTCCTACTTTTGGCGGCAGGAAAAAAAGGCTACAACCCATACACACCCACAAGAAAAGGTTCCGATGGCGCTGTGTTACGTTATAGAAGAAACGTTTAAATAAGCTCTATTTTCAGAATCAAAAAGGTTTTCTGGCAATTGTCAGTGAACAAAATTCCCAAACTACAAGCGTACTTGGGTGGTAAGGTGCAGCATAGCATTTTAGCCTAAGTCCAAGATGTTTATAACACATGAGATTATTCAGCAACGCCTTGACAGGGATGACTAATGAGGCCAAAGAGTTCTTTTGGGGTCTCCCCACGTAGATTTAAATCCTGAGAGTAATGGCTTCTTCTGCTCAAGTGTGTGATGGGATTTTGTTTACTTTGCCAGTGCCCCATTTCTAAGCCTATGGCTTTTGATTTCTTTCGATCGATCGATCGATCGATCTTTGCAAAGTAAATAAGTATTCAACTGCGGACTCTTGATTGACATTGCCATCCCTCTGAACTTTAGAAGCATGCGCTTTGGCCTCAAAACTCCTCCTACTTTTGGCGGCAGGAAAAAAAGGCTACAACCCATACACACGCACAAGAAAAGGTTCCGATGGCGCTGTGTTACGTTATAGAAGAAACGTTTAAATAAGCTCTATTTTCAGAATCAAAAAGGTTTTCTGGCAATTGTCAGTGAACAAAATTCCCAAACTACAAGCGTACATGGGTGGTAAGGTGCAGCATAGCATTTTAGCCTAAGTCCAAGATGTTTATAACACATGAGATTATTCAGCAACGCCTTGACAGGGATGACTAATGAGGCCAAAGAGTTCTTTTGGGGTCTCCCCACGTAGATTTAAATCCTGAGAGTAATGGCTTCTTCTGCTCAAGTGTGTGATGGGATTTTGTTTACTTTGCCAGTGCCCCATTTTTAAGCCTATGGCTTTTGATTTCTTTCGATCGATCGATCGATCTTTGCAAAGTAAATAAGTATTCAACTGCGGACTCTTGATTGACATTGCCATCCCTCTGAACTTTAGAAGCATGCGCTTTGGCCTCAAAACTCCTCCTACTTTTGGCGGCAAGAAAAAAAGGCTACAACCCATACACACCCACAAGAAAAGGTTCCGATGGCGCTGTGTTACGTTATAGAAGAAACGTTTAAATAAGCTCTATTTTCAGAATCAAAAAGGTTTTCTGGCAATTGTCAGTGAACAAAATTCCCAAACTACAAGCGTACTTGGGTGGTAAGGTGCAGCATAGCATTTTAGCCTAAGTCCAAGATGTTTATAACACATGAGATTATTCAGCAACGCCTTGACAGGGATGACTAATGAGGCCAAAGAGTTCTTTTGGGGTCTCCCCACGTAGATTTAAATCCTGAGAGTAATGGCTTCTTCTGCTCAAGTGTGTGATGGGATTTTGTTTACTTTGCCAGTGCCCCATTTTTAAGCCTATGGCTTTTGATTTCTTTCGATCGATCGATCGATCGATCTTTGCAAAGTAAATAAGTATTCAACTGCGGACTCTTGATTGACATTGCCATCCCTCTGAACTTTAGAAGCATGCGCTTTGGCCTCAAAACTCCTCCTACTTTTGGCGGCAGGAAAAAAAGGCTACAACCCATACACACGCACAAGAAAAGGTTCCGATGGCGCTGTGTTACGTTATAGAAGAAACGTTTAAATAAGCTCTACTTTCAGAATCAAAAAGGTTTTCTGGCAATTGTCAGTGAACAAAATTCCCAAACTACAAGCGTACTTGGGTGGTAAGGTGCAGCATAGCATTTTAGCCTAAGTCCAAGATGTTTATAACACATGAGATTATTCAGCAACGCCTTGACAGGGATGACTAATGAGGCCAAAGAGTTCTTTTGGGGTCTCCCCACGTAGATTTAAATCCTGAGAGTAATGGCTTCTTCTGCTCAAGTGTGTGATGGGATTTTGTTTACTTTGCCAGTGCCCCATTTCTAAGCCTATGGCTTTTGATTTCTTTCGATCGATCGATCGATCTTTGCAAAGTAAATAAGTATTCAACTGCGGACTCTTGATTGACATTGCCATCCCTCTAAACTTTAGAAGCATGCGCTTTGGCCTCAAAACTCCTCCTACTTTTGGCGGCAGGAAAAAAAGGCTACAACCCATACACACGCACAAGAAAAGGTTCCGATGGCGCTGTGTTACGTTATAGAAGAAACGTTTAAATAAGCTCTACTTTCAGAATCAAAAAGGTTTTCTGGCAATTGTCAGTGAACAAAATTCCCAAACTACAAGCGTACTTGGGTGGTAAGGTGCAGCATAGCATTTTAGCCTAAGTCCAAGATGTTTATAACACACGAGATTATTCAGCAACGCCTTGACAGGGATGACTAATGAGGCCAAAGAGTTCTTTTGGGGTCTCCCCACGTAGATTTAAATCCTGAGAGTAATGGCTTCTTCTGCTCAAGTGTGTGATGGGATTTTGTTTACTTTGCCAGTGCCCCATTTCTAAGCCTATGGCTTTTGATTTCTTTCGATCGATCGATCGATCGATCTTTGCAAAGTAAATAAGTATTCAACTGCGGACTCTTGATTGACATTGCCATCCCTCTGAACTTTAGAAGCATGCGCTTTGGCCTCAAAACTCCTCCTACTTTTGGCGGCAGGAAAAAAAGGCTACAACCCATACACACGCACAAGAAAAGGTTCCGATGGCGCTGTGTTACGTTATAGAAGAAACGTTTAAATAATCTCTATTTTCAGAATCAAAAAGGTTTTCTGGCAATTGTCAGTGAACAAAATTCCCAAACTACAAGCGTACTTGGGTGGTAAGGTGCAGCATAGCATTTTAGCCTAAGTCCAAGATGTTTATAACACATGAGATTATTCAGCAACGCCTTGACAGGGATGACTAATGAGGCCAAAGAGTTCTTTTGGGGTCTCCCCACGTAGATTTAAATCCTGAGAGTAATGGCTTCTTCTGCTCAAGTGTGTGATGGGATTTTGTTTACTTTGCCAGTGCCCCATTTTTAAGCCTATGGCTTTTGATTTCTTTCGATCGATCGATCGATCTTTGCAAAGTAAATAAGTATTCAACTGCGGACTCTTGATTGACATTGCCATCCCTCTGAACTTTAGAAGCATGCGCTTTGGCCTCAAAACTCCTCCTACTTTTGGCGGCAGGAAAAATAGGCTACAACCCATACACACGCACAAGAAAAGGTTCCGATGGCGCTGTGTTACGTTATAGAAGAAACGTTTAAATAAGCTCTATTTTCAGAATCAAAAAGGTTTTCTGGCAATTGTCAGTGAACAAAATTCCCAAATTACAAGTGTACATGGGTGGTAAGGTGCAGCATAGCATTTTAGCCTAAGTCCAAGATGTTTATAACACATGAGATTATTCAGCAACGCCTTGACAGGGATGACTAATGAGGCCAAAGAGTTCTTTTGGGGTCTCCCCACGTAGATTTAAATCCTGAGAGTAATGGCTTCTTCTGCTCAAGTGTGTGATGGGATTTTGTTTACTTTGCCAGTGCCCCATTTTTAAGCCTATGGCTTTTGATTTCTTTCGATCGATCGATCGATCTTTGCAAAGTAAATAAGTATTCAACTGCGGACTCTTGATTGACATTGCCATCCCTCTGAACTTTAGAAGCATGCGCTTTGGCCTCAAAACTCCTCCTACTTTTGGCGGCAGGAAAAAAAGGCTACAACCCATACACACCCACAAGAAAAGGTTCCGATGGCGCTGTGTTACGTTATAGAAGAAACGTTTAAATAAGCTCTATTTTCAGAATCAAAAAGGTTTTCTGGCAATTGTCAGTGAACAAAATTCCCAAACTACAAGCGTACTTGGGTGGTAAGGTGCAGCATAGCATTTTAGCCTAAGTCCAAGATGTTTATAACACATGAGATTATTCAGCAACGCCTTGACAGGGATGACTAATGAGGCCAAAGAGTTCTTTTGGGGTCTCCCCACGTAGATTTAAATCCTGAGAGTAATGGCTTCTTCTGCTCAAGTGTGTGATGGGATTTTGTTTACTTTGCCAGTGCCCCATTTCTAAGCCTATGGCTTTTGATTTCTTTCGATCGATCGATCGATCGATCTTTGCAAAGTAAATAAGTATTCAACTGCGGACTCTTGATTGACATTGCCATCCCTCTGAACTTTAGAAGCATGCGCTTTGGCCTCAAAACTCCTCCTACTTTTGGCGGCAGGAAAAAAAGGCTACAACCCATACACACGCACAAGAAAAGGTTCCGATGGCGCTGTGTTACGTTATAGAAGAAACGTTTAAATAAGCTCTATTTTCAGAATCAAAAAGGTTTTCTGGCAATTGTCAGTGAACAAAATTCCCAAACTACAAGCGTACATGGGTGGTAAGGTGCAGCATAGCATTTTAGCCTAAGTCCAAGATGTTTATAACACATGAGATTATTCAGCAACGCCTTGACAGGGATGACTAATGAGGCCAAAGAGTTCTTTTGGGGTCTCCCCACGTAGATTTAAATCCTGAGAGTAATGGCTTCTTCTGCTCAAGTGTGTGATGGGATTTTGTTTACTTTGCCAGTGCCCCATTTTTAAGCCTATGGCTTTTGATTTCTTTCGATCGATCGATCGATCTTTGCAAAGTAAATAAGTATTCAACTGCGGACTCTTGATTGACATTGCCATCCCTCTGAACTTTAGAAGCATGCGCTTTGGCCTCAAAACTCCTCCTACTTTTGGCGGCAAGAAAAAAAGGCTACAACCCATACACACCCACAAGAAAAGGTTCCGATGGCGCTGTGTTACGTTATAGAAGAAACGTTTAAATAAGCTCTATTTTCAGAATCAAAAAGGTTTTCTGGCAATTGTCAGTGAACAAAATTCCCAAACTACAAGCGTACTTGGGTGGTAAGGTGCAGCATAGCATTTTAGCCTAAGTCCAAGATGTTTATAACACATGAGATTATTCAGCAACGCCTTGACAGGGATGACTAATGAGGCCAAAGAGTTCTTTTGGGGTCTCCCCACGTAGATTTAAATCCTGAGAGTAATGGCTTCTTCTGCTCAAGTGTGTGATGGGATTTTGTTTACTTTGCCAGTGCCCCATTTTTAAGCCTATGGCTTTTGATTTCTTTCGATCGATCGATCGATCGATCTTTGCAAAGTAAATAAGTATTCAACTGCGGACTCTTGATTGACATTGCCATCCCTCTGAACTTTAGAAGCATGCGCTTTGGCCTCAAAACTCCTCCTACTTTTGGCGGCAGGAAAAAAAGGCTACAACCCATACACACGCACAAGAAAAGGTTCCGATGGCGCTGTGTTACGTTATAGAAGAAACGTTTAAATAAGCTCTACTTTCAGAATCAAAAAGGTTTTCTGGCAATTGTCAGTGAACAAAATTCCCAAACTACAAGCGTACTTGGGTGGTAAGGTGCAGCATAGCATTTTAGCCTAAGTCCAAGATGTTTATAACACATGAGATTATTCAGCAACGCCTTGACAGGGATGACTAATGAGGCCAAAGAGTTCTTTTGGGGTCTCCCCACGTAGATTTAAATCCTGAGAGTAATGGCTTCTTCTGCTCAAGTGTGTGATGGGATTTTGTTTACTTTGCCAGTGCCCCATTTCTAAGCCTATGGCTTTTGATTTCTTTCGATCGATCGATCGATCTTTGCAAAGTAAATAAGTATTCAACTGCGGACTCTTGATTGACATTGCCATCCCTCTAAACTTTAGAAGCATGCGCTTTGGCCTCAAAACTCCTCCTACTTTTGGCGGCAGGAAAAAAAGGCTACAACCCATACACACGCACAAGAAAAGGTTCCGATGGCGCTGTGTTACGTTATAGAAGAAACGTTTAAATAAGCTCTACTTTCAGAATCAAAAAGGTTTTCTGGCAATTGTCAGTGAACAAAATTCCCAAACTACAAGCGTACTTGGGTGGTAAGGTGCAGCATAGCATTTTAGCCTAAGTCCAAGATGTTTATAACACACGAGATTATTCAGCAACGCCTTGACAGGGATGACTAATGAGGCCAAAGAGTTCTTTTGGGGTCTCCCCACGTAGATTTAAATCCTGAGAGTAATGGCTTCTTCTGCTCAAGTGTGTGATGGGATTTTGTTTACTTTGCCAGTGCCCCATTTCTAAGCCTATGGCTTTTGATTTCTTTCGATCGATCGATCGATCGATCTTTGCAAAGTAAATAAGTATTCAACTGCGGACTCTTGATTGACATTGCCATCCCTCTGAACTTTAGAAGCATGCGCTTTGGCCTCAAAACTCCTCCTACTTTTGGCGGCAGGAAAAAAAGGCTACAACCCATACACACGCACAAGAAAAGGTTCCGATGGCGCTGTGTTACGTTATAGAAGAAACGTTTAAATAATCTCTATTTTCAGAATCAAAAAGGTTTTCTGGCAATTGTCAGTGAACAAAATTCCCAAACTACAAGCGTACTTGGGTGGTAAGGTGCAGCATAGCATTTTAGCCTAAGTCCAAGATGTTTATAACACATGAGATTATTCAGCAACGCCTTGACAGGGATGACTAATGAGGCCAAAGAGTTCTTTTGGGGTCTCCCCACGTAGATTTAAATCCTGAGAGTAATGGCTTCTTCTGCTCAAGTGTGTGATGGGATTTTGTTTACTTTGCCAGTGCCCCATTTTTAAGCCTATGGCTTTTGATTTCTTTCGATCGATCGATCGATCTTTGCAAAGTAAATAAGTATTCAACTGCGGACTCTTGATTGACATTGCCATCCCTCTGAACTTTAGAAGCATGCGCTTTGGCCTCAAAACTCCTCCTACTTTTGGCGGCAGGAAAAATAGGCTACAACCCATACACACGCACAAGAAAAGGTTCCGATGGCGCTGTGTTACGTTATAGAAGAAACGTTTAAATAAGCTCTACTTTCAGAATCAAAAAGGTTTTCTGGCAATTGTCAGTGAACAAAATTCCCAAACTACAAGCGTACTTGGGTGGTAAGGTGCAGCATAGCATTTTAGCCTAAGTCCAAGATGTTTATAACACATGAGATTATTCAGCAACGCCTTGACAGGGATGACTAATGAGGCCAAAGAGTTCTTTTGGGGTCTCCCCACGTAGATTTAAATCCTGAGAGTAATGGCTTCTTCTGCTCAAGTGTGTGATGGGATTTTGTTTACTTTGCCAGTGCCCCATTTTTAAGCCTATGGCTTTTGATTTCTTTCGATCGATCGATCGATCGATCTTTGCAAAGTAAATAAGTATTCAACTGCGGACTCTTGATTGACATTGCCATCCCTCTGAACTTTAGAAGCATGCGCTTTGGCCTCAAAACTCCTCCTACTTTTGGCGGCAGGAAAAAAAGGCTACAACCCATACACACGCACAAGAAAAGGTTCCGATGGCGCTGTGTTACGTTATAGAAGAAACGTTTAAATAAGCTCTACTTTCAGAATCAAAAAGGTTTTCTGGCAATTGTCAGTGAACAAAATTCCCAAACTACAAGCGTACTTGGGTGGTAAGGTGCAGCATAGCATTTTAGCCTAAGTCCAAGATGTTTATAACACATGAGATTATTCAGCAACGCCTTGACAGGGATGACTAATGAGGCCAAAGAGTTCTTTTGGGGTCTCCCCACGTAGATTTAAATCCTGAGAGTAATGGCTTCTTCTGCTCAAGTGTGTGATGGGATTTTGTTTACTTTGCCAGTGCCCCATTTCTAAGCCTATGGCTTTTGATTTCTTTCGATCGATCGATCGATCTTTGCAAAGTAAATAAGTATTCAACTGCGGACTCTTGATTGACATTGCCATCCCTCTAAACTTTAGAAGCATGCGCTTTGGCCTCAAAACTCCTCCTACTTTTGGCGGCAGGAAAAAAAGGCTACAACCCATACACACGCACAAGAAAAGGTTCCGATGGCGCTGTGTTACGTTATAGAAGAAACGTTTAAATAAGCTCTACTTTCAGAATCAAAAAGGTTTTCTGGCAATTGTCAGTGAACAAAATTCCCAAACTACAAGCGTACTTGGGTGGTAAGGTGCAGCATAGCATTTTAGCCTAAGTCCAAGATGTTTATAACACACGAGATTATTCAGCAACGCCTTGACAGGGATGACTAATGAGGCCAAAGAGTTCTTTTGGGGTCTCCCCACGTAGATTTAAATCCTGAGAGTAATGGCTTCTTCTGCTCAAGTGTGTGATGGGATTTTGTTTACTTTGCCAGTGCCCCATTTCTAAGCCTATGGCTTTTGATTTCTTTCGATCGATCGATCGATCGATCTTTGCAAAGTAAATAAGTATTCAACTGCGGACTCTTGATTGACATTGCCATCCCTCTGAACTTTAGAAGCATGCGCTTTGGCCTCAAAACTCCTCCTACTTTTGGCGGCAGGAAAAAAAGGCTACAACCCATACACACGCACAAGAAAAGGTTCCGATGGCGCTGTGTTACGTTATAGAAGAAACGTTTAAATAATCTCTATTTTCAGAATCAAAAAGGTTTTCTGGCAATTGTCAGTGAACAAAATTCCCAAACTACAAGCGTACTTGGGTGGTAAGGTGCAGCATAGCATTTTAGCCTAAGTCCAAGATGTTTATAACACATGAGATTATTCAGCAACGCCTTGACAGGGATGACTAATGAGGCCAAAGAGTTCTTTTGGGGTCTCCCCACGTAGATTTAAATCCTGAGAGTAATGGCTTCTTCTGCTCAAGTGTGTGATGGGATTTTGTTTACTTTGCCAGTGCCCCATTTTTAAGCCTATGGCTTTTGATTTCTTTCGATCGATCGATCGATCTTTGCAAAGTAAATAAGTATTCAACTGCGGACTCTTGATTGACATTGCCATCCCTCTGAACTTTAGAAGCATGCGCTTTGGCCTCAAAACTCCTCCTACTTTTGGCGGCAGGAAAAATAGGCTACAACCCATACACACGCACAAGAAAAGGTTCCGATGGCGCTGTGTTACGTTATAGAAGAAACGTTTAAATAAGCTCTACTTTCAGAATCAAAAAGGTTTTCTGGCAATTGTCAGTGAACAAAATTCCCAAACTACAAGCGTACTTGGGTGGTAAGGTGCAGCATAGCATTTTAGCCTAAGTCCAAGATGTTTATAACACATGAGATTATTCAGCAACGCCTTGACAGGGATGACTAATGAGGCCAAAGAGTTCTTTTGGGGTCTCCCCACGTAGATTTAAATCCTGAGAGTAATGGCTTCTTCTGCTCAAGTGTGTGATGGGATTTTGTTTACTTTGCCAGTGCCCCATTTCTAAGCCTATGGCTTTTGATTTCTTTCGATCGATCGATCGATCGATCTTTGCAAAGTAAATAAGTATTCAACTGCGGACTCTTGATTGACATTGCCATCCCTCTGAACTTTAGAAGCATGCGCTTTGGCCTCAAAACTCCTCCTACTTTTGGCGGCAGGAAAAAAAGGCTACAACCCATACACACGCACAAGAAAAGGTTCCGATGGCGCTGTGTTACGTTATAGAAGAAACGTTTAAATAAGCTCTATTTTCAGAATCAAAAAGGTTTTCTGGCAATTGTCAGTGAACAAAATTCCCAAACTACAAGCGTACATGGGTGGTAAGGTGCAGCATAGCATTTTAGCCTAAGTCCAAGATGTTTATAACACATGAGATTATTCAGCAACGCCTTGACAGGGATGACTAATGAGGCCAAAGAGTTCTTTTGGGGTCTCCCCACGTAGATTTAAATCCTGAGAGTAATGGCTTCTTCTGCTCAAGTGTGTGATGGGATTTTGTTTACTTTGCCAGTGCCCCATTTCTAAGCCTATGGCTTTTGATTTCTTTCGATCGATCGATCGATCGATCTTTGCAAAGTAAATAAGTATTCAACTGCGGACTCTTGATTGACATTGCCATCCCTCTGAACTTTAGAAGCATGCGCTTTGGCCTCAAAACTCCTCCTACTTTTGGCGGCAGGAAAAAAAGGCTACAACCCATACACACGCACAAGAAAAGGTTCCGATGGCGCTGTGTTACGTTATAGAAGAAACGTTTAAATAAGCTCTACTTTCAGAATCAAAAAGGTTTTCTGGCAATTGTCAGTGAACAAAATTCCCAAACTACAAGCGTACTTGGGTGGTAAGGTGCAGCATAGCATTTTAGCCTAAGTCCAAGATGTTTATAACACATGAGATTATTCAGCAACGCCTTGACAGGGATGACTAATGAGGCCAAAGAGTTCTTTTGGGGTCTCCCCACGTAGATTTAAATCCTGAGAGTAATGGCTTCTTCTGCTCAAGTGTGTGATGGGATTTTGTTTACTTTGCCAGTGCCCCATTTTTAAGCCTATGGCTTTTGATTTCTTTCGATCGATCGATCGATCTTTGCAAAGTAAATAAGTATTCAACTGCGGACTCTTGATTGACATTGCCATCCCTCTGAACTTTAGAAGCATGCGCTTTGGCCTCAAAACTCCTCCTACTTTTGGCGGCAGGAAAAAAAGGCTACAACCCATACACACGCACAAGAAAAGGTTCCGATGGCGCTGTGTTACGTTATAGAAGAAACGTTTAAATAAGCTCTATTATCAGAATCAAAAAGGTTTTCTGGCAATTGTCAGTGAACAAAATTCCCAAACTACAAGCGTACTTGGGTGGTAAGGTGCAGCATAGCATTTTAGCCTAAGTCCAAGATGTTTATAACACATGAGATTATTCAGCAACGCCTTGACAGGGATGACTAATGAGGCCAAAGAGTTCTTTTGGGGTCTCCCCACGTAGATTTAAATCCTGAGAGTAATGGCTTCTTCTGCTCAAGTGTGTGATGGGATTTTGTTTACTTTGCCAGTGCCCCATTTTTAAGCCTATGGCTTTTGATTTCTTTCGATCGATCGATCTTTGCAAAGTAAATAAGTATTCAACTGCGGACTCTTGATTGACATTGCCATCCCTCTGAACTTTAGAAGCATGCGCTTTGGCCTCAAAACTCCTCCTACTTTTGGCGGCAGGAAAAAAAGGCTACAACCCATACACACGCACAAGAAAAGGTTCCGATGGCGCTGTGTTACGTTATAGAAGAAACGTTTAAATAAGCTCTATTTTCAGAATCAAAAAGGTTTTCTGGCAATTGTCAGTGAACAAAATTCCCAAACTACAAGCGTACTTGGGTGGTAAGGTGCAGCATAGCATTTTAGCCTAAGTCCAAGATGTTTATAACACATGAGATTATTCAGCAACGCCTTGACAGGGATGACTAATGAGGCCAAAGAGTTCTTTTGGGGTCTCCCCACGTAGATTTAAATCCTGAGAGTAATGGCTTCTTCTGCTCAAGTGTGTGATGGGATTTTGTTTACTTTGCCAGTGCCCCATTTTTAAGCCTATGGCTTTTGATTTCTTTCGATCGATCGATCGATCTTTGCAAAGTAAATAAGTATTCAACTGCGGACTCTTGATTGACATTGCCATCCCTCTGAACTTTAGAAGCATGCGCTTTGGCCTCAAAACTCCTCCTACTTTTGGCGGCAGGAAAAAAAGGCTACAACCCATACACACGCACAAGAAAAGGTTCCGATGGCGCTGTGTTACGTTATAGAAGAAACGTTTAAATAAGCTCTATTTTCAGAATCAAAAAGGTTTTCTGGCAATTGTCAGTGAACAAAATTCCCAAACTACAAGCGTACTTGGGTGGTAAGGTGCAGCATAGCATTTTAGCCTAAGTCCAAGATGTTTATAACACATGAGATTATTCAGCAACGCCTTGACAGGGATGACTAATGAGGCCAAAGAGTTCTTTTGGGGTCTCCCCACGTAGATTTAAATCCTGAGAGTAATGGCTTCTTCTGCTCAAGTGTGTGATGGGATTTTGTTTACTTTGCCAGTGCCCCATTTTTAAGCCTATGGCTTTTGATTTCTTTCGATCGATCGATCGATCTTTGCAAAGTAAATAAGTATTCAACTGCGGACTCTTGATTGACATTGCCATCCCTCTGAACTTTAGAAGCATGCGCTTTGGCCTCAAAACTCCTCCTACTTTTGGCGGCAGGAAAAAAAGGCTACAACCCATACACACGCACAAGAAAAGGTTCCGATGGCGCTGTGTTACGTTATAGAAGAAACGTTTAAATAAGCTCTATTTTCAGAATCAAAAAGGTTTTCTGGCAATTGTCAGTGAACAAAATTCCCAAACTACAAGCGTACTTGGGTGGTAAGGTGCAGCATAGCATTTTAGCCTAAGTCCAAGATGTTTATAACACATGAGATTATTCAGCAACGCCTTGACAGGGATGACTAATGAGGCCAAAGAGTTCTTTTGGGGTCTCCCCACGTAGATTTAAATCCTGAGAGTAATGGCTTCTTCTGCTCAAGTGTGTGATGGGATTTTGTTTACTTTGCCAGTGCCCCATTTTTAAGCCTATGGCTTTTGATTTCTTTCGATCGATCGATCGATCGATCTTTGCAAAGTAAATAAGTATTCAACTGCGGACTCTTGATTGACATTGCCATCCCTCTGAACTTTAGAAGCATGCGCTTTGGCCTCAAAACTCCTCCTACTTTTGGCGGCAGGAAAAAAAGGCTACAACCCATACACACGCACAAGAAAAGGTTCCGATGGCGCTGTGTTACGTTATAGAAGAAACGTTTAAATAAGCTCTATTTTCAGAATCAAAAAGGTTTTCTGGCAATTGTCAGTGAACAAAATTCCCAAACTACAAGCGTACTTGGGTGGTAAGGTGCAGCATAGCATTTTAGCCTAAGTCCAAGATGTTTATAACACATGAGATTATTCAGCAACGCCTTGACAGGGATGACTAATGAGGCCAAAGAGTTCTTTTGGGGTCTCCCCACGTAGATTTAAATCCTGAGAGTAATGGCTTCTTCTGCTCAAGTGTGTGATGGGATTTTGTTTACTTTGCCAGTGCCCCATTTTTAAGCCTATGGCTTTTGATTTCTTTCGATCGATCGATCGATCTTTGCAAAGTAAATAAGTATTCAACTGCGGACTCTTGATTGACATTGCCATCCCTCTGAACTTTAGAAGCATGCGCTTTGGCCTCAAAACTCCTCCTACTTTTGGCGGCAGGAAAAAAAGGCTACAACCCATACACACGCACAAGAAAAGGTTCCGATGGCGCTGTGTTACGTTATAGAAGAAACGTTTAAATAAGCTCTATTTTCAGAATCAAAAAGGTTTTCTGGCAATTGTCAGTGAACAAAATTCCCAAACTACAAGCGTACTTGGGTGGTAAGGTGCAGCATAGCATTTTAGCCTAAGTCCAAGATGTTTATAACACATGAGATTATTCAGCAACGCCTTGACAGGGATGACTAATGAGGCCAAAGAGTTCTTTTGGGGTCTCCCCACGTAGATTTAAATCCTGAGAGTAATGGCTTCTTCTGCTCAAGTGTGTGATGGGATTTTGTTTACTTTGCCAGTGCCCCATTTTTAAGCCTATGGCTTTTGATTTCTTTCGATCGATCGATCGATCGATCTTTGCAAAGTAAATAAGTATTCAACTGCGGACTCTTGATTGACATTGCCATCCCTCTGAACTTTAGAAGCATGCGCTTTGGCCTCAAAACTCCTCCTACTTTTGGCGGCAGGAAAAAAAGGCTACAACCCATACACACGCACAAGAAAAGGTTCCGATGGCGCTGTGTTACGTTATAGAAGAAACGTTTAAATAAGCTCTACTTTCAGAATCAAAAAGGTTTTCTGGCAATTGTCAGTGAACAAAATTCCCAAACTACAAGCGTACTTGGGTGGTAAGGTGCAGCATAGCATTTTAGCCTAAGTCCAAGATGTTTATAACACATGAGATTATTCAGCAACGCCTTGACAGGGATGACTAATGAGGCCAAAGAGTTCTTTTGGGGTCTCCCCACGTAGATTTAAATCCTGAGAGTAATGGCTTCTTCTGCTCAAGTGTGTGATGGGATTTTGTTTACTTTGCCAGTGCCCCATTTCTAAGCCTATGGCTTTTGATTTCTTTCGATCGATCGATCGATCTTTGCAAAGTAAATAAGTATTCAACTGCGGACTCTTGATTGACATTGCCATCCCTCTGAACTTTAGAAGCATGCGCTTTGGCCTCAAAACTCCTCCTACTTTTGGCGGCAGGAAAAAAAGGCTACAACCCATACACACGCACAAGAAAAGGTTCCGATGGCGCTGTGTTACGTTATAGAAGAAACGTTTAAATAAGCTCTATTTTCAGAATCAAAAAGGTTTTCTGGCAATTGTCAGTGAACAAAATTCCCAAACTACAAGCGTACATGGGTGGTAAGGTGCAGCATAGCATTTTAGCCTAAGTCCAAGATGTTTATAACACATGAGATTATTCAGCAACGCCTTGACAGGGATGACTAATGAGGCCAAAGAGTTCTTTTGGGGTCTCCCCACGTAGATTTAAATCCTGAGAGTAATGGCTTCTTCTGCTCAAGTGTGTGATGGGATTTTGTTTACTTTGCCAGTGCCCCATTTTTAAGCCTATGGCTTTTGATTTCTTTCGATCGATCGATCGATCGATCTTTGCAAAGTAAATAAGTATTCAACTGCGGACTCTTGATTGACATTGCCATCCCTCTGAACTTTAGAAGCATGCGCTTTGGCCTCAAAACTCCTCCTACTTTTGGCGGCAGGAAAAAAAGGCTACAACCCATACACACGCACAAGAAAAGGTTCCGATGGCGCTGTGTTACGTTATAGAAGAAACGTTTAAATAAGCTCTACTTTCAGAATCAAAAAGGTTTTCTGGCAATTGTCAGTGAACAAAATTCCCAAACTACAAGCGTACTTGGGTGGTAAGGTGCAGCATAGCATTTTAGCCTAAGTCCAAGATGTTTATAACACATGAGATTATTCAGCAACGCCTTGACAGGGATGACTAATGAGGCCAAAGAGTTCTTTTGGGGTCTCCCCACGTAGATTTAAATCCTGAGAGTAATGGCTTCTTCTGCTCAAGTGTGTGATGGGATTTTGTTTACTTTGCCAGTGCCCCATTTCTAAGCCTATGGCTTTTGATTTCTTTCGATCGATCGATCGATCGATCTTTGCAAAGTAAATAAGTATTCAACTGCGGACTCTTGATTGACATTGCCATCCCTCTGAACTTTAGAAGCATGCGCTTTGGCCTCAAAACTCCTCCTACTTTTGGCGGCAGGAAAAAAAGGCTACAACCCATACACACGCACAAGAAAAGGTTCCGATGGCGCTGTGTTACGTTATAGAAGAAAAGTTTAAATAAGCTCTATTTTCAGAATCAAAAAGGTTTTCTGGCAATTGTCAGTGAACAAAATTCCCAAACTACAAGCGTACATGGGTGGTAAGGTGCAGCATAGCATTTTAGCCTAAGTCCAAGATGTTTATAACACATGAGATTATTCAGCAACGCCTTGACAGGGATGACTAATGAGGCCAAAGAGTTCTTTTGGGGTCTCCCCACGTAGATTTAAATCCTGAGTAATGGCTTCTTCTGCTCAAGTGTGTGATGGGATTTTGTTTACTTTGCCAGTGCCCCATTTTTAAGCCTATGGCTTTTGATTTCTTTCGATCGATCGATCGATCTTTGCAAAGTAAATAAGTATTCAACTGCGGACTCTTGATTGACATTGCCATCCCTCTGAACTTTAGAAGCATGCGCTTTGGCCTCAAAACTCCTCCTACTTTTGGCGGCAGGAAAAAAAGGCTACAACCCATACACACCCACAAGAAAAGGGTCCGATGGCGCTGTGTTACGTTATAGAAGAAACGTTTAAATAAGCTCTATTTTCAGAATCAAAAAGGTTTTCTGGCAATTGTCAGTGAACAAAATTCCCAAACTACAAGCGTACTTGGGTGGTAAGGTGCAGCATAGCATTTTAGCCTAAGTCCAAGATGTTTATAACACATGAGATTATTCAGCAACGCCTTGACAGGGATGACTAATGAGGCCAAAGAGTTCTTTTGGGGTCTCCCCACGTAGATTTAAATCCTGAGAGTAATGGCTTCTTCTGCTCAAGTGTGTGATGGGATTTTGTTTACTTTGCCAGTGCCCCATTTTTAAGCCTATGGCTTTTGATTTCTTTCGATCGATCGATCGATCGATCTTTGCAAAGTAAATTAGTATTCAACTGCGGACTCTTGATTGACATTGCCATCCCTCTGAACTTTAGAAGCATGCGCTTTGGCCTCAAAACTCCTCCTACTTTTGGCGGCAGGAAAAAAAGGCTACAACCCATACACACGCACAAGAAAAGGTTCCGATGGCGCTGTGTTACGTTATAGAAGAAACGTTTAAATAAGCTCTACTTTCAGAATCAAAAAGGTTTTCTGGCAATTGTCAGTGAACAAAATTCCCAAACTACAAGGGTACTTGGGTGGTAAGGTGCAGCATAGCATTTTAGCCTAAGTCCAAGATGTTTATAACACATGAGATTATTCAGCAACGCCTTGACAGGGATGACTAATGAGGCCAAAGAGTTCTTTTGGGGTCTCCCCACGTAGATTTAAATCCTGAGAGTAATGGCTTCTTCTGCTCAAGTGTGTGATGGGATTTTGTTTACTTTGCCAGTGCCCCATTTTTAAGCCTATGGCTTTTGATTTCTTTCGATCGATCGATCGATCGATCTTTGCAAAGTAAATAAGTATTCAACTGCGGACTCTTGATTGACATTGCCATCCCTCTGAACTTTAGAAGCATGCGCTTTGGCCTCAAAACTCCTCCTACTTTTGGCGGCAGGAAAAAAAGGCTACAACCCATACACACGCACAAGAAAAGGTTCCGATGGCGCTGTGTTACGTTATAGAAGAAACGTTTAAATAAGCTCTACTTTCAGAATCAAAAAGGTTTTCTGGCAATTGTCAGTGAACAAAATTCCCAAACTACAAGCGTACTTGGGTGGTAAGGTGCAGCATAGCATTTTAGCCTAAGTCCAAGATGTTTATAACACATGAGATTATTCAGCAACGCCTTGACAGGGATGACTAATGAGGCCAAAGAGTTCTTTTGGGGTCTCCCCACGTAGATTTAAATCCTGAGAGTAATGGCTTCTTCTGCTCAAGTGTGTGATGGGATTTTGTTTACTTTGCCAGTGCCCCATTTCTAAGCCTATGGCTTTTGATTTCTTTCGATCGATCGATCGATCGATCTTTGCAAAGTAAATAAGTATTCAACTGCGGACTCTTGATTGACATTGCCATCCCTCTGAACTTTAGAAGCATGCGCTTTGGCCTCAAAACTCCTCCTACTTTTGGCGGCAGGAAAAAAAGGCTACAACCCATACACACGCACAAGAAAAGGTTCCGATGGCGCTGTGTTACGTTATAGAAGAAACGTTTAAATAAGCTCTATTTTCAGAATCAAAAAGGTTTTCTGGCAATTGTCAGTGAACAAAATTCCCAAACTACAAGCGTACATGGGTGGTAAGGTGCAGCATAGCATTTTAGCCTAAGTCCAAGATGTTTATAACACATGAGATTATTCAGCAACGCCTTGACAGGGATGACTAATGAGGCCAAAGAGTTCTTTTGGGGTCTCCCCACGTAGATTTAAATCCTGAGTAATGGCTTCTTCTGCTCAAGTGTGTGATGGGATTTTGTTTACTTTGCCAGTGCCCCATTTTTAAGCCTATGGCTTTTGATTTCTTTCGATCGATCGATCGATCTTTGCAAAGTAAATAAGTATTCAACTGCGGACTCTTGATTGACATTGCCATCCCTCTGAACTTTAGAAGCATGCGCTTTGGCCTCAAAACTCCTCCTACTTTTGGCGGCAGGAAAAAAAGGCTACAACCCATACACACGCACAAGAAAAGGTTCCGATGGCGCTGTGTTACGTTATAGAAGAAACGTTTAAATAAGCTCTACTTTCAGAATCAAAAAGGTTTTCTGGCAATTGTCAGTGAACAAAATTCCCAAACTACAAGCGTACTTGGGTGGTAAGGTGCAGCATAGCATTTTAGCCTAAGTCCAAGATGTTTATAACACATGAGATTATTCAGCAACGCCTTGACAGGGATGACTAATGAGGCCAAAGAGTTCTTTTGGGGTCTCCCCACGTAGATTTAAATCCTGAGAGTAATGGCTTCTTCTGCTCAAGTGTGTGATGGGATTTTGTTTACTTTGCCAGTGCCCCATTTCTAAGCCTATGGCTTTTGATTTCTTTCGATCGATCGATCGATCGATCTTTGCAAAGTAAATAAGTATTCAACTGCGGACTCTTGATTGACATTGCCATCCCTCTGAACTTTAGAAGCATGCGCTTTGGCCTCAAAACTCCTCCTACTTTTGGCGGCAGGAAAAAAAGGCTACAACCCATACACACGCACAAGAAAAGGTTCCGATGGCGCTGTGTTACGTTATAGAAGAAACGTTTAAATAAGCTCTATTTTCAGAATCAAAAAGGTTTTCTGGCAATTGTCAGTGAACAAAATTCCCAAACTACAAGCGTACTTGGGTGGTAAGGTGCAGCATAGCATTTTAGCCTAAGTCCAAGATGTTTATAACACATGAGATTATTCAGCAACGCCTTGACAGGGATGACTAATGAGGCCAAAGAGTTCTTTTGGGGTCTCCCCACGTAGATTTAAATCCTGAGAGTAATGGCTTCTTCTGCTCAAGTGTGTGATGGGATTTTGTTTACTTTGCCAGTGCCCCATTTCTAAGCCTATGGCTTTTGATTTCTTTCGATCGATCGATCGATCGATCTTTGCAAAGTAAATAAGTATTCAACTGCGGACTCTTGATTGACATTGCCATCCCTCTGAACTTTAGAAGCATGCGCTTTGGCCTCAAAACTCCTCCTACTTTTGGCGGCAGGAAAAAAAGGCTACAACCCATACACACGCACAAGAAAAGGTTCCGATGGCGCTGTGTTACGTTATAGAAGAAACGTTTAAATAAGCTCTATTTTCAGAATCAAAAAGGTTTTCTGGCAATTGTCAGTGAACAAAATTCCCAAACTACAAGCGTACTTGGGTGGTAAGGTGCAGCATAGCATTTTAGCCTAAGTCCAAGATGTTTATAACACATGAGATTATTCAGCAACGCCTTGACAGGGATGACTAATGAGGCCAAAGAGTTCTTTTGGGGTCTCCCCACGTAGATTTAAATCCTGAGAGTAATGGCTTCTTCTGCTCAAGTGTGTGATGGGATTTTGTTTACTTTGCCAGTGCCCCATTTTTAAGCCTATGGCTTTTGATTTCTTTCGATCGATCGATCGATCTTTGCAAAGTAAATAAGTATTCAACTGCGGACTCTTGATTGACATTGCCATCCCTCTGAACTTTAGAAGCATGCGCTTTGGCCTCAAAACTCCTCCTACATTTGGCGGCAGGAAAAAAAGGCTACAACCCATACACACGCACAAGAAAAGGTTCCGATGGCGCTGTGTTACGTTATAGAAGAAACGTTTAAATAAGCTCTATTTTCAGAATCAAAAAGGTTTTCTGGCAATTGTCAGTGAACAAAATTCCCAAACTACAAGCGTACTTGGGTGGTAAGGTGCAGCATAGCATTTTAGCCTAAGTCCAAGATGTTTATAACACATGAGATTATTCAGCAACGCCTTGACAGGGATGACTAATGAGGCCAAAGAGTTCTTTTGGGGTCTCCCCACGTAGATTTAAATCCTGAGAGTAATGGCTTCTTCTGCTCAAGTGTGTGATGGGATTTTGTTTACTTTGCCAGTGCCCCATTTTTAAGCCTATGGCTTTTGATTTCTTTCGATCGATCGATCGATCGATCTTTGCAAAGTAAATAAGTATTCAACTGCGGACTCTTGATTGACATTGCCATCCCTCTGAACTTTAGAAGCATGCGCTTTGGCCTCAAAACTCCTCCTACTTTTGGCGGCAGGAAAAAAAGGCTACAACCCATACACACGCACAAGAAAAGGTTCCGATGGCGCTGTGTTACGTTATAGAAGAAACGTTTAAATAAGCTCTATTTTAGGAATCAAAAAGGTTTTCTGGCAATTGTCAGTGAACAAAATTCCCAAACTACAAGCGTACTTGGGTGGTAAGGTGCAGCATAGCATTTTAGCCTAAGTCCAAGATGTTTATAACACATGAGATTATTCAGCAACGCCTTGACAGGGATGACTAATGAGGCCAAAGAGTTCTTTTGGGGTCTCCCCACGTAGATTTAAATCCTGAGAGTAATGGCTTCTTCTGCTCAAGTGTGTGATGGGATTTTGTTTACTTTGCCAGTGCCCCATTTCTAAGCCTATGGCTTTTGATTTCTTTCGATCGATCGATCGATCGATCTTTGCAAAGTAAATAAGTATTCAACTGCGGACTCTTGATTGACATTGCCATCCCTCTGAACTTTAGAAGCATGCGCTTTGGCCTCAAAACTCCTCCTACTTTTGGCGGCAGGAAAAAAAGGCTACAACCCATACACACGCACAAGAAAAGGTTCCGATGGCGCTGTGTTACGTTATAGAAGAAACGTTTAAATAAGCTCTATTTTCAGAATCAAAAAGGTTTTCTGGCAATTGTCAGTGAACAAAATTCCCAAACTACAAGCGTACATGGGTGGTAAGGTGCAGCATAGCATTTTAGCCTAAGTCCAAGATGTTTATAACACATGAGATTATTCAGCAACGCCTTGACAGGGATGACTAATGAGGCCAAAGAGTTCTTTTGGGGTCTCCCCACGTAGATTTAAATCCTGAGTAATGGCTTCTTCTGCTCAAGTGTGTGATGGGATTTTGTTTACTTTGCCAGTGCCCCATTTTTAAGCCTATGGCTTTTGATTTCTTTCGATCGATCGATCGATCTTTGCAAAGTAAATAAGTATTCAACTGCGGACTCTTGATTGACATTGCCATCCCTCTGAACTTTAGAAGCATGCGCTTTGGCCTCAAAACTCCTCCTACTTTTGGCGGCAGGAAAAAAAGGCTACAACCCATACACACGCACAAGAAAAGGTTCCGATGGCGCTGTGTTACGTTATAGAAGAAACGTTTAAATAAGCTCTACTTTCAGAATCAAAAAGGTTTTCTGGCAATTGTCAGTGAACAAAATTCCCAAACTACAAGCGTACTTGGGTGGTAAGGTGCAGCATAGCATTTTAGCCTAAGTCCAAGATGTTTATAACACATGAGATTATTCAGCAACGCCTTGACAGGGATGACTAATGAGGCCAAAGAGTTCTTTTGGGGTCTCCCCACGTAGATTTAAATCCTGAGAATAATGGCTTCTTCTGCTCAAGTGTGTGATGGGATTTTGTTTACTTTGCCAGTGCCCCATTTCTAAGCCTATGGCTTTTGATTTCTTTCGATCGATCGATCGATCGATCTTTGCAAAGTAAATAAGTATTCAACTGCGGACTCTTGATTGACATTGCCATCCCTCTGAACTTTAGAAGCATGCGCTTTGGCCTCAAAACTCCTCCTACTTTTGGCGGCAGGAAAAAAAGGCTACAACCCATACACACGCACAAGAAAAGGTTCCGATGGCGCTGTGTTACGTTATAGAAGAAACGTTTAAATAAGCTCTATTTTCAGAATCAAAAAGGTTTTCTGGCAATTGTCAGTGAACAAAATTCCCAAACTACAAGCGTACATGGGTGGTAAGGTGCAGCATAGCATTTTAGCCTAAGTCCAAGATGTTTATAACACATGAGATTATTCAGCAACGCCTTGACAGGGATGACTAATGAGGCCAAAGAGTTCTTTTGGGGTCTCCCCACGTAGATTTAAATCCTGAGAGTAATGGCTTCTTCTGCTCAAGTGTGTGATGGGATTTTGTTTACTTTGCCAGTGCCCCATTTTTAAGCCTATGGCTTTTGATTTCTTTCGATCGATCGATCGATCGATCTTTGCAAAGTAAATAAGTATTCAACTGCGGACTCTTGATTGACATTGCCATCCCTCTGAACTTTAGAAGCATGCGCTTTGGCCTCAAAACTCCTCCTACTTTTGGCGGCAGGAAAAAAAGGCTACAACCCATACACACGCACAAGAAAAGGTTCCGATGGCGCTGTGTTACGTTATAGAAGAAACGTTTAAATAAGCTCTACTTTCAGAATCAAAAAGGTTTTCTGGCAATTGTCAGTGAACAAAATTCCCAAACTACAAGCGTACTTGGGTGGTAAGGTGCAGCATAGCATTTTAGCCTAAGTCCAAGATGTTTATAACACATGAGATTATTCAGCAACGCCTTGACAGGGATGACTAATGAGGCCAAAGAGTTCTTTTGGGGTCTCCCCACGTAGATTTAAATCCTGAGAGTAATGGCTTCTTCTGCTCAAGTGTGTGATGGGATTTTGTTTACTTTGCCAGTGCCCCATTTCTAAGCCTATGGCTTTTGATTTCTTTCGATCGATCGATCGATCGATCGATCTTTGCAAAGTAAATAAGTATTCAACTGCGGACTCTTGATTGACATTGCCATCCCTCTGAACTTTAGAAGCATGCGCTTTGGCCTCAAAACTCCTCCTACTTTTGGCGGCAGGAAAAAAAGGCTACAACCCATACACACGCACAAGAAAAGGTTCCGATGGCGCTGTGTTACGTTATAGAAGAAACGTTTAAATAAGCTCTATTTTCAGAATCAAAAAGGTTTTCTGGCAATTGTCAGTGAACAAAATTCCCAAACTACAAGCGTACTTGGGTGGTAAGGTGCAGCATAGCATTTTAGCCTAAGTCCAAGATGTTTATAACACATGAGATTATTCAGCAACGCCTTGACAGGGATGACTAATGAGGCCAAAGAGTTCTTTTGGGGTCTCCCCACGTAGATTTAAATCCTGAGAGTAATGGCTTCTTCTGCTCAAGTGTGTGATGGGATTTTGTTTACTTTGCCAGTGCCCCATTTTTAAGCCTATGGCTTTTGATTTCTTTCGATCGATCGATCGATCTTTGCAAAGTAAATAAGTATTCAACTGCGGACTCTTGATTGACATTGCCATCCCTCTGAACTTTAGAAGCATGCGCTTTGGCCTCAAAACTCCTCCTACTTTTGGCGGCAGGAAAAAAAGGCTACAACCCATACACACGCACAAGAAAAGGTTCCGATGGCGCTGTGTTACGTTATAGAAGAAACGTTTAAATAAGCTCTATTTTCAGAATCAAAAAGGTTTTCTGGCAATTGTCAGTGAACAAAATTCCCAAACTACAAGCGTACTTGGGTGGTAAGGTGCAGCATAGCATTTTAGCCTAAGTCCAAGATGTTTATAACACATGAGATTATTCAGCAACGCCTTGACAGGGATGACTAATGAGGCCAAAGAGTTCTTTTGGGGTCTCCCCACGTAGATTTAAATCCTGAGAGTAATGGCTTCTTCTGCTCAAGTGTGTGATGGGATTTTGTTTACTTTGCCAGTGCCCCATTTTTAAGCCTATGGCTTTTGATTTCTTTCGATCGATCGATCGATCGATCTTTGCAAAGTAAATAAGTATTCAACTGCGGACTCTTGATTGACATTGCCATCCCTCTGAACTTTAGAAGCATGCGCTTTGGCCTCAAAACTCCTCCTACTTTTGGCGGCAGGAAAAAAAGGCTACAACCCATACACACGCACAAGAAAAGGTTCCGATGGCGCTGTGTTACGTTATAGAAGAAACGTTTAAATAAGCTCTATTTTCAGAATCAAAAAGGTTTTCTGGCAATTGTCAGTGAACAAAATTCCCAAACTACAAGCGTACATGGGTGGTAAGGTGCAGCATAGCATTTTAGCCTAAGTCCAAGATGTTTATAACACATGAGATTATTCAGCAACGCCTTGACAGGGATGACTAATGAGGCCAAAGAGTTCTTTTGGGGTCTCCCCACGTAGATTTAAATCCTGAGAGTAATGGCTTCTTCTGCTCAAGTGTGTGATGGGATTTTGTTTACTTTGCCAGTGCCCCATTTTTAAGCCTATGGCTTTTGATTTCTTTCGATCGATCGATCGATCGATCTTTGCAAAGTAAATAAGTATTCAACTGCGGACTCTTGATTGACATTGCCATCCCTCTGAACTTTAGAAGCATGCGCTTTGGCCTAAAAACTCCTCCTACTTTTGGCGGCAGGAAAAAAAGGCTACAACCCATACACACGCACAAGAAAAGGTTCCGATGGCGCTGTGTTACGTTATAGAAGAAACGTTTAAATAAGCTCTACTTTCAGAATCAAAAAGGTTTTCTGGCAATTGTCAGTGAACAAAATTCCCAAACTACAAGCGTACTTGGGTGGTAAGGTGCAGCATAGCATTTTAGCCTAAGTCCAAGATGTTTATAACACATGAGATTATTCAGCAACGCCTTGACAGGGATGACTAATGAGGCCAAAGAGTTCTTTTGGGGTCTCCCCACGTAGATTTAAATCCTGAGAGTAATGGCTTCTTCTGCTCAAGTGTGTGATGGGATTTTGTTTACTTTGCCAGTGCCCCATTTCTAAGCCTATGGCTTTTGATTTCTTTCGATCGATCGATCGATCTTTGCAAAGTAAATAAGTATTCAACTGCGGACTCTTGATTGACATTGCCATCCCTCTGAACTTTAGAAGCATGCGCTTTGGCCTCAAAACTCCTCCTACTTTTGGCGGCAGGAAAAAAAGGCTACAACCCATACACACGCACAAGAAAAGGTTCCGATGGCGCTGTGTTACGTTATAGAAGAAACGTTTAAATAAGCTCTATTTTCAGAATCAAAAAGGTTTTCTGGCAATTGTCAGTGAACAAAATTCCCAAACTACAAGCGTACATGGGTGGTAAGGTGCAGCATAGCATTTTAGCCTAAGTCCAAGATGTTTATAACACATGAGATTATTCAGCAACGCCTTGACAGGGATGACTAATGAGGCCAAAGAGTTCTTTTGGGGTCTCCCCACGTAGATTTAAATCCTGAGAGTAATGGCTTCTTCTGCTCAAGTGTGTGATGGGATTTTGTTTACTTTGCCAGTGCCCCATTTTTAAGCCTATGGCTTTTGATTTCTTTCGATCGATCGATCGATCTTTGCAAAGTAAATAAGTATTCAACTGCGGACTCTTGATTGACATTGCCATCCCTCTGAACTTTAGAAGCATGCGCTTTGGCCTCAAAACTCCTCCTACTTTTGGCGGCAGGAAAAAAAGGCTACAACCCATACACACCCACAAGAAAAGGTTCCGATGGCGCTGTGTTACGTTATAGAAGAAACGTTTAAATAAGCTCTATTTTCAGAATCAAAAAGGTTTTCTGGCAATTGTCAGTGAACAAAATTCCCAAACTACAAGCGTACTTGGGTGGTAAGGTGCAGCATAGCATTTTAGCCTAAGTCCAAGATGTTTATAACACATGAGATTATTCAGCAACGCCTTGACAGGGATGACTAATGAGGCCAAAGAGTTCTTTTGGGGTCTCCCCACGTAGATTTAAATCCTGAGAGTAATGGCTTCTTCTGCTCAAGTGTGTGATGGGATTTTGTTTACTTTGCCAGTGCCCCATTTTTAAGCCTATGGCTTTTGATTTCTTTCGATCGATCGATTGATCGATCTTTGCAAAGTAAATAAGTATTCAACTGCGGACTCTTGATTGACATTGCCATCCCTCTGAACTTTAGAAGCATGCGCTTTGGCCTCAAAACTCCTCCTACTTTTGGCGGCAGGAAAAAAAGGCTACAACCCATACACACGCACAAGAAAAGGTTCCGATGGCGCTGTGTTACGTTATAGAAGAAACGTTTAAATAAGCTCTACTTTCAGAATCAAAAAGGTTTTCTGGCAATTGTCAGTGAACAAAATTCCCAAACTACAAGCGTACTTGGGTGGTAAGGTGCAGCATAGCATTTTAGCCTAAGTCCAAGATGTTTATAACACATGAGATTATTCAGCAACGCCTTGACAGGGATGACTAATGAGGCCAAAGAGTTCTTTTGGGGTCTCCCCACGTAGATTTAAATCCTGAGAGTAATGGCTTCTTCTGCTCAAGTGTGTGATGGGATTTTGTTTACTTTGCCAGTGCCCCATTTCTAAGCCTATGGCTTTTGATTTCTTTCGATCGATCGATCGATCTTTGCAAAGTAAATAAGTATTCAACTGCGGACTCTTGATTGACATTGCCATCCCTCTGAACTTTAGAAGCATGCGCTTTGGCCTCAAAACTCCTCCTACTTTTGGCGGCAGGAAAAAAAGGCTACAACCCATACACACGCACAAGAAAAGGTTCCGATGGCGCTGTGTTACGTTATAGAAGAAACGTTTAAATAAGCTCTATTTTCAGAATCAAAAAGGTTTTCTGGCAATTGTCAGTGAACAAAATTCCCAAACTACAAGCGTACATGGGTGGTAAGGTGCAGCATAGCATTTTAGCCTAAGTCCAAGATGTTTATAACACATGAGATTATTCAGCAACGCCTTGACAGGGATGACTAATGAGGCCAAAGAGTTCTTTTGGGGTCTCCCCACGTAGATTTAAATCCTGAGAGTAATGGCTTCTTCTGCTCAAGTGTGTGATGGGATTTTGTTTACTTTGCCAGTGCCCCATTTTTAAGCCTATGGCTTTTGATTTCTTTCGATCGATCGATCGATCTTTGCAAAGTAAATAAGTATTCAACTGCGGACTCTTGATTGACATTGCCATCCCTCTGAACTTTAGAAGCATGCGCTTTGGCCTCAAAACTCCTCCTACTTTTGGCGGCAGGAAAAAAAGGCTACAACCCATACACACCCACAAGAAAAGGTTCCGATGGCGCTGTGTTACGTTATAGAAGAAACGTTTAAATAAGCTCTATTTTCAGAATCAAAAAGGTTTTCTGGCAATTGTCAGTGAACAAAATTCCCAAACTACAAGCGTACTTGGGTGGTAAGGTGCAGCATAGCATTTTAGCCTAAGTCCAAGATGTTTATAACACATGAGATTATTCAGCAACGCCTTGACAGGGATGACTAATGAGGCCAAAGAGTTCTTTTGGGGTCTCCCCACGTAGATTTAAATCCTGAGAGTAATGGCTTCTTCTGCTCAAGTGTGTGATGGGATTTTGTTTACTTTGCCAGTGCCCCATTTTTAAGCCTATGGCTTTTGATTTCTTTCGATCGATCGATCGATCGATCGATCTTTGCAAAGTAAATAAGTATTCAACTGCGGACTCTTGATTGACATTGCCATCCCTCTGAACTTTAGAAGCATGCGCTTTGGCCTCAAAACTCCTCCTACTTTTGGCGGCAGGAAAAAAAGGCTACAACCCATACACACGCACAAGAAAAGGTTCCGATGGCGCTGTGTTACGTTATAGAAGAAACGTTTAAATAAGCTCTACTTTCAGAATCAAAAAGGTTTTCTGGCAATTGTCAGTGAACAAAATTCCCAAACTACAAGCGTACTTGGGTGGTAAGGTGCAGCATAGCATTTTAGCCTAAGTCCAAGATGTTTATAACACATGAGATTATTCAGCAACGCCTTGACAGGGATGACTAATGAGGCCAAAGAGTTCTTTTGGGGTCTCCCCACGTAGATTTAAATCCTGAGAGTAATGGCTTCTTCTGCTCAAGTGTGTGATGGGATTTTGTTTACTTTGCCAGTGCCCCATTTCTAAGCCTATGGCTTTTGATTTCTTTCGATCGATCGATCGATCGATCTTTGCAAAGTAAATAAGTATTCAACTGCGGACTCTTGATTGACATTGCCATCCCTCTGAACTTTAGAAGCATGCGCTTTGGCCTCAAAACTCCTCCTACTTTTGGCGGCAGGAAAAAAAGGCTACAACCCATACACACGCACAAGAAAAGGTTCCGATGGCGCTGTGTTACGTTATAGAAGAAACGTTTAAATAAGCTCTATTTTCAGAATCAAAAAGGTTTTCTGGCAATTGTCAGTGAACAAAATTCCCAAACTACAAGCGTACATGGGTGGTAAGGTGCAGCATAGCATTTTAGCCTAAGTCCAAGATGTTTATAACACATGAGATTATTCAGCAACGCCTTGACAGGGATGACTAATGAGGCCAAAGAGTTCTTTTGGGGTCTCCCCACGTAGATTTAAATCCTGAGAGTAATGGCTTCTTCTGCTCAAGTGTGTGATGGGATTTTGTTTACTTTGCCAGTGCCCCATTTTTAAGCCTATGGCTTTTGATTTCTTTCGATCGATCGATCGATCGATCTTTGCAAAGTAAATAAGTATTCAACTGCGGACTCTTGATTGACATTGCCATCCCTCTGAACTTTAGAAGCATGCGCTTTGGCCTCAAAACTCCTCCTACTTTTGGCGGCAGGAAAAAAAGGCTACAACCCATACACACGCACAAGAAAAGGTTCCGATGGCGCTGTGTTACGTTATAGAAGAAACGTTTAAATAAGCTCTACTTTCAGAATCAAAAAGGTTTTCTGGCAATTGTCAGTGAACAAAATTCCCAAACTACAAGCGTACTTGGGTGGTAAGGTGCAGCATAGCATTTTAGCCTAAGTCCAAGATGTTTATAACACATGAGATTATTCAGCAACGCCTTGACAGGGATGACTAATGAGGCCAAAGAGTTCTTTTGGGGTCTCCCCACGTAGATTTAAATCCTGAGAGTAATGGCTTCTTCTGCTCAAGTGTGTGATGGGATTTTGTTTACTTTGCCAGTGCCCCATTTCTAAGCCTATGGCTTTTGATTTCTTTCGATCGATCGATCGATCGATCTTTGCAAAGTAAATAAGTATTCAACTGCGGACTCTTGATTGACATTGCCATCCCTCTGAACTTTAGAAGCATGCGCTTTGGCCTCAAAACTCCTCCTACTTTTGGCGGCAGGAAAAAAAGGCTACAACCCATACACACGCACAAGAAAAGGTTCCGATGGCGCTGTGTTACGTTATAGAAGAAACGTTTAAATAAGCTCTATTTTCAGAATCAAAAAGGTTTTCTGGCAATTGTCAGTGAACAAAATTCCCAAACTACAAGCGTACTTGGGTGGTAAGGTGCAGCATAGCATTTTAGCCTAAGTCCAAGATGTTTATAACACATGAGATTATTCAGCAACGCCTTGACAGGGATGACTAATGAGGCCAAAGAGTTCTTTTGGGGTCTCCCCACGTAGATTTAAATCCTGAGAGTAATGGCTTCTTCTGCTCAAGTGTGTGATGGGATTTTGTTTACTTTGCCAGTGCCCCATTTTTAAGCCTATGGCTTTTGATTTCTTTCGATCGATCGATCGATCTTTGCAAAGTAAATAAGTATTCAACTGCGGACTCTTGATTGACATTGCCATCCCTCTGAACTTTAGAAGCATGCGCTTTGGCCTCAAAACTCCTCCTACTTTTGGCGGCAGGAAAAAAAGGCTACAACCCATACACACGCACAAGAAAAGGTTCCGATGGCGCTGTGTTACGTTATAGAAGAAACGTTTAAATAAGCTCTATTTTCAGAATCAAAAAGGTTTTCTGGCAATTGTCAGTGAACAAAATTCCCAAACTACAAGCGTACTTGGGTGGTAAGGTGCAGCATAGCATTTTAGCCTAAGTCCAAGATGTTTATAACACATGAGATTATTCAGCAACGCCTTGACAGGGATGACTAATGAGGCCAAAGAGTTCTTTTGGGGTCTCCCCACGTAGATTTAAATCCTGAGAGTAATGGCTTCTTCTGCTCAAGTGTGTGATGGGATTTTGTTTACTTTGCCAGTGCCCCATTTCTAAGCCTATGGCTTTTGATTTCTTTCGATCGATCGATCGATCGATCTTTGCAAAGTAAATAAGTATTCAACTGCGGACTCTTGATTGACATTGCCATCCCTCTGAACTTTAGAAGCATGCGCTTTGGCCTCAAAACTCCTCCTACTTTTGGCGGCAGGAAAAAAAGGCTACAACCCATACACACGCACAAGAAAAGGTTCCGATGGCGCTGTGTTACGTTATAGAAGAAACGTTTAAATAAGCTCTATTTTCAGAATCAAAAAGGTTTTCTGGCAATTGTCAGTGAACAAAATTCCCAAACTACAAGCGTACATGGGTGGTAAGGTGCAGCATAGCATTTTAGCCTAAGTCCAAGATGTTTATAACACATGAGATTATTCAGCAACGCCTTGACAGGGATGACTAATGAGGCCAAAGAGTTCTTTTGGGGTCTCCCCACGTAGATTTAAATCCTGAGAGTAATGGCTTCTTCTGCTCAAGTGTGTGATGGGATTTTGTTTACTTTGCCAGTGCCCCATTTTTAAGCCTATGGCTTTTGATTTCTTTCGATCGATCGATCGATCGATCTTTGCAAAGTAAATAAGTATTCAACTGCGGACTCTTGATTGACATTGCCATCCCTCTGAACTTTAGAAGCATGCGCTTTGGCCTCAAAACTCCTCCTACTTTTGGCGGCAGGAAAAAAAGGCTACAACCCATACACACGCACAAGAAAAGGTTCCGATGGCGCTGTGTTACGTTATAGAAGAAACGTTTAAATAAGCTCTACTTTCAGAATCAAAAAGGTTTTCTGGCAATTGTCAGTGAACAAAATTCCCAAACTACAAGCGTACTTGGGTGGTAAGGTGCAGCATAGCATTTTAGCCTAAGTCCAAGATGTTTATAACACATGAGATTATTCAGCAACGCCTTGACAGGGATGACTAATGAGGCCAAAGAGTTCTTTTGGGGTCTCCCCACGTAGATTTAAATCCTGAGAGTAATGGCTTCTTCTGCTCAAGTGTGTGATGGGATTTTGTTTACTTTGCCAGTGCCCCATTTCTAAGCCTATGGCTTTTGATTTCTTTCGATCGATCGATCGATCTTTGCAAAGTAAATAAGTATTCAACTGCGGACTCTTGATTGACATTGCCATCCCTCTGAACTTTAGAAGCATGCGCTTTGGCCTCAAAACTCCTCCTACTTTTGGCGGCAGGAAAAAAAGGCTACAACCCATACACACGCACAAGAAAAGGTTCCGATGGCGCTGTGTTACGTTATAGAAGAAACGTTTAAATAAGCTCTATTTTCAGAATCAAAAAGGTTTTCTGGCAATTGTCAGTGAACAAAATTCCCAAACTACAAGCGTACATGGGTGGTAAGGTGCAGCATAGCATTTTAGCCTAAGTCCAAGATGTTTATAACACATGAGATTATTCAGCAACGCCTTGACAGGGATGACTAATGAGGCCAAAGAGTTCTTTTGGGGTCTCCCCACGTAGATTTAAATCCTGAGAGTAATGGCTTCTTCTGCTCAAGTGTGTGATGGGATTTTGTTTACTTTGCCAGTGCCCCATTTTTAAGCCTATGGCTTTTGATTTCTTTCGATCGATCGATCGATCTTTGCAAAGTAAATAAGTATTCAACTGCGGACTCTTGATTGACATTGCCATCCCTCTGAACTTTAGAAGCATGCGCTTTGGCCTCAAAACTCCTCCTACTTTTGGCGGCAGGAAAAAAAGGCTACAACCCATACACACCCACAAGAAAAGGTTCCGATGGCGCTGTGTTACGTTATAGAAGAAATGTTTAAATAAGCTCTATTTTCAGAATCAAAAAGGTTTTCTGGCAATTGTCAGTGAACAAAATTCCCAAACTACAAGCGTACTTGGGTGGTAAGGTGCAGCATAGCATTTTAGCCTAAGTCCAAGATGTTTATAACACATGAGATTATTCAGCAACGCCTTGACAGGGATGACTAATGAGGCCAAAGAGTTCTTTTGGGGTCTCCCCACGTAGATTTAAATCCTGAGAGTAATGGCTTCTTCTGCTCAAGTGTGTGATGGGATTTTGTTTACTTTGCAGGTGCCCCATTTCTAAGCCTATGGCTTTTGATTTCTTTCGATCGATCGATCGATCGATCTTTGCAAAGTAAATAAGTATTCAACTGCGGACTCTTGATTGACATTGCCATCCCTCTGAACTTTAGAAGCATGCGCTTTGGCCTCAAAACTCCTCCTACTTTTGGCGGCAGGAAAAAAAGGCTACAACCCATACACACGCACAAGAAAAGGTTCCGATGGCGCTGTGTTACGTTATAGAAGAAACGTTTAAATAAGCTCTACTTTCAGAATCAAAAAGGTTTTCTGGCAATTGTCAGTGAACAAAATTCCCAAACTACAAGCGTACTTGGGTGGTAAGGTGCAGCATAGCATTTTAGCCTAAGTCCAAGATGTTTATAACACATGAGATTATTCAGCAACGCCTTGACAGGGATGACTAATGAGGCCAAAGAGTTCTTTTGGGGTCTCCCCACGTAGATTTAAATCCTGAGAGTAATGGCTTCTTCTGCTCAAGTGTGTGATGGGATTTTGTTTACTTTGCCAGTGCCCCATTTCTAAGCCTATGGCTTTTGATTTCTTTCGATCGATCGATCGATCGATCTTTGCAAAGTAAATAAGTATTCAACTGCGGACTCTTGATTGACATTGCCATCCCTCTGAACTTTAGAAGCATGCGCTTTGGCCTCAAAACTCCTCCTACTTTTGGCGGCAGGAAAAAAAGGCTACAACCCATACACACGCACAAGAAAAGGTTCCGATGGCGCTGTGTTACGTTATAGAAGAAACGTTTAAATAAGCTCTATTTTCAGAATCAAAAAGGTTTTCTGGCAATTGTCAGTGAACAAAATTCCCAAACTACAAGCGTACATGGGTGGTAAGGTGCAGCATAGCATTTTAGCCTAAGTCCAAGATGTTTATAACACATGAGATTATTCAGCAACGCCTTGACAGGGATGACTAATGAGGCCAAAGAGTTCTTTTGGGGTCTCCCCACGTAGATTTAAATCCTGAGAGTAATGGCTTCTTCTGCTCAAGTGTGTGATGGGATTTTGTTTACTTTGCCAGTGCCCCATTTTTAAGCCTATGGCTTTTGATTTCTTTCGATCGATCGATCGATCGATCTTTGCAAAGTAAATAAGTATTCAACTGCGGACTCTTGATTGACATTGCCATCCCTCTGAACTTTAGAAGCATGCGCTTTGGCCTCAAAACTCCTCCTACTTTTGGCGGCAGGAAAAAAAGGCTACAACCCATACACACGCACAAGAAAAGGTTCCGATGGCGCTGTGTTACGTTATAGAAGAAACGTTTAAATAAGCTCTACTTTCAGAATCAAAAAGGTTTTCTGGCAATTGTCAGTGAACAAAATTCCCAAACTACAAGCGTACTTGGGTGGTAAGGTGCAGCATAGCATTTTAGCCTAAGTCCAAGATGTTTATAACACATGAGATTATTCAGCAACGCCTTGACAGGGATGACTAATGAGGCCAAAGAGTTCTTTTGGGGTCTCCCCACGTAGATTTAAATCCTGAGAGTAATGGCTTCTTCTGCTCAAGTGTGTGATGGGATTTTGTTTACTTTGCCAGTGCCCCATTTCTAAGCCTATGGCTTTTGATTTCTTTCGATCGATCGATCGATCTTTGCAAAGTAAATAAGTATTCAACTGCGGACTCTTGATTGACATTGCCATCCCTCTGAACTTTAGAAGCATGCGCTTTGGCCTCAAAACTCCTCCTACTTTTGGCGGCAGGAAAAAAAGGCTACAACCCATACACACCCACAAGAAAAGGTTCCGATGGCGCTGTGTTACGTTATAGAAGAAACGTTTAAATAAGCTCTATTTTCAGAATCAAAAAGGTTTTCTGGCAATTGTCAGTGAACAAAATTCCCAAACTACAAGCGTACTTGGGTGGTAAGGTGCAGCATAGCATTTTAGCCTAAGTCCAAGATGTTTATAACACATGAGATTATTCAGCAACGCCTTGACAGGGATGACTAATGAGGCCAAAGAGTTCTTTTGGGGTCTCCCCACGTAGATTTAAATCCTGAGAGTAATGGCTTCTTCTGCTCAAGTGTGTGATGGGATTTTGTTTACTTTGCCAGTGCCCCATTTCTAAGCCTATGGCTTTTGATTTCTTTCGATCGATCGATCGATCGATCTTTGCAAAGTAAATAAGTATTCAACTGCGGACTCTTGATTGACATTGCCATCCCTCTGAACTTTAGAAGCATGCGCTTTGGCCTCAAAACTCCTCCTACTTTTGGCGGCAGGAAAAAAAGGCTACAACCCATACACACGCACAAGAAAAGGTTCCGATGGCGCTGTGTTACGTTATAGAAGAAACGTTTAAATAAGCTCTACTTTCAGAATCAAAAAGGTTTTCTGGCAATTGTCAGTGAACAAAATTCCCAAACTACAAGCGTACTTGGGTGGTAAGGTGCAGCATAGCATTTTAGCCTAAGTCCAAGATGTTTATAACACATGAGATTATTCAGCAACGCCTTGACAGGGATGACTAATGAGGCCAAAGAGTTCTTTTGGGGTCTCCCCACGTAGATTTAAATCCTGAGAGTAATGGCTTCTTCTGCTCAAGTGTGTGATGGGATTTTGTTTACTTTGCCAGTGCCCCATTTCTAAGCCTATGGCTTTTGATTTCTTTCGATCGATCGATCGATCGATCTTTGCAAAGTAAATAAGTATTCAACTGCGGACTCTTGATTGACATTGCCATCCCTCTGAACTTTAGAAGCATGCGCTTTGGCCTCAAAACTCCTCCTACTTTTGGCGGCAGGAAAAAAAGGCTACAACCCATACACACGCACAAGAAAAGGTTCCGATGGCGCTGTGTTACGTTATAGAAGAAACGTTTAAATAAGCTCTACTTTCAGAATCAAAAAGGTTTTCTGGCAATTGTCAGTGAACAAAATTCCCAAACTACAAGCGTACTTGGGTGGTAAGGTGCAGCATAGCATTTTAGCCTAAGTCCAAGATGTTTATAACACATGAGATTATTCAGCAACGCCTTGACAGGGATGACTAATGAGGCCAAAGAGTTCTTTTGGGGTCTCCCCACGTAGATTTAAATCCTGAGAGTAATGGCTTCTTCTGCTCAAGTGTGTGATGGGATTTTGTTTACTTTGCCAGTGCCCCATTTTTAAGCCTATGGCTTTTGATTTCTTTCGATCGATCGATCGATCTTTGCAAAGTAAATAAGTATTCAACTGCGGACTCTTGATTGACATTGCCATCCCTCTGAACTTTAGAAGCATGCGCTTTGGCCTCAAAACTCCTCCTACTTTTGGCGGCAGGAAAAAAAGGCTACAACCCATACACACGCACAAGAAAAGGTTCCGATGGCGCTGTGTTACGTTATAGAAGAAACGTTTAAATAAGCTCTATTTTCAGAATCAAAAAGGTTTTCTGGCAATTGTCGGTGAACAAAATTCCCAAACTACAAGCGTACTTGGGTGGTAAGGTGCAGCATAGCATTTTAGCCTAAGTCCAAGATGTTTATAACACATGAGATTATTCAGCAACGCCTTGACAGGGATGACTAATGAGGCCAAAGAGTTCTTTTGGGGTCTCCCCACGTAGATTTAAATCCTGAGAGTAATGGCTTCTTCTGCTCAAGTGTGTGATGGGATTTTGTTTACTTTGCCAGTGCCCCATTTTTAAGCCTATGGCTTTTGATTTCTTTCGATCGATCGATCGATCGATCTTTGCAAAGTAAATAAGTATTCAACTGCGGACTCTTGATTGACATTGCCATCCCTCTGAACTTTAGAAGCATGCGCTTTGGCCTCAAAACTCCTCCTACTTTTGGCGGCAGGAAAAAAAGGCTACAACCCATACACACGCACAAGAAAAGGTTCCGATGGCGCTGTGTTACGTTATAGAAGAAACGTTTAAATAAGCTCTACTTTCAGAATCAAAATGGTTTTCTGGCAATTGTCAGTGAACAAAATTCCCAAACTACAAGCGTACTTGGGTGGTAAGGTGCAGCATAGCATTTTAGCCTAAGTCCAAGATGTTTATAACACATGAGATTATTCAGCAACGCCTTGACAGGGATGACTAATGAGGCCAAAGAGTTCTTTTGGGGTCTCCCCACGTAGATTTAAATCCTGAGAGTAATGGCTTCTTCTGCTCAAGTGTGTGATGGGATTTTGTTTACTTTGCCAGTGCCCCATTTCTAAGCCTATGGCTTTTGATTTCTTTCGATCGATCGATCGATCGATCTTTGCAAAGTAAATAAGTATTCAACTGCGGACTCTTGATTGACATTGCCATCCCTCTGAACTTTAGAAGCATGCGCTTTGGCCTCAAAACTCCTCCTACTTTTGGCGGCAGGAAAAAAAGGCTACAACCCATACACACGCACAAGAAAAGGTTCCGATGGCGCTGTGTTACGTTATAGAAGAAACGTTTAAATAAGCTCTATTTTCAGAATCAAAAAGGTTTTCTGGCAATTGTCAGTGAACAAAATTCCCAAACTACAAGCGTAAATGGGTGGTAAGGTGCAGCATAGCATTTTAGCCTAAGTCCAAGATGTTTATAACACATGAGATTATTCAGCAACGCCTTGACAGGGATGACTAATGAGGCCAAAGAGTTCTTTTGGGGTCTCCCCACGTAGATTTAAATCCTGAGAGTAATGGCTTCTTCTGCTCAAGTGTGTGATGGGATTTTGTTTACTTTGCCAGTGCCCCATTTTTAAGCCTATGGCTTTTGATTTCTTTCGATCGATCGATCGATCGATCTTTGCAAAGTAAATAAGTATTCAACTGCGGACTCTTGATTGACATTGCCATCCCTCTGAACTTTAGAAGCATGCGCTTTGGCCTCAAAACTCCTCCTACTTTTGGCGGCAGGAAAAAAAGGCTACAACCCATACACACGCACAAGAAAAGGTTCCCATAAGCAGCTAATGAGTTGTTGTGGCCGAGTGGTTAAGGCGATGGACTAGAAATCCATTAGCAATTTCCCGCGCAGGTTCGAATCCTGCCAACAACGTGGTTCATGTTGTTCCCGTATGGGCCCCTGCTGGCAGGCCATTTGGCGGAAGTAAAGAATCCCTTGTTGGCTTTTGACCAGGGCCAGATTTAGAATATGTATTTTATGAAAGCTAAACTCAAACGGAAGCGCTGCCGACAGACATCACACAGCCCTGCTCTTGACGTTCGGCATGAGAACTGGCAGCGGTGGAATTTGAACCCACGCCTCCGAAGAGACTGGAGCCTAAATCCAGCGCCTTAGACCACTCGGCCACGCTACCTGTTGCTCAGTTGGACAAGAAATGCGACCAGCGAAACCGTGCAAAAAAAGGCGTTTCTATGATAGTAATTATCTTCAAACCATGTTCCGTGTGCATGGAACTTTAGATATCAATTACAGGCGCCGATTTGCGACACGGCACTGCGAAAGCATGTGTCCTTGCGATGGTGGTATAGTGGTAAGCATAGCTGCCTTCCAAGCAGTTGACCCGGGTTCGATTCTCGGCCAACGTATGCTGTACTTTTGAGTTATACTTGTGTATATGCAGTTTCATTCACAACTAAAGCTCTCAGAGGGCAATGGCCAAACTGTCAAACAGTTGAGTATTAGAGCATTTGAACTAATCCTCTTGGCAGATCGCATGATTGCGGAGTGACAGGTATGAAACAGCCCCATAACATGAATTAGTGAATGCTGTTCACCCACTATAACAAGAATCAACAAAGTACATGACGCTGACGTGAAGTTGAACACGCAACTTTCTGATCTGGAGTCAGACGCGCTACCGTTGCGCCACAGAGGCAGCCCGAGTGGTCCGGTCCGATGGCGCTGTGTTACGTTATAGAAGAAACGCTCAAATAAGCTCTATTTTCAGAATCAAAAAGGTTTTCTGGCAATTGTCAGTGAACAAAATTCCCAAACTACAAGCGTACTTGGGTGGTAAGGTGCAGCATAGCATTTTAGCCTAAGTCCAAGATGTTTATAACACATGAGATTATTCAGCAACGCCTTGACAGGGATGACTAATGAGGCCAAAGAGTTCTTTTGGGGTCTCCCCACGTAGATTTAAATCCTGAGAGTAATGGCTTCTTCTGCTCAAGTGTGTGATGGGATTTTGTTTACTTTGCCAGTGCCCCATTTTTAAGCCTATGGCTTTTGATTTCTTTCGATCGATCGATTGATCGATCTTTGCAAAGTAAATAAGTATTCAACTGCGGACTCTTGATTGACATTGCCATCCCTCTGAACTTTAGAAGCATGCGCTTTGGCCTCAAAACTCCTCCTACTTTTGGCGGCAGGAAAAAAAGGCTACAACCCATACACACGCACAAGAAAAGGTTCCGATGGCGCTGTGTTACGTTATAGAAGAAACGTTTAAATAAGCTCTATTTTCAGAATCAAAAAGGTTTTCTGGCAATTGTCAGTGAACAAAATTCCCAAACTACAAGCGTACTTGGGTGGTAAGGTGCAGCATAGCATTTTAGCCTAAGTCCAAGATGTTTATAACACATGAGATTATTCAGCAACGCCTTGACAGGGATGACTAATGAGGCCAAAGAGTTCTTTTGGGGTCTCCCCACGTAGATTTAAATCCTGAGAGTAATGGCTTCTTCTGCTCAAGTGTGTGATGGGATTTTGTTTACTTTGCCAGTGCCCCATTTTTAAGCCTATGGCTTTTGATTTCTTTCGATCGATCGATTGATCGATCTTTGCAAAGTAAATAAGTATTCAACTGCGGACTCTTGATTGACATTGCCATCCCTCTGAACTTTAGAAGCATGCGCTTTGGCCTAAAAACTCCTCCTACTTTTGGCGGCAGGAAAAAAAGGCTACAACCCATACACACGCACAAGAAAAGGTTCCGATGGCGCTGTGTTACGTTATAGAAGAAACGTTTAAATAAGCTCTATTTTCAGAATCAAAAAGGTTTTCTGGCAATTGTCAGTGAACAAAATTCCCAAACTACAAGCGTACTTGGGTGGTAAGGTGCAGCATAGCATTTTAGCCTAAGTCCAAGATGTTTATAACACATGAGATTATTCAGCAACGCCTTGACAGGGATGACTAATGAGGCCAAAGAGTTCTTTTGGGGTCTCCCCACGTAGATTTAAATCCTGAGAGTAATGGCTTCTTCTGCTCAAGTGTGTGATGGGATTTTGTTTACTTTGCCAGTGCCCCAATTTTAAGCCTATGGCTTTTGATTTCTTTCGATCGATCGATCGATCTTTGCAAAGTAAATAAGTATTCAACTGCGGACTCTTGATTGACATTGCCATCCCTCTGAACTTTAGAAGCATGCGCTTTGGCCTAAAAACTCCTCCTACTTTTGGCGGCAGGAAAAAAAGGCTACAACCCATACACACGCACAAGAAAAGGTTCCCATAAGCAGCTAATGAGTTGTTGTGGCTGAGTGGTTAAGGCGATGGACTAGAAATCCATTGGCAAATTCCCGCGCAGGTTCGAATCCTGCCAACAACGTGGTTCATGTTGTTCCCGTATGGGCCCCTGCTGGCAGGCCATTTGGCGGAAGTAAAGAATCCCTTGTTGGCTTTTGACCAGGGCCAGATTTAGAATATGTATTTTATGAAAGCTAAACTCAAACGGAAGCGCTGCCGACAGACATCACACAGCCCTGCTCTTGACGTTCGGCATGAGAACTGGCAGCGGTGGAATTTGAACCCACGCCTCCGAAGAGACTGGAGCCTAAATCCAGCGCCTTAGACCACTCGGCCACGCTACCTGTTGCTCAGTTGGACAAGAAATGCGACCAGCGAAACCGTGCAAAAAAAGGCGTTTCTATGATAGTAATTATCTTCAAACCATGTTCCGTGTGCATGGAACTTTAGATATCAATTACAGGCGCCGATTTGCGACACGGCACTGCGAAAGCATGTGTCCTTGCGATGGTGGTATAGTGGTAAGCATAGCTGCCTTCCAAGCAGTTGACCCGGGTTCGATTCTCGGCCATCGCATGCTGTACTTTTGAGTTATACTTGTGTATATGCAGTTTCATTCACAACTAAAGCTCTCAGAGGGCAATGGCCAAACTGTCAAACAGTTGAGTATTAGAGCATTTGAACTAATCCTCTTGGCAGATCGCATGATTGCGGAGTGACAGGTATGAAACAGCCCCATAACATGAATTAGTGAATGCTGTTCACCCACTATAACAAGAATCAACAAAGTACATGACGCTGACGTGAAGTTGAACACGCAACTTTCTGATCTGGAGTCAGACGCGCTACCGTTGCGCCACAGAGGCAGCCCGAGTGGTCCGGTCCGATGGCGCTGTGTTACGTTATAGAAGAAACGCTCAAATAAGCTCTATTTTCAGAATCAAAAAGGTTTTCTGGCAATTGTCAGTGAACAAAATTCCCAAACTACAAGCGTACTTGGGTGGTAAGGTGCAGCATAGCATTTTAGCCTAAGTCCAAGATGTTTATAACACATGAGATTATTCAGCAACGCCTTGACAGGGATGACTAATGAGGCCAAAGAGTTCTTTTGGGGTCTCCCCACGTAGATTTAAATCCTGAGAGTAATGGCTTCTTCTGCTCAAGTGTGTGATGGGATTTTGTTTACTTTGCCAGTGCCCCATTTTTAAGCCTATGGCTTTTGATTTCTTTCGATCGATCGATTGATCGATCTTTGCAAAGTAAATAAGTATTCAACTGCGGACTCTTGATTGACATTGCCATCCCTCTGAACTTTAGAAGCATGCGCTTTGGCCTCAAAACTCCTCCTACTTTTGGCGGCAGGAAAAAAAGGCTACAACCCATACACACGCACAAGAAAAGGTTCCGATGGCGCTGTGTTACGTTATAGAAGAAACGTTTAAATAAGCTCTACTTTCAGAATCAAAATGGTTTTCTGGCAATTGTCAGTGAACAAAATTCCCAAACTACAAGCGTACTTGGGTGGTAAGGTGCAGCATAGCATTTTAGCCTAAGTCCAAGATGTTTATAACACATGAGATTATTCAGCAACGCCTTGACAGGGATGACTAATGAGGCCAAAGAGTTCTTTTGGGGTCTCCCCACGTAGATTTAAATCCTGAGAGTAATGGCTTCTTCTGCTCAAGTGTGTGATGGGATTTTGTTTACTTTGCCAGTGCCCCATTTCTAAGCCTATGGCTTTTGATTTCTTTCGATCGATCGATCGATCGATCTTTGCAAAGTAAATAAGTATTCAACTGCGGACTCTTGATTGACATTGCCATCCCTCTGAACTTTAGAAGCATGCGCTTTGGCCTCAAAACTCCTCCTACTTTTGGCGGCAGGAAAAAAAGGCTACAACCCATACACACGCACAAGAAAAGGTTCCGATGGCGCTGTGTTACGTTATAGAAGAAACGTTTAAATAAGCTCTATTTTCAGAATCAAAAAGGTTTTCTGGCAATTGTCAGTGAACAAAATTCCCAAACTACAAGCGTAAATGGGTGGTAAGGTGCAGCATAGCATTTTAGCCTAAGTCCAAGATGTTTATAACACATGAGATTATTCAGCAACGCCTTGACAGGGATGACTAATGAGGCCAAAGAGTTCTTTTGGGGTCTCCCCACGTAGATTTAAATCCTGAGAGTAATGGCTTCTTCTGCTCAAGTGTGTGATGGGATTTTGTTTACTTTGCCAGTGCCCCATTTTTAAGCCTATGGCTTTTGATTTCTTTCGATCGATCGATCGATCGATCTTTGCAAAGTAAATAAGTATTCAACTGCGGACTCTTGATTGACATTGCCATCCCTCTGAACTTTAGAAGCATGCGCTTTGGCCTCAAAACTCCTCCTACTTTTGGCGGCAGGAAAAAAAGGCTACAACCCATACACACGCACAAGAAAAGGTTCCCATAAGCAGCTAATGAGTTGTTGTGGCCGAGTGGTTAAGGCGATGGACTAGAAATCCATTAGCAATTTCCCGCGCAGGTTCGAATCCTGCCAACAACGTGGTTCATGTTGTTCCCGTATGGGCCCCTGCTGGCAGGCCATTTGGCGGAAGTAAAGAATCCCTTGTTGGCTTTTGACCAGGGCCAGATTTAGAATATGTATTTTATGAAAGCTAAACTCAAACGGAAGCGCTGCCGACAGACATCACACAGCCCTGCTCTTGACGTTCGGCATGAGAACTGGCAGCGGTGGAATTTGAACCCACGCCTCCGAAGAGACTGGAGCCTAAATCCAGCGCCTTAGACCACTCGGCCACGCTACCTGTTGCTCAGTTGGACAAGAAATGCGACCAGCGAAACCGTGCAAAAAAAGGCGTTTCTATGATAGTAATTATCTTCAAACCATGTTCCGTGTGCATGGAACTTTAGATATCAATTACAGGCGCCGATTTGCGACACGGCACTGCGAAAGCATGTGTCCTTGCGATGGTGGTATAGTGGTAAGCATAGCTGCCTTCCAAGCAGTTGACCCGGGTTCGATTCTCGGCCAACGTATGCTGTACTTTTGAGTTATACTTGTGTATATGCAGTTTCATTCACAACTAAAGCTCTCAGAGGGCAATGGCCAAACTGTCAAACAGTTGAGTATTAGAGCATTTGAACTAATCCTCTTGGCAGATCGCATGATTGCGGAGTGACAGGTATGAAACAGCCCCATAACATGAATTAGTGAATGCTGTTCACCCACTATAACAAGAATCAACAAAGTACATGACGCTGACGTGAAGTTGAACACGCAACTTTCTGATCTGGAGTCAGACGCGCTACCGTTGCGCCACAGAGGCAGCCCGAGTGGTCCGGTCCGATGGCGCTGTGTTACGTTATAGAAGAAACGCTCAAATAAGCTCTATTTTCAGAATCAAAAAGGTTTTCTGGCAATTGTCAGTGAACAAAATTCCCAAACTACAAGCGTACTTGGGTGGTAAGGTGCAGCATAGCATTTTAGCCTAAGTCCAAGATGTTTATAACACATGAGATTATTCAGCAACGCCTTGACAGGGATGACTAATGAGGCCAAAGAGTTCTTTTGGGGTCTCCCCACGTAGATTTAAATCCTGAGAGTAATGGCTTCTTCTGCTCAAGTGTGTGATGGGATTTTGTTTACTTTGCCAGTGCCCCATTTTTAAGCCTATGGCTTTTGATTTCTTTCGATCGATCGATTGATCGATCTTTGCAAAGTAAATAAGTATTCAACTGCGGACTCTTGATTGACATTGCCATCCCTCTGAACTTTAGAAGCATGCGCTTTGGCCTCAAAACTCCTCCTACTTTTGGCGGCAGGAAAAAAAGGCTACAACCCATACACACGCACAAGAAAAGGTTCCGATGGCGCTGTGTTACGTTATAGAAGAAACGTTTAAATAAGCTCTATTTTCAGAATCAAAAAGGTTTTCTGGCAATTGTCAGTGAACAAAATTCCCAAACTACAAGCGTACTTGGGTGGTAAGGTGCAGCATAGCATTTTAGCCTAAGTCCAAGATGTTTATAACACATGAGATTATTCAGCAACGCCTTGACAGGGATGACTAATGAGGCCAAAGAGTTCTTTTGGGGTCTCCCCACGTAGATTTAAATCCTGAGAGTAATGGCTTCTTCTGCTCAAGTGTGTGATGGGATTTTGTTTACTTTGCCAGTGCCCCATTTTTAAGCCTATGGCTTTTGATTTCTTTCGATCGATCGATTGATCGATCTTTGCAAAGTAAATAAGTATTCAACTGCGGACTCTTGATTGACATTGCCATCCCTCTGAACTTTAGAAGCATGCGCTTTGGCCTAAAAACTCCTCCTACTTTTGGCGGCAGGAAAAAAAGGCTACAACCCATACACACGCACAAGAAAAGGTTCCGATGGCGCTGTGTTACGTTATAGAAGAAACGTTTAAATAAGCTCTATTTTCAGAATCAAAAAGGTTTTCTGGCAATTGTCAGTGAACAAAATTCCCAAACTACAAGCGTACTTGGGTGGTAAGGTGCAGCATAGCATTTTAGCCTAAGTCCAAGATGTTTATAACACATGAGATTATTCAGCAACGCCTTGACAGGGATGACTAATGAGGCCAAAGAGTTCTTTTGGGGTCTCCCCACGTAGATTTAAATCCTGAGAGTAATGGCTTCTTCTGCTCAAGTGTGTGATGGGATTTTGTTTACTTTGCCAGTGCCCCAATTTTAAGCCTATGGCTTTTGATTTCTTTCGATCGATCGATCGATCTTTGCAAAGTAAATAAGTATTCAACTGCGGACTCTTGATTGACATTGCCATCCCTCTGAACTTTAGAAGCATGCGCTTTGGCCTAAAAACTCCTCCTACTTTTGGCGGCAGGAAAAAAAGGCTACAACCCATACACACGCACAAGAAAAGGTTCCCATAAGCAGCTAATGAGTTGTTGTGGCTGAGTGGTTAAGGCGATGGACTAGAAATCCATTGGCAAATTCCCGCGCAGGTTCGAATCCTGCCAACAACGTGGTTCATGTTGTTCCCGTATGGGCCCCTGCTGGCAGGCCATTTGGCGGAAGTAAAGAATCCCTTGTTGGCTTTTGACCAGGGCCAGATTTAGAATATGTATTTTATGAAAGCTAAACTCAAACGGAAGCGCTGCCGACAGACATCACACAGCCCTGCTCTTGACGTTCGGCATGAGAACTGGCAGCGGTGGAATTTGAACCCACGCCTCCGAAGAGACTGGAGCCTAAATCCAGCGCCTTAGACCACTCGGCCACGCTACCTGTTGCTCAGTTGGACAAGAAATGCGACCAGCGAAACCGTGCAAAAAAAGGCGTTTCTATGATAGTAATTATCTTCAAACCATGTTCCGTGTGCATGGAACTTTAGATATCAATTACAGGCGCCGATTTGCGACACGGCACTGCGAAAGCATGTGTCCTTGCGATGGTGGTATAGTGGTAAGCATAGCTGCCTTCCAAGCAGTTGACCCGGGTTCGATTCTCGGCCATCGCATGCTGTACTTTTGAGTTATACTTGTGTATATGCAGTTTCATTCACAACTAAAGCTCTCAGAGGGCAATGGCCAAACTGTCAAACAGTTGAGTATTAGAGCATTTGAACTAATCCTCTTGGCAGATCGCATGATTGCGGAGTGACAGGTATGAAACAGCCCCATAACATGAATTAGTGAATGCTGTTCACCCACTATAACAAGAATCAACAAAGTACATGACGCTGACGTGAAGTTGAACACGCAACTTTCTGATCTGGAGTCAGACGCGCTACCGTTGCGCCACAGAGGCAGCCCGAGTGGTCCGGTCCGATGGCGCTGTGTTACGTTATAGAAGAAACGCTCAAATAAGCTCTATTTTCAGAATCAAAAAGGTTTTCTGGCAATTGTCAGTGAACAAAATTCCCAAACTACAAGCGTACTTGGGTGGTAAGGTGCAGCATAGCATTTTAGCCTAAGTCCAAGATGTTTATAACACATGAGATTATTCAGCAACGCCTTGACAGGGATGACTAATGAGGCCAAAGAGTTCTTTTGGGGTCTCCCCACGTAGATTTAAATCCTGAGAGTAATGGCTTCTTCTGCTCAAGTGTGTGATGGGATTTTGTTTACTTTGCCAGTGCCCCATTTTTAAGCCTATGGCTTTTGATTTCTTTCGATCGATCGATTGATCGATCTTTGCAAAGTAAATAAGTATTCAACTGCGGACTCTTGATTGACATTGCCATCCCTCTGAACTTTAGAAGCATGCGCTTTGGCCTAAAAACTCCTCCTACTTTTGGCGGCAGGAAAAAAAGGCTACAACCCATACACACGCACAAGAAAAGGTTCCGATGGCGCTGTGTTACGTTATAGAAGAAACGTTTAAATAAGCTCTATTTTCAGAATCAAAAAGGTTTTCTGGCAATTGTCAGTGAACAAAATTCCCAAACTACAAGCGTACTTGGGTGGTAAGGTGCAGCATAGCATTTTAGCCTAAGTCCAAGATGTTTATAACACATGAGATTATTCAGCAACGCCTTGACAGGGATGACTAATGAGGCCAAAGAGTTCTTTTGGGGTCTCCCCACGTAGATTTAAATCCTGAGAGTAATGGCAATTTCCCGCGCAGGTTCGAATCCTGCCAACAACGTGGTTCATGTTGTTCCCGTATGGGCCCCTGCTGGCAGGCCATTTGGCGGAAGTAAAGAATCCCTTGTTGGCTTTTGACCAGGGCCAGATTAAGAATATGTATTTTATGAAAGCTAAACTCAAACGGAAGCGCTGCCGACAGACATCACACAGCCCTGCTCTTGACGTTCGGCATGAGAACTGGCAGCGGTGGAATTTGAACCCGCGCCTCCGAAGAGACTGGAGCCTAAATCCAGCGCCTTAGACCACTCGGCCACGCTACCTGTTGCTCAGTTGGACAAGAAATGCGACCAGCGAAACCGTGCAAAAAAAGGCGTTTCTAAGATAGTAATTATCTTCAAACCATGTTCCGTGTGCATGGAACTTTAGATATCAATTACAGGCGCCGATTTGCGACACGGCACTGCGAAAGCATGTGTCCTTGCGATGGTGGTATAGTGGTAAGCATAGCTGCCTTCCAAAGCAGTTGACCCGGGTTCGATTCTCGGCCATCGCATGCTGTACTTTTGAGTTATACTTGTGTATATGCAGTTTCATTCACAACTAAAGCTCTCAGAGGGCAATGGCCAAACTGTCAAACAGTTGAGTATTAGAGCATTTGAACTAATCCTCTTGGCAGATCGCATGATTGCGGAGTGACAGGTATGAAACAGCCCCATAACATGAATGAGTGAATGCTGTTCACCCACTATAACAAGAATCAACAAAGTACATGACGCTGACGTGAAGTTGAACACGCAACTTTCTGATCTGGAGTCAGACGCGCTACCGTTGCGCCACAGAGGCAGCCCGAGTGGTCCGGTCCGATGGCGCTGTGTTACGTTATAGAAGAAACGCTCAAATAAGCTCTATTTTCAGAATCAAAAAGGTTTTCTGGCAATTGTCAGTGAACAAAATTCCCAAACTACAAGCGTACTTGGGTGGTAAGGTGCAGCATAGCATTTTAGCCTGAGTCCAAGATGTTTATAACACATGAGATTATTCAGCAACGCCTTGACAGGGATGACTAATGAGGCCAAAGAGTTCTTTTGGGGTCTCCCCACGTAGATTTAAATCCTGAGAGTAATGGCTTCTTCTGCTCAAGTGTGTGATGGGATTTTGTTTACTTTGCCAGTGCCCCATTTTTAAGCCTATGGCTTTTGATTTCTTTCGATCGATCGATTGATCGATCTTTGCAAAGTAAATAAGTATTCAACTGCGGACTCTTGATTGACATTGCCATCCCTCTGAACTTTAGAAGCATGCGCTTTGGCCTCAAAACTCCTCCTACTTTTGGCGGCAGGAAAAAAAGGCTACAACCCATACACACGCACAAGAAAAGGTTCCGATGGCGCTGTGTTACGTTATAGAAGAAACGTTTAAATAAGCTCTATTTTCAGAATCAAAAAGGTTTTCTGGCAATTGTCAGTGAACAAAATTCCCAAACTACAAGCGTACTTGGGTGGTAAGGTGCAGCATAGCATTTTAGCCTAAGTCCAAGATGTTTATAACACATGAGATTATTCAGCAACGCCTTGACAGGGATGACTAATGAGGCCAAAGAGTTCTTTTGGGGTCTCCCCACGTAGATTTAAATCCTGAGATAATGGCTTCTTCTGCTCAAGTGTGTGATGGGATTTTGTTTACTTTGCCAGTGCCCCATTTTTAAGCCTATGGCTTTTGATTTCTTTCGATCGATCGATTGATCGATCTTTGCAAAGTAAATAAGTATTCAACTGCGGACTCTTGATTGACATTGCCATCCCTCTGAACTTTAGAAGCATGCGCTTTGGCCTAAAAACTCCTCCTACTTTTGGCGGCAGGAAAAAAAGGCTACAACCCATACACACGCACAAGAAAAGGTTCCGATGGCGCTGTGTTACGTTATAGAAGAAACGTTTAAATAAGCTCTATTTTCAGAATCAAAAAGGTTTTCTGGCAATTGTCAGTGAACAAAATTCCCAAACTACAAGCGTACTTGGGTGGTAAGGTGCAGCATAGCATTTTAGCCTAAGTCCAAGATGTTTATAACACATGAGATTATTCAGCAACGCCTTGACAGGGATGACTAATGAGGCCAAAGAGTTCTTTTGGGGTCTCCCCACGTAGATTTAAATCCTGAGAGTAATGGCTTCTTCTGCTCAAGTGTGTGATGGGATTTTGTTTACTTTGCCAGTGCCCCAATTTTAAGCCTATGGCTTTTGATTTCTTTCGATCGATCGATTGATCGATCTTTGCAAAGTAAATAAGTATTCAACTGCGGACTCTTGATTGACATTGCCATCCCTCTGAACTTTAGAAGCATGCGCTTTGGCCTCAAAACTCCTCCTACTTTTGGCGGCAGGAAAAAAAGGCTACAACCCATACACACGCACAAGAAAAGGTTCCGATGGCGCTGTGTTACGTTATAGAAGAAACGTTTAAATAAGCTCTATTTTCAGAATCAAAAAGGTTTTCTGGCAATTGTCAGTGAACAAAATTCCCAAACTACAAGCGTACTTGGGTGGTAAGGTGCAGCATAGCATTTTAGCCTAAGTCCAAGATGTTTATAACACATGAGATTATTCAGCAACGCCTTGACAGGGATGACTAATGAGGCCAAAGAGTTCTTTTGGGGTCTCCCCACGTAGATTTAAATCCTGAGAGTAATGGCTTCTTCTGCTCAAGTGTGTGATGGGATTTTGTTTACTTTGCCAGTGCCCCAATTTTAAGCCTATGGCTTTTGATTTCTTTCGATCGATCGATCTTTGCAAAGTAAATAAGTATTCAACTGCGGACTCTTGATTGACATTGCCATCCCTCTGAACTTTAGAAGCATGCGCTTTGGCCTCAAAACTCCTCCTACTTTTGGCGGCAGGAAAAAAAGGCTACAACCCATACACACGCACAAGAAAAGGTTCCCATAAGCAGCTAATGAGTTGTTGTGGCCGAGTGGTTAAGGCGATGGACTAGAAATCCATTGGCAACTTCCCGCGCAGGTTCGAATCCTGCCAACAACGTGGTTCATGTTGTTCCCGTATGGGCCCCTGCTGGCAGGCCATTTGGCGGAAGTAAAGAATCCCTTGTTGGCTTTTGACCAGGGCCAGATTAAGAATATGTATTTTATGAAAGCTAAACTCAAACGGAAGCGCTGCCGACAGACATCACACAGCCCTGCTCTTGACGTTCGGCATGAGAACTGGCAGCGGTGGAATTTGAACCCGCGCCTCCGAAGAGACTGGAGCCTAAATCCAGCGCCTTAGACCACTCGGCCACGCTACCTGTTGCTCAGTTGGACAAGAAATGCGACCAGCGAAACCGTGCAAAAAAAGGCGTTTCTAAGATAGTAATTATCTTCAAACCATGTTCCGTGTGCATGGAACTTTAGATATCAATTACAGGCGCCGATTTGCGACACGGCACTGCGAAAGCATGTGTCCTTGCGATGGTGGTATAGTGGTAAGCATAGCTGCCTTCCAAGCAGTTGACCCGGGTTCGATTCTCGGCCATCGCATGCTGTACTTTTGAGTTATACTTGTGTATATGCAGTTTCATTCACAACTAAAGCTCTCAGAGGGCAATGGCCAAACTGTCAAACAGTTGAGTATTAGAGCATTTGAACTAATCCTCTTGGCAGATCGCATGATTGCGGAGTGACAGGTATGAAACAGCCCCATAACATGAATGAGTGAATGCTGTTCACCCACTATAACAAGAATCAACAAAGTACATGACGCTGACGTGAAGTTGAACACGCAACTTTCTGATCTGGAGTCAGACGCGCTACCGTTGCGCCACAGAGGCAGCCCGAGTGGTCCGGTCCGATGGCGCTGTGTTACGTTATAGAAGAAACGCTCAAATAAGCTCTATTTTCAGAATCAAAAAGGTTTTCTGGCAATTGTCAGTGAACAAAATTCCCAAACTACAAGCGTACTTGGGTGGTAAGGTGCAGCATAGCATTTTAGCCTAAGTCCAAGATGTTTATAACACATGAGATTATTCAGCAACGCCTTGACAGGGATGACTAATGAGGCCAAAGAGTTCTTTTGGGGTCTCCCCACGTAGATTTAACCCTTTAGGCGCCAGAGATTATGGATGAAATAAATGTATAAATAAAAAACTTCCTGAGATACAGAGAACTGAAGCCGGGGCACAGCTCTGGGTCGGCAGTGCCCCTGGAGGCCCGTAGAAGCTCCACACTCCAGTTGATTCTTGGATAAAAGGGCACCCAGCCGGTCTCGAACTCGCGTGAGGCGGAGCAGGGATCATCCACCCCGCACACGGCCAGACTTTGCCCGGCCAGGGAGCACCTTCTGCGGGTCGGAGGCTCCGGGTCGGAGCCCCTGGAGCCTGGAGCCCTCACCGGGCCCCGAACTCGGCTGCCGGAGGCAGTGCAGTGCCTCATGGATAAAAGGGCACCCAGCCGGTCTCGAACTCGCGTGAGGCGGAGCAGGGATCATCCACCCCGCACACGGCCAGACTTTGCCCGGCCAGGGAGCACCTTCTGCGGGTCGGAGGCTCCGGGTCGGAGCCCCTGGAGCCTGGAGCCCTCACCGGGCCCCGAACTCGGCTGCCGGAGGCAGTGCAGTGCCTCATGGATAAAAGGGCACCCAGCCGGTCTCGAACTCGCGTGAGGCGGAGCAGGGATCATCCACCCCGCACACGGCCAGACTTTGCCCGGCCAGGGAGCACCTTCTGCGGGTCGGAGGCTCCGGGTCGGAGCCCCTGGAGCCTGGAGCCCTCACCGGGCCCCGAACTCGGCTGCCGGAGGCAGTGCAGTGCCTCATGGAGAAAAGGGCACCCAGCCGGTCTCGAACTCGCGTGAGGCGGAGCAGGGATCATCCACCCCGCACACGACCAGACTTTGCCCGGGGAAGGGCCACTCTGGCTGGGCATGGCCCCCACTGAGCACCCCCTGGAACCCCTGGAGCCCCCGGAGCACCTCCAGAGCCACCCCCCACTCCTCCAGACTCTGCCCGGGGAAGGGCCACTCTGGCTGGGCATGGCCTCCGCCGAGCACCCCCTGGAGCCCCCGGAGCACCTCCAGAGCCACCCCCCACTCCTCCAGACTCTGCCCGGGGAAGGGCCACTCTGGCTGGGCATGGCCTCCGCTGAGCACCCCCTGGAACCCCTGGAGCCCCCGGAGCACCTCCAGAGCCACCCCCCACTCCTCCAGACTCTGCCCGGGGAAGGGACACTCTGGCTGGGCATGGCCTCCACTGAGCACCCCCTGGAGCCCCCGGAGCACCTCCAGAGCCACCCCCCACTCTCCCCAGACTATGCCCGGGGAAGGGCCACTCTGGCTGGGCATGGCCTCCGCCGAGCACCCCCTGGAGCCCCCGGAGCACCTCCAGAGCCACCCCCCACTCCTCCAGACTCTGCCCGGGGAAGGGACACTCTGGCTGGGCATGGCCTCCACTGAGCACCCCCTGAAGCCCCCGGAGCACCTCCAGGGCCACCCCCCACTCTCCCCAGACTATGCCCGGGGAAGGGCCACTCTGGCTGGGCATGGCCTCCACTGAGCACCCCCTGGAGCCCCCGGAGCACCTCCAGAGCCACCCCCCACTCTCCCCAGACTATGCCCGGGGAAGGGCCACTCTGGCTGGGCATGGCCTCCGCCGAGCACCCCCTGGAACCCCTGGAGCCCCTCCAGAGCCACCCCCCACTCCTCCAGACTCACCCCGGGGAAGGGCCACTCTGGCTGGGCATGGCCTCCGCCGAGCACCCCCCTGGAACCCTGGAGCCCCTCCAGAGCCACCCCCCACTCCTCCAGACTCACCCCGGGGAAGGGCAACTCTGGCTGGGCATGGCCTCCGCTGAGCACCCCCTGGAACCCCTGGAGCCCCCGGAGCACCTCCAGAGCCACCCCCCACTCCTCCAGACTCTGCCCGGGGAAGGGCCACTCTGGCTGGGCATGGCCTCCACTGAGCACCCCCTGGAGCCCCCGGAGCACCTCCAGAGCCACCCCCCACTCTCCCCAGACTATGCCCGGGGAAGGGCCACTCTGGCTGGGCATGGCCTCCACCGAGCACCCCCTGGAACCCCTGGAGCCCCCGGAGCACCTCCAGAGCCACCCCCCACTCCTCCAGACTCTGCACGGGGAAGGGACACTCTGGCTGGGCATGGCCTCCACTGAGCACCCCCTGGAGCCCCCGGAGCACCTCCAGAGCCACCCCCCACTCTCCCCAGACTATGCCCGGGGAAGGGCCACTCTGGCTGGGCATGGCCTCCGCCGAGCACCACCTGGAACCCCTGGAGCCCCTCCAGAGCCACCCCCCACTCCTCCAGACTCACCCCGGGGAAGGGCAACTCTGGCTGGGCATGGCCCCCACTGAGCACCCCCTGGAACCCCTGGAGCCCCCGGAGCACCTCCAGAGCCACCCCCCACTCTCCCCAGATTCTGCCCGGGGAAGGGCCACTCTGGCTGGGCATGGCCTCCGCCGAGCACCCCCTGGAACCCCTGGAGCCCCTCCAGAGCCACCCCGCATTCCCCCAAACTCAGTCTGGGGACGGGCCACTCTTCCCCGGGTTGCAGGCTCTGGGACTCCGGGGATGACCACCGGGGACCAGGCCCTCCCTTCGAACCCGGGGACCCACACTTAAGCACCCCCACACGGGCTACACACCCTTGTTTCAGCCCCCTGGAGGTCCGTGCCCTTGGTACTATACCATGGAAGTCCGTGCCCTTGGTACTCCGACTGGAGTACCAAGGGAACGGCCCAGCACTCACCACAGAGGCTCGCGGCGGCCCCGGCCCACCTTTCGTCCCCGGGTACCCACACTTAAGCACCCCAACACGAGCTACACACCCTTGGTGCAGCCCCCTGGAAGTCCGTGCCCTTGGTACTCTGAGCCACTTTAAAAGATAAAAAGCACCAGGACCCCAAGGCCCTGGCTCCCCTGTCCCCTACACCACACTTGGAGGCAGGGCCCTTGCCCTCCACTGGCTGCCCCCGCGCCCAATGTACTCCATAACCGAAGAAGAGAGGGGGACCCGGAGGCCGGCCTACTAGGGTAACAGGTTTAATTTAGAGCCGGGGCTCTGGACCACAAATGCCAACAACCCCGCAGTGCGCAGGAGCCTTCGAAGCTGGATGAAACCAGAACGGGGCCCTACGATGGCGGTGACCAGCCAGTTGATAGCAAAGTGAGCCCTGGACAGGAGCTGCATTTGACAAACTCAGAGACGAGGAAGGGACCGGAGTCGGACCAAATATATCATCTGGCGCTGTGTCCAGCGTGAGGGTGAGCCAGCGCAAATCAGGACCACAAATGCCAACAACCCCGCAGTGCGCAGGAGCCTTCGAAGCTGGATGAAACCAGAACGGGGCCCTACGATGGCGGTGACCAGCCAGTTGATAGCAAAGTGAGCCCTGGACAGGCGCTGCATTTGACAAACTCAGAGACGAGGAAGGGACCGGAGTCGGACCAAATATATCATCTGGCGCTGTGTCCAGCGTGAGGGTGAGCCAGCGCAAATCAGGACCACAAATGCCAACAACCCCGCAGTGCGCAGGAGCCTTCGAAGCTGGATGAAACCAGAACGGGGCCCTACGATGGCGGTGACCAGCCAGTTGATAGCAAAGTGAGCCCTGGACAGGCGCTGCATTTGACAAACTCAGAGACGAGGAAGGGACCGGACTCGGACCAAAAATATGCGCCGGCCCTGCCCCCCGCCCCGCGCAGAGCCATCGGACACGTTGAGGCTGAAGGGGACTGGCGCAGAGCCCTTGGGCCCAGGGGCTAAGCGCAGCCATCATCCTTCAAGCCGCGCCTCCTGCTGCGCGGGGGTGAGTGACAATGGGCTCGGACTGTGGTTCCGTCGGACGCGTTGAGGCTGAAGGAGACTGGCGCAGAGCCCCTGTAACAGGGGCTAAGCGCAGCCATCATCCTCCAAGCCGCGCGTCCTTCAGTGCGGGGGTGAGTGACAGTGGGCCTGGACTGTTGTTCCACCGGAGGCGTTGAGGCTGAAGGGGACTGGTGCAGAGCCCCTGTGCCAGGGGCTAAGCGCAGCCATCATCCTCCAAGCCGCGCGTCCTTCTGCGCAGGGGTGAGTGACAGTGGACCCGGACTGTGTTCCCACCGGACGCGTTGAGGCTGAAGGGGACTGGCTCAGAGCCCCTGGCACAGGGGCTAAGCACAGCCATCATCCTTCAAGCCGCGCGTCCTTCAGTGCGGGGGTGAGTGACAGAGGGCCTGGACTGTTGTTCCACCGGACGCGTTGAGGCTGAAGGGGACTGGTGCAGAGCCCCTGTGCCAGGGGCTAAGCGCAGCCATCATCCTCCAAGCCGCGCGTCCTTCTGCGCAGGGGTGAGTGACAATGGACCCGGACTGTGTTCCCACCGGACGCGTTGAGGCTGAAGGGGACTGGCTCAGAGCCCCTGGCACAGGGGCTAAGCGCAGCCATCATCCTCCAAGCCGCGCGTCCTTCAGTGCGGGGGTGAGTGACAGTGGGCCTGGACTGTTGTTCCACCGGACGCGTTGAGGCTGAAGGGGACTGGTGCAGAGCCCCTGTGCCAGGGGCTAAGCGCAGCCATCATCCTCCAAGTCGCGCGTCCTTCTGCGCAGGGGTGAGTGACAGTGGACCCGGACTGTGTTCCCACCGGACGCGTTGAGGCTGAAGGGGACTGGCTCAGAGCCCCTGGCACAGGGGCTAAGCACAGCCATCATCCTTCAAGCCGCGCGTCCTTCAGTGCGGGGGTGAGTGACAGAGGGCCTGGACTGTTGTTCCACCGGACGCGTTGAGGCTGAAGGGGACTGGTGCAGAGCCCCTGTGCCAGGAGCTAAGCGCAGCCATCATCCTCCAAGCCGCGCGTCCTTCTGCGCAGGGGTGAGTGACAATGGACCCGGACTGTGTTCCCACCGGACGCGTTGAGGCTGAAGGGGACTGGCTCAGAGCCCCTGGCACAGGGGCTAAGCGCAGCCATCATCCTTCAAGCCGCGCGTCCTTCAGTGCGGGTGTGAGTGACGGTCCCATCTCCGGAGACAAGGGGCCAGGCGCGGGGGAAGCCAGTCAGACTGAAGCCCCGCGCCTGGTGGGACCTCTGTCTCGGCCTCGCTTCCAACGTGTCCGGCGTGAGGTTAGCCGGAGCAAACCACAGCCGCAAAATGTAAACAAACCCGCAGTGCGCAGGAGCCTTCGAAGCTGGATAAAACCAGAACGGGGCCCTACGATGGCGGGTCTTGAGTGCCAATAGACCAAGCTCCTTGTCTGGTATACATAGAACCATGATTTGTACCATTTTCATGGTTGATTCACGGATGATCCCTGCTCCGCCTCACGCGAGTTGGACGGCTGGGTGCCTTTTATCCATGAGGCACTGCACTGCCTCCGGCAGCCGAGTTCGGGGCCCGGTGAGGGCTCCAGGCTCCAGGGGCTCCGACCCGGAGCCTCCGACCCGCAGAAGGTGCTCCCTGGCCGGGCAAAGTCTGGCCGTATGCGGGGTGGATGGCCCTGGGTCTGGGCGGCGCTAAGATCACGGAGCGGGTCACCTCCGCGTACAGCCCGTGGTCAGCGTGACACCGTGCTCTGCCCCGAGCAATCAGAGCAAACAGGAAGCTTCTGGAAGTGCCCGGGAGTCTGGTAAAATCAAGCCGAAAATAGACCCTCTCATGCCGGGTCTGAGCGGCACTTAGAGCCCGGAGGAGCGCGGAGCGCGGGGCTACATTCAGAGGCTCCGTGATCCGCCTTACAACCAGCTCTCACCTCCGCGTACAGCCCGTGGTCAGCGTGACACCGTGCTCTGCCCCGAGCAATCAGAGCAAACAGGAAGCTTCTGGAAGTGCCCGGGAGTCTGGTAAAATCAAGCCGAAAATAGACCCTCTCATGCCGGGTCTGAGCGGCGCTTAGAGCCCGGAGGAGCGCGGAGCGCGGGGCTCCATTCAGAGGCTCCGTGATCCGCCTTACAACCAGCTCTCACCTCCGCGTACAGCCCGTGGTCAGCGTGACACCGTGCTCTGCCCCGAGCAATCAGAGCAAACAGGAAGCTTCTGGAAGTGCCCGGGAGTCTGGTAAAATCAAGCCGAAAATAGACCCTCTCATGCCGGGTCTGAGCGGCGCTTAGAGCCCGGTGGAGCACGGAGCGCGGGGCTCCATTCAGAGGCTCCGTGATCCGCCTTACAACCAGCTCTCACCTCCGCGTACAGCCCGTGGTCAGCGTGACACCGTGCTCTGCCCCGAGCAATCAGAGCAAACAGGAAGCTTCTGGAAGTGCCCGGGAGTCTGGTAAAATCAAGCCGAAAATAGACCCTCTCATGCCGGGTCTGAGCGGCGCTTAGAGCCCGGTGGAGCGCGGAGCGCGGGGCTCCATTCAGAGGCTCCGTGATCCGACGCTCACCTCCGCACCTCCGAACCATGACTTGACATTACGGCTGTGAAGGAGCCTTGGAAGCTGGATAAAACCAGAACGGGGCCCATCGATCGCGGTTCTCGTGTGCCCGTCAAACGAGCTCCTTGCCCGGTATCCGCACAACCAGGAAATGTACCTGTTTCGATTGCGAAAAACGTCATTCTCAAAAACCGCCCGCCCCTCCCTCCCAGCATTACCATTTTGCACATTCCGCGTGAGAGCAGCGTAAGAATTTCTCGGGAGCAGCGTGATTTAGCCCGGGAATTTTGAGCTGAACGCTTATTCCCACGAGCCCAAAAAACGACTAAGTCCAACGGTATATAGTGTACTATTGCCGAAAAACGACAGAGTCGCTCTGGTATAGTGTACTATTGCCGAAAAATGACAGAGTCTTTTCAGGTATAGTGTACTATTTCGGTTTTTACTCTAAGTCCCTCAGGGGCATATGGTGCTATACTATGATGGTCAGATCACCTCCAGGCCCCAGGGGAGTGCTTTTCTGGGGGCAAACAGTGCACTGATGATGGGGGATTATTTCATTTTGCTCATTTTGGTGTTTTTTCACATTTTAACCCATTTTCACCCCATTTGCTCACAACTTCATACTACGGCCCGGAAAAACGACAGAGTCGCTCGGGTATAGTGTACTATTGCCGAAAAATGACAGAGTCTTTTCAGGTATAGTGTACTATTTCGGTTTTTACTCTAAGTCCCTCAGGGGCATATGGTGCTATACTCTGATGGTCAGATCACCTCCAGGCCCCAGGGGAGTGCTTTTCTGGGGGCAAACAGTGCACTGATGATGGGGGATTATTTCATTTTGCTCATTTTGGTGTTTTTTCACATTTTAACCCATTTTCACCCCTTTTGCTCACAACTTCATACTACGGCCCGGAAAAACGACAGAGTCCCTCGGGTATAGTGTACTATTGCAGAAAAACGACAGAGTCTTTTCAGGCATAGTGTACTATTTCGGTTTTTACTCTAAGTCCCTCAGGGGCATATGGTGCTATAGTCTGATGGTCAGATCACCTCCAGGCCCCATTGGAGTGCTTTTCTGGGGGCAAACAGTGCACTGATGATGGGGGATTATTTAATTTTGCTCATTTTGGTGTTTTTTCACATTTTAACCCATTTTCACCCCTTTTGCTCACAACTTCATACTACGGCCCGGAAAAACGACAGAGTCCCTCGGGTATAGTGTACTATTGCCGAAAAACGACAGAGTCCCTCGGGTATAGTGTACTATTGCCGAAAAACGACAGAGTCCCTCGGGTATAGTGTACTATTGCCGAAAAACGACAGAGTCCCTCGGGTATAGTGTACTATTGCCGAAAAACGACAGAGTCCCTCGGGTATAGTGTACTATTGCCGAAAAACGACAGAGTCCCTCGGGTATAGTGTACTATTGCCGAAAAACGACAGAGTCCCTCGGGTATAGTGTACTATTGCCGAAAAACGACAGAGTCCCTCGGGTATAGTGTACTATTGCCGAAAAACGACAGAGTCCCTCGGGTATAGTGTACTATTGCCGAAAAACGACAGAGTCCCTCGGGTATAGTGTACTATTGCCGAAAAACGACAGAGTCCCTCGGGTATAGTGTACTATTGGCTGGAAGCTCGGTTTTTTTTCTAAGACCAGCAGGGGTATATGGTACTATATTCTGGTGGTCAGATCACCTCCAGGCCCCAGGGGAGTGCTTTTCTGGGGGCAAACTGTGCACTGATGATGGGGGATTATTTCATTTTGCTCATTTTGGTGTTTTTTCACATTTTAACCCATTTTCACCCCTTTTGCTCACATCTTCAAACTCGGGCCCTGATTACAAGTTCTGACCAAATGATGACAAACACGGTATTTATTATGTATTTTTTTCATTTTTTTTATTTTTCCAACTTATACATCCATCATTGGTGCCAGGCAGGTTGTGGAGAAAGCAGTGAAGAAAGGAGAGAGCCATCACAGAAAAGATGTCCATCCAGGGTCAAGGTACCCTGCACTTTTACATATCCAAATGACAGCATTTAAAGTTTTTTAGCGTATGGTATCTCTCGTTGCATGGAACCGCACAGAGGCCAACGCCACACTGACGGCACCTGTACTTTGTTTGCCGCCTGCCTTTGGTACGAGAGCGGTCAGAGCACACGGCGCAGTCTGGACGTCCCTCTGCTTGACAAAGCCAATGACGCTCTGTGAGTCTCTGTGGCATTTCACCCTCCGGTCTTGAGCGCCTTTCTTGTTTTTTGGAGTGATCAGCCAGTAATGCATCAATAATCTTCTGAATGTAAACCTTTAAAGGTTTGTGTGGGCCTGGAGTGGATTTGGTGTATATGATGTGTGAGTTGACAATACTTATGCTTATAATGGCATTGAATATGCGATGATACCATTTCCGGGACCTGTGTGGAAAGAGGTATGTCTTCATCCTCTGGTCAGCAGTGTCCACTCCACCCATGTAGGCGTTGTACTGGTCGACACATACAGGTCTTTTGATGTCACGGAAGCCAGTGTCATCTGTCTTGGATCGGATCCTCCTCTGAACACAATCATTTCCATGGACTGTGGACAACATGGTGAGACGTTTAGTATCGTGCCAAGCACAAGCCAGGAGTTTTCCCTTTCTGCAAAAAACTGGGTCATCTCCTTTTTTCAGCTGTAAGACACTTTTACCAAGGCATTTTGGCATCCCCAACCTGGTAATCCTTACCGTCCCACACAGTCCAGTTTCCAAATCTGCTAATTCATTTGCAATTACAGGCGAGGTATAGTAACTGTCCATGTAAATCTCGTGTCCTTTGCCCGTAAAGGGAGAAACCAACTCACGGACAACTGCGTGTGTTGCACTGATGTTGCTTGCATTATTTTTGTACTGTCCAGTGTGCATTGACCAGCGCAAAACATACCCTGAACAGCTTTCACTCAGGGCATACACTCTATAGCCATATTTGTCAGGTTTATTCGGAGAGTAACATTTTAGTGAAGATCTCCCCTTGAAAGCTATTGTCATTTCATCTAAAGAAAGCTCCTTGATTGGACTGTAAACTGCTGCAAATTTGGGAATAATCAAATCTATTATTGGGCGGACTTTGAACAGTTTATCGTGCCCGGGCTCGCCTGTTCTCACATAATCATTATTGTTGACAAAATGAAAGAACGAAAGAATGATTTCAAATCTGTTTCTTGACATTACATTTCCAAATCCAGGCGTTTGTGTAAGCCAAAATGTTCCCCAGTAATCCTCGATTTCAGGTTTCTCAACAAGGCCCATGGAGAGATGCAAAGCGAAGAAAGCTTTCATTTCGGTGACTGATACATCATACCACTCAAGAAATCTTGAATGTGGCTTCAGAATCATAGGTGCCATACACTGATGTGCATATCTATTTGTCTCATCAGTAATGAAAGTCCAAAACTGATCGGTCAGAAAGAGTGACAGAATATCAAATGGATTAGCATCCGTCAGATCCATCTCTCCTGTGTAGCCAACTGGGTCTTCAAAAGGTTTGATCCATGCCTCAAATACCTCGACCTCTCTCAGCATGTCCCAGCTCTCATCCACCGGGCAAGTTTTACTGCAGCCACTGGTTCCACTGGTTCCTCGCCTCCGTCTGTCCTTTGCACCTGTCCGTTGTTTCGAAGTCCCTTCATCTCCACTTGGAAATCCATCGTCACTCTCGGGGAGATAATACCCTTCAGAGTCAGAATCTGCTGTAAATTGCATGCCACGTGTACTTCCTCCAGCCATTTTTTTCCTTACCGGATCTGCCCTGGATCATACCTGGCTAATAAAGGGAAGTTGCACCGAACCGACCAATGACTGAAGTGATTCATTTTCTACTATTATTTCATTAATTTCCTTGTACGGTAAAGTTGCATTTCTGCGACTTTGGCGCTTAAAGGGTTAGAATACAGAGTTTTTGGTTTCAATACCTTATCATCTGCTGCCATCTTCTGTATTTTTTGTAAATAAAGGTGGACAAAAATAAATAAATATTTGACAAACGCCAAGCCTAGCCCCAAGCCCCAAGGACTGATAACCCTTTAGGCGCCAGAGATTATGGATGAAATAAATGTATAAATAAAAAACTTCCTGAGATACAGAGAACTGAAGCCGGGGCACAGCTCTGGGTCGGCAGTGCCCCTGGAGGCCCGTAGAAGCTCCACACTCCAGTTGATTCTTGGATAAAAGGGCACCCAGCCGGTCTCGAACTCGCGTGAGGCGGAGCAGGGATCATCCACCCCGCACACGGCCAGACTTTGCCCGGCCAGGGAGCACCTTCTGCGGGTCGGAGGCTCCGGGTCGGAGCCCCTGGAGCCTGGAGCCCTCACCGGGCCCCGAACTCGGCTGCCGGAGGCAGTGCAGTGCCTCATGGATAAAAGGGCACCCAGCCGGTCTCGAACTCGCGTGAGGCGGAGCAGGGATCATCCACCCCGCACACGGCCAGACTTTGCCCGGCCAGGGAGCACCTTCTGCGGGTCGGAGGCTCCGGGTCGGAGCCCCTGGAGCCTGGAGCCCTCACCGGGCCCCGAACTCGGCTGCCGGAGGCAGTGCAGTGCCTCATGGATAAAAGGGCACCCAGCCGGTCTCGAACTCGCGTGAGGCGGAGCAGGGATCATCCACCCCGCACACGGCCAGACTTTGCCCGGCCAGGGAGCACCTTCTGCGGGTCAGAGGCTCCGGGTCGGAGCCCCTGAAGCCTGGAGCCCTCACCGGGCCCCGAACTCGGCTGCCGGAGGCAGTGCAGTGCCTCATGGATAAAAGGGCACCCAGCCGGTCTCGAACTCGCGTGAGGCGGAGCAGGGATCATCCACCCCGCACACGGCCAGACTTTGCCCGGCCAGGGAGCACCTTCTGCGGGTCGGAGGCTCCGGGTCGGAGCCCCTGGAGCCTGGAGCCCTCACCGGGCCCCGAACTCGGCTGCCGGAGGCAGTGCAGTGCCTCATGGATAAAAGGGCACCCAGCCGGTCTCGAACTCGCGTGAGGCGGAGCAGGGATCATCCACCCCGCACACGGCCAGACTTTGCCCGGCCAGGGAGCACCTTCTGCGGGTCGGAGGCTCCGGGTCGGAGCCCCTGGAGCCTGGAGCCCTCACCGGGCCCCGAACTCGGCTGCCGGAGGCAGTGCAGTGCCTCATGGATAAAAGGGCACCCAGCCGGTCTCGAACTCGCGTGAGGCGGAGCAGGGATCATCCACCCCGCACACGGCCAGACTTTGCCCGGCCAGGGAGCACCTTCTGCGGGTCGGAGGCTCCGGGTCGGAGCCCCTGGAGCCTGGAGCCCTCACCGGGCCCCGAACTCGGCTGCCGGAGGCAGTGCAGTGCCTCATGGAGAAAAGGGCACCCAGCCGGTCTCGAACTCGCGTGAGGCGGAGCAGGGATCATCCACCCCGCACACGACCAGACTTTGCCCGGGGAAGGGCCACTCTGGCTGGGCATGGCCCCCACTGAGCACCCCCTGGAACCCCTGGAGCCCCCGGAGCACCTCCAGAGCCACCCCCCACTCCTCCAGACTCTGCCCGGGGAAGGGCCACTCTGGCTGGGCATGGCCTCCGCCGAGCACCCCCTGGAGCCCCCGGAGCACCTCCAGAGCCACCCCCCACTCCTCCAGACTCTGCCCGGGGAAGGGCCACTCTGGCTGGGCATGGCCTCCGCTGAGCACCCCCTGGAACCCCTGGAGCCCCCGGAGCACCTCCAGAGCCACCCCCCACTCCTCCAGACTCTGCCCGGGGAAGGGACACTCTGGCTGGGCATGGCCTCCACTGAGCACCCCCTGGAGCCCCCGGAGCACCTCCAGAGCCACCCCCCACTCTCCCCAGACTATGCCCGGGGAAGGGCCACTCTGGCTGGGCATGGCCTCCGCCGAGCACCCCCTGGAGCCCCCGGAGCACCTCCAGAGCCACCCCCCACTCCTCCAGACTCTGCCCGGGGAAGGGACACTCTGGCTGGGCATGGCCTCCACTGAGCACCCCCTGAAGCCCCCGGAGCACCTCCAGGGCCACCCCCCACTCTCCCCAGACTATGCCCGGGGAAGGGCCACTCTGGCTGGGCATGGCCTCCACTGAGCACCCCCTGGAGCCCCCGGAGCACCTCCAGAGCCACCCCCCACTCTCCCCAGACTATGCCCGGGGAAGGGCCACTCTGGCTGGGCATGGCCTCCGCCGAGCACCCCCTGGAACCCCTGGAGCCCCTCCAGAGCCACCCCCCACTCCTCCAGACTCACCCCGGGGAAGGGCCACTCTGGCTGGGCATGGCCTCCGCCGAGCACCCCCCTGGAACCCTGGAGCCCCTCCAGAGCCACCCCCCACTCCTCCAGACTCACCCCGGGGAAGGGCAACTCTGGCTGGGCATGGCCTCCGCTGAGCACCCCCTGGAACCCCTGGAGCCCCCGGAGCACCTCCAGAGCCACCCCCCACTCCTCCAGACTCTGCCCGGGGAAGGGCCACTCTGGCTGGGCATGGCCTCCACTGAGCACCCCCTGGAGCCCCCGGAGCACCTCCAGAGCCACCCCCCACTCTCCCCAGACTATGCCCGGGGAAGGGCCACTCTGGCTGGGCATGGCCTCCACCGAGCACCCCCTGGAACCCCTGGAGCCCCCGGAGCACCTCCAGAGCCACCCCCCACTCCTCCAGACTCTGCACGGGGAAGGGACACTCTGGCTGGGCATGGCCTCCACTGAGCACCCCCTGGAGCCCCCGGAGCACCTCCAGAGCCACCCCCCACTCTCCCCAGACTATGCCCGGGGAAGGGCCACTCTGGCTGGGCATGGCCTCCGCCGAGCACCACCTGGAACCCCTGGAGCCCCTCCAGAGCCACCCCCCACTCCTCCAGACTCACCCCGGGGAAGGGCAACTCTGGCTGGGCATGGCCCCCACTGAGCACCCCCTGGAACCCCTGGAGCCCCCGGAGCACCTCCAGAGCCACCCCCCACTCTCCCCAGATTCTGCCCGGGGAAGGGCCACTCTGGCTGGGCATGGCCTCCGCCGAGCACCCCCTGGAACCCCTGGAGCCCCTCCAGAGCCACCCCGCATTCCCCCAAACTCAGTCTGGGGACGGGCCACTCTTCCCCGGGTTGCAGGCTCTGGGACTCCGGGGATGACCACCGGGGACCAGGCCCTCCCTTCGAACCCGGGGACCCACACTTAAGCACCCCCACACGGGCTACACACCCTTGTTTCAGCCCCCTGGAGGTCCGTGCCCTTGGTACTATACCATGGAAGTCCGTGCCCTTGGTACTCCGACTGGAGTACCAAGGGAACGGCCCAGCACTCACCACAGAGGCTCGCGGCGGCCCCGGCCCACCTTTCGTCCCCGGGTACCCACACTTAAGCACCCCAACACGAGCTACACACCCTTGGTGCAGCCCCCTGGAAGTCCGTGCCCTTGGTACTCTGAGCCACTTTAAAAGATAAAAAGCACCAGGACCCCAAGGCCCTGGCTCCCCTGTCCCCTACACCACACTTGGAGGCAGGGCCCTTGCCCTCCACTGGCTGCCCCCGCGCCCAATGTACTCCATAACCGAAGAAGAGAGGGGGACCCGGAGGCCGGCCTACTAGGGTAACAGGTTTAATTTAGAGCCGGGGCTCTGGACCACAAATGCCAACAACCCCGCAGTGCGCAGGAGCCTTCGAAGCTGGATGAAACCAGAACGGGGCCCTACGATGGCGGTGACCAGCCAGTTGATAGCAAAGTGAGCCCTGGACAGGAGCTGCATTTGACAAACTCAGAGACGAGGAAGGGACCGGAGTCGGACCAAATATATCATCTGGCGCTGTGTCCAGCGTGAGGGTGAGCCAGCGCAAATCAGGACCACAAATGCCAACAACCCCGCAGTGCGCAGGAGCCTTCGAAGCTGGATGAAACCAGAACGGGGCCCTACGATGGCGGTGACCAGCCAGTTGATAGCAAAGTGAGCCCTGGACAGGCGCTGCATTTGACAAACTCAGAGACGAGGAAGGGACCGGAGTCGGACCAAATATATCATCTGGCGCTGTGTCCAGCGTGAGGGTGAGCCAGCGCAAATCAGGACCACAAATGCCAACAACCCCGCAGTGCGCAGGAGCCTTCGAAGCTGGATGAAACCAGAACGGGGCCCTACGATGGCGGTGACCAGCCAGTTGATAGCAAAGTGAGCCCTGGACAGGCGCTGCATTTGACAAACTCAGAGACGAGGAAGGGACCGGACTCGGACCAAAAATATGCGCCGGCCCTGCCCCCCGCCCCGCGCAGAGCCATCGGACACGTTGAGGCTGAAGGGGACTGGCGCAGAGCCCTTGGGCCCAGGGGCTAAGCGCAGCCATCATCCTTCAAGCCGCGCCTCCTGCTGCGCGGGGGTGAGTGACAATGGGCTCGGACTGTGGTTCCGTCGGACGCGTTGAGGCTGAAGGAGACTGGCGCAGAGCCCCTGTAACAGGGGCTAAGCGCAGCCATCATCCTCCAAGCCGCGCGTCCTTCAGTGCGGGGGTGAGTGACAGTGGGCCTGGACTGTTGTTCCACCGGAGGCGTTGAGGCTGAAGGGGACTGGTGCAGAGCCCCTGTGCCAGGGGCTAAGCGCAGCCATCATCCTCCAAGCCGCGCGTCCTTCTGCGCAGGGGTGAGTGACAGTGGACCCGGACTGTGTTCCCACCGGACGCGTTGAGGCTGAAGGGGACTGGCTCAGAGCCCCTGGCACAGGGGCTAAGCACAGCCATCATCCTTCAAGCCGCGCGTCCTTCAGTGCGGGGGTGAGTGACAGAGGGCCTGGACTGTTGTTCCACCGGACGCGTTGAGGCTGAAGGGGACTGGTGCAGAGCCCCTGTGCCAGGGGCTAAGCGCAGCCATCATCCTCCAAGCCGCGCGTCCTTCTGCGCAGGGGTGAGTGACAATGGACCCGGACTGTGTTCCCACCGGACGCGTTGAGGCTGAAGGGGACTGGCTCAGAGCCCCTGGCACAGGGGCTAAGCGCAGCCATCATCCTCCAAGCCGCGCGTCCTTCAGTGCGGGGGTGAGTGACAGTGGGCCTGGACTGTTGTTCCACCGGACGCGTTGAGGCTGAAGGGGACTGGTGCAGAGCCCCTGTGCCAGGGGCTAAGCGCAGCCATCATCCTCCAAGTCGCGCGTCCTTCTGCGCAGGGGTGAGTGACAGTGGACCCGGACTGTGTTCCCACCGGACGCGTTGAGGCTGAAGGGGACTGGCTCAGAGCCCCTGGCACAGGGGCTAAGCACAGCCATCATCCTTCAAGCCGCGCGTCCTTCAGTGCGGGGGTGAGTGACAGAGGGCCTGGACTGTTGTTCCACCGGACGCGTTGAGGCTGAAGGGGACTGGTGCAGAGCCCCTGTGCCAGGAGCTAAGCGCAGCCATCATCCTCCAAGCCGCGCGTCCTTCTGCGCAGGGGTGAGTGACAATGGACCCGGACTGTGTTCCCACCGGACGCGTTGAGGCTGAAGGGGACTGGCTCAGAGCCCCTGGCACAGGGGCTAAGCGCAGCCATCATCCTTCAAGCCGCGCGTCCTTCAGTGCGGGTGTGAGTGACGGTCCCATCTCCGGAGACAAGGGGCCAGGCGCGGGGGAAGCCAGTCAGACTGAAGCCCCGCGCCTGGTGGGACCTCTGTCTCGGCCTCGCTTCCAACGTGTCCGGCGTGAGGTTAGCCGGAGCAAACCACAGCCGCAAAATGTAAACAAACCCGCAGTGCGCAGGAGCCTTCGAAGCTGGATAAAACCAGAACGGGGCCCTACGATGGCGGGTCTTGAGTGCCAATAGACCAAGCTCCTTGTCTGGTATACATAGAACCATGATTTGTACCATTTTCATGGTTGATTCACGGATGATCCCTGCTCCGCCTCACGCGAGTTGGACGGCTGGGTGCCTTTTATCCATGAGGCACTGCACTGCCTCCGGCAGCCGAGTTCGGGGCCCGGTGAGGGCTCCAGGCTCCAGGGGCTCCGACCCGGAGCCTCCGACCCGCAGAAGGTGCTCCCTGGCCGGGCAAAGTCTGGCCGTATGCGGGGTGGATGGCCCTGGGTCTGGGCGGCGCTAAGATCACGGAGCGGGTCACCTCCGCGTACAGCCCGTGGTCAGCGTGACACCGTGCTCTGCCCCGAGCAATCAGAGCAAACAGGAAGCTTCTGGAAGTGCCCGGGAGTCTGGTAAAATCAAGCCGAAAATAGACCCTCTCATGCCGGGTCTGAGCGGCACTTAGAGCCCGGAGGAGCGCGGAGCGCGGGGCTACATTCAGAGGCTCCGTGATCCGCCTTACAACCAGCTCTCACCTCCGCGTACAGCCCGTGGTCAGCGTGACACCGTGCTCTGCCCCGAGCAATCAGAGCAAACAGGAAGCTTCTGGAAGTGCCCGGGAGTCTGGTAAAATCAAGCCGAAAATAGACCCTCTCATGCCGGGTCTGAGCGGCGCTTAGAGCCCGGAGGAGCGCGGAGCGCGGGGCTCCATTCAGAGGCTCCGTGATCCGCCTTACAACCAGCTCTCACCTCCGCGTACAGCCCGTGGTCAGCGTGACACCGTGCTCTGCCCCGAGCAATCAGAGCAAACAGGAAGCTTCTGGAAGTGCCCGGGAGTCTGGTAAAATCAAGCCGAAAATAGACCCTCTCATGCCGGGTCTGAGCGGCGCTTAGAGCCCGGTGGAGCACGGAGCGCGGGGCTCCATTCAGAGGCTCCGTGATCCGCCTTACAACCAGCTCTCACCTCCGCGTACAGCCCGTGGTCAGCGTGACACCGTGCTCTGCCCCGAGCAATCAGAGCAAACAGGAAGCTTCTGGAAGTGCCCGGGAGTCTGGTAAAATCAAGCCGAAAATAGACCCTCTCATGCCGGGTCTGAGCGGCGCTTAGAGCCCGGTGGAGCGCGGAGCGCGGGGCTCCATTCAGAGGCTCCGTGATCCGACGCTCACCTCCGCACCTCCGAACCATGACTTGACATTACGGCTGTGAAGGAGCCTTGGAAGCTGGATAAAACCAGAACGGGGCCCATCGATCGCGGTTCTCGTGTGCCCGTCAAACGAGCTCCTTGCCCGGTATCCGCACAACCAGGAAATGTACCTGTTTCGATTGCGAAAAACGTCATTCTCAAAAACCGCCCGCCCCTCCCTCCCAGCATTACCATTTTGCACATTCCGCGTGAGAGCAGCGTAAGAATTTCTCGGGAGCAGCGTGATTTAGCCCGGGAATTTTGAGCTGAACGCTTATTCCCACGAGCCCAAAAAACGACTAAGTCCAACGGTATATAGTGTACTATTGCCGAAAAACGACAGAGTCGCTCTGGTATAGTGTACTATTGCCGAAAAATGACAGAGTCTTTTCAGGTATAGTGTACTATTTCGGTTTTTACTCTAAGTCCCTCAGGGGCATATGGTGCTATACTATGATGGTCAGATCACCTCCAGGCCCCAGGGGAGTGCTTTTCTGGGGGCAAACAGTGCACTGATGATGGGGGATTATTTCATTTTGCTCATTTTGGTGTTTTTTCACATTTTAACCCATTTTCACCCCATTTGCTCACAACTTCATACTACGGCCCGGAAAAACGACAGAGTCGCTCGGGTATAGTGTACTATTGCCGAAAAATGACAGAGTCTTTTCAGGTATAGTGTACTATTTCGGTTTTTACTCTAAGTCCCTCAGGGGCATATGGTGCTATACTCTGATGGTCAGATCACCTCCAGGCCCCAGGGGAGTGCTTTTCTGGGGGCAAACAGTGCACTGATGATGGGGGATTATTTCATTTTGCTCATTTTGGTGTTTTTTCACATTTTAACCCATTTTCACCCCTTTTGCTCACAACTTCATACTACGGCCCGGAAAAACGACAGAGTCCCTCGGGTATAGTGTACTATTGCAGAAAAACGACAGAGTCTTTTCAGGCATAGTGTACTATTTCGGTTTTTACTCTAAGTCCCTCAGGGGCATATGGTGCTATAGTCTGATGGTCAGATCACCTCCAGGCCCCATTGGAGTGCTTTTCTGGGGGCAAACAGTGCACTGATGATGGGGGATTATTTAATTTTGCTCATTTTGGTGTTTTTTCACATTTTAACCCATTTTCACCCCTTTTGCTCACAACTTCATACTACGGCCCGGAAAAACGACAGAGTCCCTCGGGTATAGTGTACTATTGCCGAAAAACGACAGAGTCCCTCGGGTATAGTGTACTATTGCCGAAAAACGACAGAGTCCCTCGGGTATAGTGTACTATTGCCGAAAAACGACAGAGTCCCTCGGGTATAGTGTACTATTGCCGAAAAACGACAGAGTCCCTCGGGTATAGTGTACTATTGCCGAAAAACGACAGAGTCCCTCGGGTATAGTGTACTATTGCCGAAAAACGACAGAGTCCCTCGGGTATAGTGTACTATTGCCGAAAAACGACAGAGTCCCTCGGGTATAGTGTACTATTGGCTGGAAGCTCGGTTTTTTTTCTAAGACCAGCAGGGGTATATGGTACTATATTCTGGTGGTCAGATCACCTCCAGGCCCCAGGGGAGTGCTTTTCTGGGGGCAAACTGTGCACTGATGATGGGGGATTATTTCATTTTGCTCATTTTGGTGTTTTTTCACATTTTAACCCATTTTCACCCCTTTTGCTCACATCTTCAAACTCGGGCCCTGATTACAAGTTCTGACCAAATGATGACAAACACGGTATTTATTATGTATTTTTTTCATTTTTTTTATTTTTCCAACTTATACATCCATCATTGGTGCCAGGCAGGTTGTGGAGAAAGCAGTGAAGAAAGGAGAGAGCCATCACAGAAAAGATGTCCATCCAGGGTCAAGGTACCCTGCACTTTTACATATCCAAATGACAGCATTTAAAGTTTTTTAGCGTATGGTATCTCTCGTTGCATGGAACCGCACAGAGGCCAACGCCACACTGACGGCACCTGTACTTTGTTTGCCGCCTGCCTTTGGTACGAGAGCGGTCAGAGCACACGGCGCAGTCTGGACGTCCCTCTGCTTGACAAAGCCAATGACGCTCTGTGAGTCTCTGTGGCATTTCACCCTCCGGTCTTGAGCGCCTTTCTTGTTTTTTGGAGTGATCAGCCAGTAATGCATCAATAATCTTCTGAATGTAAACCTTTAAAGGTTTGTGTGGGCCTGGAGTGGATTTGGTGTATATGATGTGTGAGTTGACAATACTTATGCTTATAATGGCATTGAATATGCGATGATACCATTTCCGGGACCTGTGTGGAAAGAGGTATGTCTTCATCCTCTGGTCAGCAGTGTCCACTCCACCCATGTAGGCGTTGTACTGGTCGACACATACAGGTCTTTTGATGTCACGGAAGCCAGTGTCATCTGTCTTGGATCGGATCCTCCTCTGAACACAATCATTTCCATGGACTGTGGACAACATGGTGAGACGTTTAGTATCGTGCCAAGCACAAGCCAGGAGTTTTCCCTTTCTGCAAAAAACTGGGTCATCTCCTTTTTTCAGCTGTAAGACACTTTTACCAAGGCATTTTGGCATCCCCAACCTGGTAATCCTTACCGTCCCACACAGTCCAGTTTCCAAATCTGCTAATTCATTTGCAATTACAGGCGAGGTATAGTAACTGTCCATGTAAATCTCGTGTCCTTTGCCCGTAAAGGGAGAAACCAACTCACGGACAACTGCGTGTGTTGCACTGATGTTGCTTGCATTATTTTTGTACTGTCCAGTGTGCATTGACCAGCGCAAAACATACCCTGAACAGCTTTCACTCAGGGCATACACTCTATAGCCATATTTGTCAGGTTTATTCGGAGAGTAACATTTTAGTGAAGATCTCCCCTTGAAAGCTATTGTCATTTCATCTAAAGAAAGCTCCTTGATTGGACTGTAAACTGCTGCAAATTTGGGAATAATCAAATCTATTATTGGGCGGACTTTGAACAGTTTATCGTGCCCGGGCTCGCCTGTTCTCACATAATCATTATTGTTGACAAAATGAAAGAACGAAAGAATGATTTCAAATCTGTTTCTTGACATTACATTTCCAAATCCAGGCGTTTGTGTAAGCCAAAATGTTCCCCAGTAATCCTCGATTTCAGGTTTCTCAACAAGGCCCATGGAGAGATGCAAAGCGAAGAAAGCTTTCATTTCGGTGACTGATACATCATACCACTCAAGAAATCTTGAATGTGGCTTCAGAATCATAGGTGCCATACACTGATGTGCATATCTATTTGTCTCATCAGTAATGAAAGTCCAAAACTGATCGGTCAGAAAGAGTGACAGAATATCAAATGGATTAGCATCCGTCAGATCCATCTCTCCTGTGTAGCCAACTGGGTCTTCAAAAGGTTTGATCCATGCCTCAAATACCTCGACCTCTCTCAGCATGTCCCAGCTCTCATCCACCGGGCAAGTTTTACTGCAGCCACTGGTTCCACTGGTTCCTCGCCTCCGTCTGTCCTTTGCACCTGTCCGTTGTTTCGAAGTCCCTTCATCTCCACTTGGAAATCCATCGTCACTCTCGGGGAGATAATACCCTTCAGAGTCAGAATCTGCTGTAAATTGCATGCCACGTGTACTTCCTCCAGCCATTTTTTTCCTTACCGGATCTGCCCTGGATCATACCTGGCTAATAAAGGGAAGTTGCACCGAACCGACCAATGACTGAAGTGATTCATTTTCTACTATTATTTCATTAATTTCCTTGTACGGTAAAGTTGCATTTCTGCGACTTTGGCGCTTAAAGGGTTAGAATACAGAGTTTTTGGTTTCAATACCTTATCATCTGCTGCCATCTTCTGTATTTTTTGTAAATAAAGGTGGACAAAAATAAATAAATATTTGACAAACGCCAAGCCTAGCCCCAAGCCCCAAGGACTGATAACCCTTTAGGCGCCAGAGATTATGGATGAAATAAATGTATAAATAAAAAACTTCCTGAGATACAGAGAACTGAAGCCGGGGCACAGCTCTGGGTCGGCAGTGCCCCTGGAGGCCCGTAGAAGCTCCACACTCCAGTTGATTCTTGGATAAAAGGGCACCCAGCCGGTCTCGAACTCGCGTGAGGCGGAGCAGGGATCATCCACCCCGCACACGGCCAGACTTTGCCCGGCCAGGGAGCACCTTCTGCGGGTCGGAGGCTCCGGGTCGGAGCCCCTGGAGCCTGGAGCCCTCACCGGGCCCCGAACTCGGCTGCCGGAGGCAGTGCAGTGCCTCATGGATAAAAGGGCACCCAGCCGGTCTCGAACTCGCGTGAGGCGGAGCAGGGATCATCCACCCCGCACACGGCCAGACTTTGCCCGGCCAGGGAGCACCTTCTGCGGGTCGGAGGCTCCGGGTCGGAGCCCCTGGAGCCTGGAGCCCTCACCGGGCCCCGAACTCGGCTGCCGGAGGCAGTGCAGTGCCTCATGGATAAAAGGGCACCCAGCCGGTCTCGAACTCGCGTGAGGCGGAGCAGGGATCATCCACCCCGCACACGGCCAGACTTTGCCCGGCCAGGGAGCACCTTCTGCGGGTCAGAGGCTCCGGGTCGGAGCCCCTGGAGCCTGGAGCCCTCACCGGGCCCCGAACTCGGCTGCCGGAGGCAGTGCAGTGCCTCATGGATAAAAGGGCACCCAGCCGGTCTCGAACTCGCGTGAGGCGGAGCAGGGATCATCCACCCCGCACACGGCCAGACTTTGCCCGGCCAGGGAGCACCTTCTGCGGGTCGGAGGCTCCGGGTCGGAGCCCCTGGAGCCTGGAGCCCTCACCGGGCCCCGAACTCGGCTGCCGGAGGCAGTGCAGTGCCTCATGGATAAAAGGGCACCCAGCCGGTCTCGAACTCGCGTGAGGCGGAGCAGGGATCATCCACCCCGCACACGGCCAGACTTTGCCCGGCCAGGGAGCACCTTCTGCGGGTCGGAGGCTCCGGGTCGGAGCCCCTGGAGCCTGGAGCCCTCACCGGGCCCCGAACTCGGCTGCCGGAGGAAGTGCAGTGCCTCATGGATAAAAGGGCACCCAGCCGGTCTCGAACTCGCGTGAGGCGGAGCAGGGATCATCCACCCCGCACACGGCCAGACTTTGCCCGGCCAGGGAGCACCTTCTGCGGGTCGGAGGCTCCGGGTCGGAGCCCCTGGAGCCTGGAGCCCTCACCGGGCCCCGAACTCGGCTGCCGGAGGCAGTGCAGTGCCTCATGGAGAAAAGGGCACCCAGCCGGTCTCGAACTCGCGTGAGGCGGAGCAGGGATCATCCACCCCGCACACGACCAGACTTTGCCCGGGGAAGGGCCACTCTGGCTGGGCATGGCCCCCACTGAGCACCCCCTGGAACCCCTGGAGCCCCCGGAGCACCTCCAGAGCCACCCCCCACTCCTCCAGACTCTGCCCGGGGAAGGGCCACTCTGGCTGGGCATGGCCTCCGCCGAGCACCCCCTGGAGCCCCCGGAGCACCTCCAGAGCCACCCCCCACTCCTCCAGACTCTGCCCGGGGAAGGGACACTCTGGCTGGGCATGGCCTCCACTGAGCACCCCCTGAAGCCCCCGGAGCACCTCCAGAGCCACCCCCCACTCTCCCCAGACTATGCCCGGGGAAGGGACACTCTGGCTGGGCATGGCCTCCACTGAGCACCCCCTGGAGCCCCCGGAGCACCTCCAGAGCCACCCCCCACTCTCCCCAGACTATGCCCGGGGAAGGGCCACTCTGGCTGGGCATGGCCTCCGCCGAGCACCCCCTGGAGCCCCCGGAGCACCTCCAGAGCCACCCCCCACTCCTCCAGACTCTGCCCGGGGAAGGGACACTCTGGCTGGGCATGGCCTCCACTGAGCACCCTCTGGAGCCCCCAGAGCACCTCCAGAGCCACCCCCCACTCTCCCCAGACTATGCCCGGGGAAGGGCCACTCTGGCTGGGCATGGCCTCCGCTGAGCACCCCCTGGAGCCCCCGGAGCACCTCCAGAGCCACCCCCCACTCTCCCCAGACTCACCCCGGGGAAGGGCCACTCTGGCTGGGCATGGCCTCCGCTGAGCACCCCCTGGAACCCCTGGAGCCCCCGGAGCACCTCCAGAGCCACCCCCCACTCCTCCAGACTCTGCCCGGGGAAGGGACACTCTGGCTGGGCATGGCCTCCACTGAGCACCCCCTGGAGCCCCCGGAGCACCTCCAGAGCCACCCCCCACTCTCCCCAGACTATGCCCGGGGAAGGGCCACTCTGGCTGGGCATGGCCTCCGCCGAGCACCCCCTGGAGCCCCCGGAGCACCTCCAGAGCCACCCCCCACTCCTCCAGACTCTGCCCGGGGAAGGGACACTCTGGCTGGGCATGGCCTCCACTGAGCACCCCCTGGAGCCCCCGGTGCACCTCCAGAGCCACCCCCCACTCTCCCCAGACTATGCCCGGGGAAGGGCCACTCTGGCTGGGCATGGCCTCCGCCGAGCACCCCCTGGAGCCCCCGGAGCACCTCCAGAGCCACCCCCCACTCCTCCAGACTCTGCCCGGGGAAGGGACACTCTGGCTGGGCATGGCCTCCACTGAGCACCCCCTGGAGCCCCCGGAGCACCTCCAGAGCCACCCCCCACTCTCCCCAGACTATGCCCGGGGAAGGGCCACTCTGGCTGGGCATGGCCTCCGCCGAGCACCCCCTGGAGCCCCCGGAGCACCTCCAGAGCCACCCCCCACTCCTCCAGACTCTGCCCGGGGAAGGGACACTCTGGCTGGGCATGGCCTCCACTGAGCACCCCCTGGAGCCCCCGGAGCACCTCCAGAGCCACCCCCCACTCTCCCCAGACTATGCCCGGGGAAGGGCCACTCTGGCTGGGCATGGCCTCCGCCGAGCACCCCCTGGAGCCCCCGGAGCACCTCCAGAGCCACCCCCCACTCCTCCAGACTCTGCCCGGGGAAGGGACACTCTGGCTGGGCATGGCCTCCACTGAGCACCCCCTGGAGCCCTCGGAGCACCTCCAGAGCCACCCCCCACTCTCCCCAGACTATGCCCGGGGAAGGGCCACTCTGGCTGGGCATGGCCTCCGCCGAGCACCCCCTGGAGCCCCCGGAGCACCTCCAGAGCCACCCCCCACTCCTCCAGACTCTGCCCGGGGAAGGGACACTCTGGCTGGGCATGGCCTCCACTGAGCACCCCCTGGAGCCCCCGGAGCACCTCCAGAGCCACCCCCCACTCTCCCCAGACTATGCCCGGGGAAGGGCCACTCTGGCTGGGCATGGCCTCCGCCGAGCACCCCCTGGAGCCCGCGGAGCACCTCCAGAGCCACCCCCCACTCCTCCAGACTCTGCCCGGGGAAGGGACACTCTGGCTGGGCATGGCCTCCACTGAGCACCCCCTGGAGCCCCCGGAGCACCTCCAGAGCCACCCCCCACTCTCCCCAGACTATGCCCGGGGAAGGGCCACTCTGGCTGGGCATGGCCTCCGCCGAGCACCCCCTGGAGCCCCCGGAGCACCTCCAGAGCCACCCCCCACTCCTCCAGACTCTGCCCGGGGAAGGGACACTCTGGCTGGGCATGGCCTCCACTGAGCACCCCCTGGAGCCCCCGGAGCACCTCCAGAGCCACCCCCCACTCTCCCCAGACTATGCTCGGGGAAGGGCCACTCTGGCTGGGCATGGCCTCCGCCGAGCACCCCCTGGAGCCCCCGGAGCACCTCCAGAGCCACCCCCCACTCCTCCAGACTCTGCCCGGGGAAGGGACACTCTGGCTGGGCATGGCCTCCACTGAGCACCCCCTGGAGCCCCCGGAGCACCTCCAGAGCCACCCCCCACTCTCCCCAGACTATGCCCGGGGAAGGGCCACTCTGGCTGGGCATGGCCTCCGCCGAGCACCCCCTGGAGCCCCCGGAGCACCTCCAGAGCCACCCCCCACTCCTCCAGACTCTGCCCGGGGAAGGGACACTCTGGCTGGGCATGGCCTCCACTGAGCACCCCCTGAAGCCCCCGGAGCACCTCCAGAGCCACCCCCCACTCTCCCCAGACTATGCCCGGGGAAGGGCCACTCTGGCTGGGCATGGCCTCCACTGAGCACCCCCTGGAGCCCCCGGAGCACCTCCAGAGCCACCCCCCACTCTCCCCAGACTATGCCCGGGGAAGGGCCACTCTGGCTGGGCATGGCCTCCGCCGAGCACCCCCTGGAACCCCTGGAGCCCCTCCAGAGCCACCCCCCACTCCTCCAGACTCACCCCGGGGAAGGGCCACTCTGGCTGGGCATGGCCTCCGCCGAGCACCCCCTGGAGCCCCCGGAGCACCTCCAGAGCCACCCCCCACTCCTCCAGACTCTGCCCGGGGAAGGGACACTCTGGCTGGGCATGGCCTCCACTGAGCACCCCCTTAAGCCCCCGGAGCACCTCCAGAGCCACCCCCCACTCTCCCCAGACTATGCCCGGGGAAGGGCCACTCTGGCTGGGCATGGCCTCCACTGAGCACCCCCTGGAGCCCCCGGAGCACCTCCAGAGCCACCCCCCACTCTCCCCAGACTATGCCCGGGGAAGGGCCACTCTGGCTGGGCATGGCCTCCGCCGAGCACCCCCTGGAACCCCTGGAGCCCCTCCAGAGCCACCCCCCACTCCTCCAGACTCACCCCGGGGAAGGGCCACTCTGGCTGGGCATGGCCTCCGCCGAGCACCCCCCTGGAACCCCTGGAGCCCCTCCAGAGCCACCCCCCACTCCTCCAGACTCACCCCGGGGAAGGGCAACTCTGGCTGGGCATGGCCTCCGCTGAGCACCCCCTGGAACCCCTGGAGCCCCCGGAGCACCTCCAGAGCCACCCCCCACTCCTCCAGACTCTGCCCGGGGAAGGGCCACTCTGGCTGGGCATGGCCTCCACTGAGCACCCCCTGGAGCCCCCGGAGCACCTCCAGAGCCACCCCCCACTCTCCCCAGACTATGCCCGGGGAAGGGCCACTCTGGCTGGGCATGGCCTCCGCCGAGCACCCCCTGGAACCCCTGGAGCACCTCTAGAGCCACCCCCCACTCTCCCCAGACTATGCCCGGGGAAGGGCCACTCTGGCTGGGCATGGCCTCCACTGAGCACCCCCTGGAGCCCCCGGAGCACCTCCAGAGCCACCCCCCACTCTCCCCAGACTATGCCCGGGGAAGGGCCACTCTGGCTGGGCATGGCCTCCGCCGAGCACCCCCTGGAACCCCTGGAGCCCCTCCAGAGCCACCCCCCACTCCTCCAGACTCACCCCGGGGAAGGGCCACTCTGGCTGGGCATGGCCTCCGCCGAGCACCCCCTGGAGCCCCCGGAGCACCTCCAGAGCCACCCCCCACTCCTCCAGACTCTGCCCGGGGAAGGGACACTCTGGCTGGGCATGGCCTCCACTGAGCACCCCCTTAAGCCCCCGGAGCACCTCCAGAGCCACCCCCCACTCTCCCCAGACTATGCCCGGGGAAGGGCCACTCTGGCTGGGCATGGCCTCCACTGAGCACCCCCTGGAGCCCCCGGAGCACCTCCAGAGCCACCCCCCACTCTCCCCAGACTATGCCCGGGGAAGGGCCACTCTGGCTGGGCATGGCCTCCGCCGAGCACCCCCTGGAACCCCTGGAGCCCCTCCAGAGCCACCCCCCACTCCTCCAGACTCACCCCGGGGAAGGGCCACTCTGGCTGGGCATGGCCTCCGCCGAGCACCCCCCTGGAACCCCTGGAGCCCCTCCAGAGCCACCCCCCACTCCTCCAGACTCACCCCGGGGAAGGGCAACTCTGGCTGGGCATGGCCTCCGCTGAGCACCCCCTGGAACCCCTGGAGCCCCCGGAGCACCTCCAGAGCCACCCCCCACTCCTCCAGACTCTGCCCGGGGAAGGGCCACTCTGGCTGGGCATGGCCTCCACTGAGCACCCCCTGGAGCCCCCGGAGCACCTCCAGAGCCACCCCCCACTCTCCCCAGACTATGCCCGGGGAAGGGCCACTCTGGCTGGGCATGGCCTCCGCCGAGCACCCCCTGGAACCCCTGGAGCCCCCGGAGCACCTCCAGAGCCACCCCCCACTCCTCCAGACTCTGCCCGGGGAAGGGCCACTCTGGCTGGGCATGGCCTCCACTGAGCACCCCCTGGAGCCCCCGGAGCACCTCCAGAGCCACCCCCCACTCTCCCCAGACTATGCCCGGGGAAGGGCCACTCTGGCTGGGCATGGCCTCCACCGAGCACCCCCTGGAACCCCTGGAGCCCCCGGAGCACCTCCAGAGCCACCCCCCACTCCTCCAGACTCTGCACGGGGAAGGGACACTCTGGCTGGGCATAGCCTCCACTGAGCACCCCCTGGAGCCCCCGGAGCACCTCCAGAGCCACCCCCCACTCTCCCCAGACTATGCCCGGGGAAGGGCCACTCTGGCTGGGCATGGCCTCCGCCGAGCACCCCCTGGAACCCCTGGAGCCCCTCCAGAGCCACCCCCCACTCCTCCAGACTCACCCCGGGGAAGGGCAACTCTGGCTGGGCATGGCCCCCACTGAGCACCCCCTGGAACCCCTGGAGCCCCCGGAGCACCTCCAGAGCCACCCCCCACTCTCCCCAGATTCTGCCCGGGGAAGGGCCACTCTGGCTGGGCATGGCCTCCGCCGAGCACCCCCTGGAACCCCTGGAGCCCCTCCAGAGCCACCCCGCATTCCCCCAAACTCAGTCTGGGGACGGGCCACTCTTCCCCGGGTTGCAGGCTCTGGGACTCCGGGGATGACCACCGGGGACCAGGCCCTCCCTTCGAACCCGGGGACCCACACTTAAGCACCCCCACACGGGCTACACACCCTTGTTTCAGCCCCCTGGAGGTCCGTGCCCTTGGTACTATACCATGGAAGTCCGTGCCCTTGGTACTCCGACTGGAGTACCAAGGGAACGGCCCAGCACTCACCACAGAGGCTCGCGCCGGCCCCGGCCCACCTTTCGTCCCCGGGTACCCACACTTAAGCACCCCAACACGAGCTACACACCCTTGGTGCAGCCCCCTCGAAGTCCGTGCCCTTGGTACTCTGAGCCACTTTAAAAGATAAAAAGCACCAGGACCCCAAGGCCCTGGCTCCCCTGTCCCCTACACCACACTTGGAGGCAGGGCCCTTGCCCTCCACTGGCTGCCCCCGCGCCCAATGTACTCCATAACCGAAGAAGAGAGGGGGACCCGGAGGCCGGCCTACTAGGGTAACAGGTTTAATTTAGAGCCGGGGCTCTGGACCACAAATGCCAACAACCCCGCAGTGCGCAGGAGCCTTCGAAGCTGGATGAAACCAGAACGGGGCCCTACGATGGCGGTGACCAGCCAGTTGATAGCAAAGTGAGCCCTGGACAGGAGCTGCATTTGACAAACTCAGAGACGAGGAAGGGACCGGAGTCGGACCAAATATATCATCTGGCGCTGTGTCCAGCGTGAGGGTGAGCCAGCGCAAATCAGGACCACAAATGCCAACAACCCCGCAGTGCGCAGGAGCCTTCGAAGCTGGATGAAACCAGAACGGGGCCCTACGATGGCGGTGACCAGCCAGTTGATAGCAAAGTGAGCCCTGGACAGGCGCTGCATTTGACAAACTCAGAGACGAGGAAGGGACCGGAGTCGGACCAAATATATCATCTGGCGCTGTGTCCAGCGTAAGGGTGAGCCAGCGCAAATCAGGACCACAAATGCCAACAACCCCGCAGTGCGCAGGAGCCTTCGAAGCTGGATGAAACCAGAACGGGGCCCTACGATGGCGGTGACCAGCCAGTTGATAGCAAAGTGAGCCCTGGACAGGAGCTGCATTTGACAAACTCAGAGACGAGGAAGGGACCGGAGTCGGACCAAATATATCATCTGGCGCTGTGTCCAGCGTGAGGGTGAGCCAGCGCAAATCAGGACCACAAATGCCAACAACCCCGCAGTGCGCAGGAGCCTTCGAAGCTGGATGAAACCAGAACGGGGCCCTACGATGGCGGTAACCAGCCAGTTGATAGCAAAGTGAGCCCTGGACAGGCGCTGCATTTGACAAACTCAGAGACGAGGAAGGGACCGGAGTCGGACCAAATATATCATCTGGCGCTGTGTCCAGCGTAAGGGTGAGCCAGCGCAAATCAGGACCACAAATGCCAACAACCCCGCAGTGCGCAGGAGCCTTCGAAGCTGGATGAAACCAGAACGGGGCCCTACGATGGCGGTGACCAGCCAGTTGATAGCAAAGTGAGCCCTGGACAGGCGCTGCATTTGACAAACTCAGAGACGAGGAAGGGACCGGAGTCGGACCAAAAATATGCGCCGGCCCTGCCCCCCGCCCCGCGCAGAGCCATCGGACACGTTGAGGCTGAAGGGGACTGGCGCAGAGCCCTTGGGCCCAGGGGCTAAGCGCAGCCATCATCCTTCAAGCCGCGCCTCCTGCTGCGCGGGGGTGAGTGACAATGGGCTCGGACTGTGGTTCCGTCGGACGCGTTGAGGCTGAAGGAGACTGGCGCAGAGCCCCTGTAACAGGGGCTAAGCGCAGCCATCATCCTCCAAGCCGCGCGTCCTTCAGTGCGGGGGTGAGTGACAGTGGGCCTGGACTGTTGTTCCACCGGACGCGTTGAGGCTGAAGGGGACTGGTGCAGAGCCCCTGTGCCAGGGGCTAAGCGCAGCCATCATCCTCCAAGCCGCGCGTCCTTCTGCGCAGGGGTGAGTGACAGTGGACCCGGACTGTGTTCCCACCGGACGCGTTGAGGCTGAAGGGGACTGGCTCAGAGCCCCTGGCACAGGGGCTAAGCACAGCCATCATCCTTCAAGCCGCGCGTCCTTCAGTGCGGGGGTGAGTGACAGAGGGCCTGGACTGTTGTTCCACCGGACGCGTTGAGGCTGAAGGGGACTGGTGCAGAGCCCCTGTGCCAGGGGCTAAGCGCAGCCATCATCCTCCAAGCCGCGCGTCCTTCTGCGCAGGGGTGAGTGACAATGGACCCGGACTGTGTTCCCACCGGACGCGTTGAGGCTGAAGGGGACTGGCTCAGAGCCCCTGGCACAGGGGCTAAGCGCAGCCATCATCCTCCAAGCCGCGCGTCCTTCAGTGCGGGGGTGAGTGACAGTGGGCCTGGACTGTTGTTCCACCGGACGCGTTGAGGCTGAAGGGGACTGGTGCAGAGCCCCTGTGCCAGGGGCTAAGCGCAGCCATCATCCTCCAAGTCGCGCGTCCTTCTGCGCAGGGGTGAGTGACAGTGGACCCGGACTGTGTTCCCACCGGACGCGTTGAGGCTGAAGGGGACTGGCTCAGAGCCCCTGGCACAGGGGCTAAGCACAGCCATCATCCTTCAAGCCGCGCGTCCTTCAGTGCGGGGGTGAGTGACAGAGGGCCTGGACTGTTGTTCCACCGGACGCGTTGAGGCTGAAGGGGACTGGTGCAGAGCCCCTGTGCCAGGAGCTAAGCGCAGCCATCATCCTCCAAGCCGCGCGTCCTTCTGCGCAGGGGTGAGTGACAATGGACCCGGACTGTGTTCCCACCGGACGCGTTGAGGCTGAAGGGGACTGGCTCAGAGCCCCTGGCACAGGGGCTAAGCGCAGCCATCATCCTTCAAGCCGCGCGTCCTTCAGTGCGGGTGTGAGTGACGGTCCCATCTCCGGAGACAAGGGGCCAGGCGCGGGGGAAGCCAGTCAGACTGAAGCCCCGCGCCTGGTGGGACCTCTGTCTCGGCTTCGCTTCCAACGTGTCCGGCGTGAGGTTAGCCGGAGCAAACCACAGCCGCAAAATGTAAACAAACCCGCAGTGCGCAGGAGCCTTCGAAGCTGGATAAAACCAGAACGGGGCCCTACGATGGCGGGTCTTGAGTGCCAATAGACCAAGCTCCTTGTCTGGTATACATAGAACCATGATTTGTACCATTTTCATGGTTGATTCACGGATGATCCCTGCTCCGCCTCACGCGAGTTGGACGGCTGGGTGCCTTTTATCCATGAGGCACTGCACTGCCTCCGGCAGCCGAGTTCGGGGCCCGGTGAGGGCTCCAGGCTCCAGGGGCTCCGACCCGGAGCCTCCGACCCGCAGAAGGTGCTCCCTGGCCGGGCAAAGTCTGGCCGTATGCGGGGTGGATGGCCCTGGGTCTGGGCGGCGCTAAGATCACGGAGTGGGTCACCTCCGCGTACAGCCCGTGGTCAGCGTGACACCGTGCTCTGCCCCGAGCAATCAGAGCAAACAGGAAGCTTCTGGAAGTGCCCGGGAGTCTGGTAAAATCAAGCCGAAAATAGACCCTCTCATGCCGGGTCTGAGCGGCACTTAGAGCCCGGAGGAGCGCGGAGCGCGGGGCTACATTCAGAGGCTCCGTGATCCGCCTTACAACCAGCTCTCACCTCCGCGTACAGCCCGTGGTCAGCGTGACACCGTGCTCTGCCCCGAGCAATCAGAGCAAACAGGAAGCTTCTGGAAGTGCCCGGGAGTCTGGTAAAATCAAGCCGAAAATAGACCCTCTCATGCCGGGTCTGAGCGGCGCTTAGAGCCCGGTGGAGCGCGGAGCGCGGGGCTCCATTCAGAGGCTCCGTGATCCGCCTTACAACCAGCTCTCACCTCCGCGTACAGCCCGTGGTCAGCGTGACACCGTGCTCTGCCCCGAGCAATCAGAGCAAACAGGAAGCTTCTGGAAGTGCCCGGGAGTCTGGTAAAATCAAGCCGAAAATAGACCCTCTCATGCCGGGTCTGAGCGGCGCTTAGAGCCCGGTGGAGCGCGGAGCGCGGGGCTCCATTCAGAGGCTCCGTGATCCGACGCTCACCTCCGCACCTCCGAACCATGACTTGACATTACGGCTGTGAAGGAGCCTTGGAAGCTGGATAAAACCAGAACGGGGCCCATCGATCGCGGTTCTCGTGTGCCCGTCAAACGAGCTCCTTGCCCGGTATCCGCACAACCAGGAAATGTACCTGTTTCGATTGCGAAAAACGTCATTCTCAAAAACCGCCCGCCCCTCCCTCCCAGCATTACCATTTTGCACATTCCGCGTGAGAGCAGCGTAAGAATTTCTCGGGAGCAGCGTGATTTAGCCCGGGAATTTTGAGCTGAACGCTTATTCCCACGAGCCCAAAAAACGACTAAGTCCAACGGTATATAGTGTACTATTGCCGAAAAACGACAGAGTCGCTCTGGTATAGTGTACTATTGCCGAAAAATGACAGAGTCTTTTCAGGTATAGTGTACTATTTCGGTTTTTACTCTAAGTCCCTCAGGGGCATATGGTGCTATACTATGATGGTCAGATCACCTCCAGGCCCCAGGGGAGTGCTTTTCTGGGGGCAAACAGTGCACTGATGATGGGGGATTATTTCATTTTGCTCATTTTGGTGTTTTTTCACATTTTAACCCATTTTCACCCCATTTGCTCACAACTTCATACTACGGCCCGGAAAAACGACAGAGTCGCTCGGGTATAGTGTACTATTGCCGAAAAATGACAGAGTCTTTTCAGGTATAGTGTACTATTTCGGTTTTTACTCTAAGTCCCTCAGGGGCATATGGTGCTATACTCTGATGGTCAGATCACCTCCAGGCCCCAGGGGAGTGCTTTTCTGGGGGCAAACAGTGCACTGATGATGGGGGATTATTTCATTTTGCTCATTTTGGTGTTTTTTCACATTTTAACCCATTTTCACCCCTTTTGCTCACAACTTCATACTACGGCCCGGAAAAACGACAGAGTCCCTCGGGTATAGTGTACTATTGCAGAAAAACGACAGAGTCTTTTCAGGCATAGTGTACTATTTCGGTTTTTACTCTAAGTCCCTCAGGGGCATATGGTGCTATAGTCTGATGGTCAGATCACCTCCAGGCCCCATTGGAGTGCTTTTCTGGGGGCAAACAGTGCACTGATGATGGGGGATTATTTAATTTTGCTCATTTTGGTGTTTTTTCACATTTTAACCCATTTTCACCCCTTTTGCTCACAACTTCATACTACGGCCCGGAAAAACGACAGAGTCCCTCGGGTATAGTGTACTATTGCCGAAAAACGACAGAGTCCCTCGGGTATAGTGTACTATTGCCGAAAAACGACAGAGTCCCTCGGGTATAGTGTACTATTGCCGAAAAACGACAGAGTCCCTCGGGTATAGTGTACTATTGCCGAAAAACGACAGAGTCCCTCGGGTATAGTGTACTATTGCCGAAAAACGACAGAGTCCCTCGGGTATAGTGTACTATTGCCGAAAAACGACAGAGTCCCTCGGGTATAGTGTACTATTGCCGAAAAACGACAGAGTCCCTCGGGTATAGTGTACTATTGGCTGGAAGCTCGGTTTTTTTTCTAAGACCAGCAGGGGTATATGGTACTATATTCTGGTGGTCAGATCACCTCCAGGCCCCAGGGGAGTGCTTTTCTGGGGGCAAACTGTGCACTGATGATGGGGGATTATTTCATTTTGCTCATTTTGGTGTTTTTTCACATTTTAACCCATTTTCACCCCTTTTGCTCACATCTTCAAACTCGGGCCCTGATTACAAGTTCTGACCAAATGATGACAAACACGGTATTTATTATGTATTTTTTTCATTTTTTTTATTTTTCCAACTTATACATCCATCATTGGTGCCAGGCAGGTTGTGGAGAAAGCAGTGAAGAAAGGAGAGAGCCATCACAGAAAAGATGTCCATCCAGGGTCAAGGTACCCTGCACTTTTACATATCCAAATGACAGCATTTAAAGTTTTTTAGCGTATGGTATCTCTCGTTGCATGGAACCGCACAGAGGCCAACGCCACACTGACGGCACCTGTACTTTGTTTGCCGCCTGCCTTTGGTACGAGAGCGGTCAGAGCACACGGCGCAGTCTGGACGTCCCTCTGCTTGACAAAGCCAATGACGCTCTGTGAGTCTCTGTGGCATTTCACCCTCCGGTCTTGAGCGCCTTTCTTGTTTTTTGGAGTGATCAGCCAGTAATGCATCAATAATCTTCTGAATGTAAACCTTTAAAGGTTTGTGTGGGCCTGGAGTGGATTTGGTGTATATGATGTGTGAGTTGACAATACTTATGCTTATAATGGCATTGAATATGCGATGATACCATTTCCGGGACCTGTGTGGAAAGAGGTATGTCTTCATCCTCTGGTCAGCAGTGTCCACTCCACCCATGTAGGCGTTGTACTGGTCGACACATACAGGTCTTTTGATGTCACGGAAGCCAGTGTCATCTGTCTTGGATCGGATCCTCCTCTGAACACAATCATTTCCATGGACTGTGGACAACATGGTGAGACGTTTAGTATCGTGCCAAGCACAAGCCAGGAGTTTTCCCTTTCTGCAAAAAACTGGGTCATCTCCTTTTTTCAGCTGTAAGACACTTTTACCAAGGCATTTTGGCATCCCCAACCTGGTAATCCTTACCGTCCCACACAGTCCAGTTTCCAAATCTGCTAATTCATTTGCAATTACAGGCGAGGTATAGTAACTGTCCATGTAAATCTCGTGTCCTTTGCCCGTAAAGGGAGAAACCAACTCACGGACAACTGCGTGTGTTGCACTGATGTTGCTTGCATTATTTTTGTACTGTCCAGTGTGCATTGACCAGCGCAAAACATACCCTGAACAGCTTTCACTCAGGGCATACACTCTATAGCCATATTTGTCAGGTTTATTCGGAGAGTAACATTTTAGTGAAGATCTCCCCTTGAAAGCTATTGTCATTTCATCTAAAGAAAGCTCCTTGATTGGACTGTAAACTGCTGCAAATTTGGGAATAATCAAATCTATTATTGGGCGGACTTTGAACAGTTTATCGTGCCCGGGCTCGCCTGTTCTCACATAATCATTATTGTTGACAAAATGAAAGAACGAAAGAATGATTTCAAATCTGTTTCTTGACATTACATTTCCAAATCCAGGCGTTTGTGTAAGCCAAAATGTTCCCCAGTAATCCTCGATTTCAGGTTTCTCAACAAGGCCCATGGAGAGATGCAAAGCGAAGAAAGCTTTCATTTCGGTGACTGATACATCATACCACTCAAGAAATCTTGAATGTGGCTTCAGAATCATAGGTGCCATACACTGATGTGCATATCTATTTGTCTCATCAGTAATGAAAGTCCAAAACTGATCGGTCAGAAAGAGTGACAGAATATCAAATGGATTAGCATCCGTCAGATCCATCTCTCCTGTGTAGCCAACTGGGTCTTCAAAAGGTTTGATCCATGCCTCAAATACCTCGACCTCTCTCAGCATGTCCCAGCTCTCATCCACCGGGCAAGTTTTACTGCAGCCACTGGTTCCACTGGTTCCTCGCCTCCGTCTGTCCTTTGCACCTGTCCGTTGTTTCGAAGTCCCTTCATCTCCACTCTGAAATCCATCGTCACTCTCGGGGAGATAATACCCTTCAGAGTCAGAATCTGCTGTAAATTGCATGCCACGTGTACTTCCTCCAGCCATTTTTTTCCTTACCGGATCTGCCCTGGATCATACCTGGCTAATAAAGGGAAGTTGCACCGAACCGACCAATGACTGAAGTGATTCATTTTCTACTATTATTTCATTAATTTCCTTGTACGGTAAAGTTGCATTTCTGCGACTTTGGCGCTTAAAGGGTTAAATCCTGAGAGTAATGGCTTCTTCTGCTCAAGTGTGTGATGGGATTTTGTTTACTTTGCCAGTGCCCCATTTTTAAGCCTATGGCTTTTGATTTCTTTCGATCGATCGATTGATCGATCTTTGCAAAGTAAATAAGTATTCAACTGCGGACTCTTGATTGACATTGCCATCCCTCTGAACTTTAGAAGCATGCGCTTTGGCCTCAAAACTCCTCCTACTTTTGGCGGCAGGAAAAAAAGGCTACAACCCATACACACGCACAAGAAAAGGTTCCGATGGCGCTGTGTTACGTTATAGAAGAAACGTTTAAATAAGCTCTATTTTCAGAATCAAAAAGGTTTTCTGGCAATTGTCAGTGAACAAAATTCCCAAACTACAAGCGTACTTGGGTGGTAAGGTGCAGCATAGCATTTTAGCCTAAGTCCAAGATGTTTATAACACATGAGATTATTCAGCAACGCCTTGACAGGGATGACTAATGAGGCCAAAGAGTTCTTTTGGGGTCTCCCCACGTAGATTTAAATCCTGAGAGTAATGGCTTCTTCTGCTCAAGTGTGTGATGGGATTTTGTTTACTTTGCCAGTGCCCCATTTTTAAGCCTATGGCTTTTGATTTCTTTCGATCGATCGATCGATCGATCTTTGCAAAGTAAATAAGTATTCAACTGCGGACTCTTGATTGACATTGCCATCCCTCTGAACTTTAGAAGCATGCGCTTTGGCCTCAAAACTCCTCCTACTTTTGGCGGCAGGAAAAAAAGGCTACAACCCATACACACGCACAAGAAAAGGTTCCCATAAGCAGCTAATGAGTTGTTGTGGCCGAGTGTTTAAGGCGATGGACTAGAAATCCATTGGCAATTTCCCGCGCAGTTTCGAATCCTGCCAACAACGTGGTTCATGTTGTTCCCGTATGGGCCCCTGCTGGCAGGCCATTTGGCGGAAGTAAAGAATCCCTTGTTGGCTTTTGACCAGGGCCAGATTTAGAATATGTATTTTATGAAAGCTAAACTCAAACGGAAAAACTGCCGACAGACATCACACAGCCCTGCTCTTGACGTTCGGCATGAGAACTGGCAGCGGTGGAATTTGAACCCGCGCCTCCGAAGAGACTGGAGCCTAAATCCAGCGCCTTAGACCACTCGGCCACGCTACCTGTTGCTCAGTTGGACAAGAAATGCGACCAGCGAAACCGTGCAAAAAAAGGCGTTTCTATGATAGTAATTATCTTCAAACCATGTTCCGTGTGCATGGAACTTTAGATATCAATTACAGGCGCCGATTTGCGACACGGCACTGCGAAAGCATGTGTCCTTGCGATGGTGGTATAGTGGTAAGCATAGCTGCCTTCCAAGCAGTTGACCCGGGTTCGATTCTCGGCCATCGCATGCTGTACTTTTGAGTTATACTTGTGTATATGCAGTTTCATTCACAACTAAAGCTCTCAGAGGGCAATGGCCAAACTGTCAAACAGTTGAGTATTAGAGCATTTGAACTAATCCTCTTGGCAGATCGCATGATTGCGGAGTGACAGGTATGAAACAGCCCCATAACATGAATGAGTGAATGCTGTTCACCCACTATAACAAGAATCAACAAAGTACATGACGCTGACGTGAAGTTGAACACGCAACTTTCTGATCTGGAGTCAGACGCGCTACCGTTGCGCCACAGAGGCAGCCCGAGTGGTCCGGTCCGATGGCGCTGTGTTACGTTATAGAAGAAACGCTCAAATAAGCTCTATTTTCAGAATCAAAAAGGTTTTCTGGCAATTGTCAGTGAACAAAATTCCCAAACTACAAGCGTACTTGGGTGGTAAGGTGCAGCATAGCATTTTAGCCTAAGTCCAAGATGTTTATAACACATGAGATTATTCAGCAACGCCTTGACAGGGATGACTAATGAGGCCAAAGAGTTCTTTTGGGGTCTCCCCACGTAGATTTAAATCCTGAGAGTAATGGCTTCTTCTGCTCAAGTGTGTGATGGGATTTTGTTTACTTTGCCAGTGCCCCATTTTTAAGCCTATGGCTTTTGATTTCTTTCGATCGATCGATTGATCGATCTTTGCAAAGTAAATAAGTATTCAACTGCGGACTCTTGATTGACATTGCCATCCCTCTGAACTTTAGAAGCATGCGCTTTGGCCTCAAAACTCCTCCTACTTTTGGCGGCAGGAAAAAAAGGCTACAACCCATACACACGCACAAGAAAAGGTTCCGATGGCGCTGTGTTACGTTATAGAAGAAACGTTTAAATAAGCTCTATTTTCAGAATCAAAAAGGTTTTCTGGCAATTGTCAGTGAACAAAATTCCCAAACTACAAGCGTACTTGGGTGGTAAGGTGCAGCATAGCATTTTAGCCTAAGTCCAAGATGTTTATAACACATGAGATTATTCAGCAACGCCTTGACAGGGATGACTAATGAGGCCAAAGAGTTCTTTTGGGGTCTCCCCACGTAGATTTAAATCCTGAGAGTAATGGCTTCTTCTGCTCAAGTGTGTGATGGGATTTTGTTTACTTTGCCAGTGCCCCATTTTTAAGCCTATGGCTTTTGATTTCTTTCGATCGATCGATCGATCGATCTTTGCAAAGTAAATAAGTATTCAACTGCGGACTCTTGATTGACATTGCCATCCCTCTGAACTTTAGAAGCATGCGCTTTGGCCTCAAAACTCCTCCTACTTTTGGCGGCAGGAAAAAAAGGCTACAACCCATACACACGCACAAGAAAAGGTTCCGATGGCGCTGTGTTACGTTATAGAAGAAACGTTTAAATAAGCTCTATTTTCAGAATCAAAAAGGTTTTCTGGCAATTGTCAGTGAACAAAATTCCCAAACTACAAGCGTACTTGGGTGGTAAGGTGCAGCATAGCATTTTAGCCTAAGTCCAAGATGTTTATAACACATGAGATTATTCAGCAACGCCTTGACAGGGATGACTAATGAGGCCAAAGAGTTCTTTTGGGGTCTCCCCACGTAGATTTAAATCCTGAGAGTAATGGCTTCTTCTGCTCAAGTGTGTGATGGGATTTTGTTTACTTTGCCAGTGCCCCATTTTTAAGCCTATGGCTTTTGATTTCTTTCGATCGATCGATCGATCGATCTTTGCAAAGTAAATAAGTATTCAACTGCGGACTCTTGATTGACATTGCCATCCCTCTGAACTTTAGAAGCATGCGCTTTGGCCTCAAAACTCCTCCTACTTTTGGCGGCAGGAAAAAAAGGCTACAACCCATACACACGCACAAGAAAAGGTTCCCATAAGCAGCTAATGAGTTGTTGTGGCCGAGTGGTTAAGGCGATGGACTAGAAATCCATTGGCAATTTCCCGCGCAGGTTCGAATCCTGACAACAACGTGGTTCATGTTGTTCCCGTATGGGCCCCTGCTGGCAGGCCATTTGGCGGAAGTAAAGAATCCCTTGTTGGCTTTTGACCAGGGCCAGATTTAGAATATGTATTTTATGAAAGCTAAACTCAAACGGAAGCGCTGCCGACAGACATCACACAGCCCTGCTCTTGACGTTCGGCATGAGAACTGGCAGCGGTGGAATTTGAACCCACGCCTCCGAAGAGACTGGAGCCTAAATCCAGCGCCTTAGACCACTCGGCCACGCTACCTGTTGCTCAGTTGGACAAGAAATGTGACCAGCGAAACCGTGCAAAAAAAGGCGTTTCTATGATAGTAATTATCTTCAAACCATGTTCCGTGTGCATGGAACTTTAGATATCAATTACAGGCGCCGATTTGCGACACGGCACTGCGAAAGCATGTGTCCTTGCGATGGTGGTATAGTGGTAAGCATAGCTGCCTTCCAAGCAGTTGACCCGGGTTCGATTCTCGGCCATCGCATGCTGTACTTTTGAGTTATACTTCTGTATATGCAGTTTCATTCACAACTAAAGCTCTCAGAGGGCAATGGCCAAACTGTCAAACAGTTGAGTATTAGAGCATTTGAACTAATCCTCTTGGCAGATCGCATGATTGCGGAGTGACAGGTATGAAACAGCCCCATAACATGAATTAGTGAATGCTGTTCACCCACTATAACAAGAATCAACAAAGTACATGACGCTGACGTGAAGTTGAACACGCAACTTTCTGATCTGGAGTCAGACGCGCTACCGTTGCGCCACAGAGGCAGCCCGAGTGGTCCGGTCCGATGGCGCTGTGTTACGTTATAGAAGAAACGCTCAAATAAGCTCTATTTTCAGAATCAAAAAGGTTTTCTGGCAATTGTCAGTGAACAAAATTCCCAAACTACAAGCGTACTTGGGTGGTAAGGTGCAGCATAGCATTTTAGCCTAAGTCCAAGATGTTTATAACACATGAGATTATTCAGCAACGCCTTGACAGGGATGACTAATGAGGCCAAAGAGTTCTTTTGGGGTCTCCCCACGTAGATTTAAATCCTGAGAGTAATGGCTTCTTCTGCTCAAGTGTGTGATGGGATTTTGTTTACTTTGCCAGTGCCCCATTTTTAAGCCTATGGCTTTTGATTTATTTCGATCGATCGATCTTTGCAAAGTAAATAAGTATTCAACTGCGGACTCTTGGTTGACATTGCCATCCCTCTGAACTTTAGAAGCATGCGCTTTGGCCTCAAAACTCCTCCTACTTTTGGCGGCAGGAAAAAAAGGCTACAACCCATACACACACACAAGAAAAGGTTCCGATGGCGCTGTGTTACGTTATAGAAGAAACGCTCAAATAAGCTCTATTTTCAGAATCAAAAAGGTTTTCTGGCAATTGTCAGTGAACAAAATTCCCAAACTACAAGCGTACTTGGGTGGTAAGGAGCAGCATAGCATTTTAGCCTAAGTCCAAGATGTTTATAACACATGAGATTATTCAGCAACGCCTTGACAGGGATGACTAATGAGGCCAAAGAGTTCTTTTGGGGTCTCCCCACGTAGATTTAAATCCTGAGAGTAATGGCTTCTTCTGCTCAAGTGTGTGATGGGATTTTGTTTACTTTGCCAGTGCCCCATTTTTAAGCCTATGGCTTTTGATTTCTTCGATCGATCGATCGATCGATCTTTGCAAAGTAAATAAGTATTCAACTGCTGACTCTTGATTGACATTGTCATCCCTCTGAACTTCAGAAGCATGCGCTTTGGCCTCAAAACTCCTCCTACTTTTGGCGGCAGGAAAAAAAGGCTACAACCCATACACACGCACAAGAAAAGGTTCCCGTAAGCACCTAATGAGTTGTTGTGGCCGAGTGGTTAAGGCGATGGACTAGAAATCCATTGGGAATTTCCCGCGCAGGTTCGAATCCTGCCAACAACGTGGTTCATGTTGTTCCCGTACAGGCCCCTGCTGGCAGGCCATTTGGCGGAAGTAAAGAATCCCTGGTTGGCTTTTGACCAGGGCCAGATTTAGAATATGTATTTTATGAAAGCTAAACTCAAACGGAAGCGCTGCCGACAGACATCACACAGCCCTGCTCTTGACGTTCGGCATGCGAACTGGCAGCGGTGGGATTTAAACCCACGCCTCCGAAGAGACTGGAACCTAAATCCAGCGCCTTAGACCACTCGGCCACGCTACCTGTTGCTCAGTTGGACAAGAAATGCGACCAGCGAAACCGTGCAAAAAAAGGCGTTTCTATGATAGTAATTATCGTCAAACCATGTTCCGTGTGCATGGAACTTTAGATATCAATTACAGGCGCCGATTTGCGACACGGCACTGCGAAAGCATGTGTCCTTGCGATGGTGGTATAGTGGTAAGCATAGCTGCCTTCCAAGCAGTTGACCCGGGTTCGATTCCCGGCCATCGCATGCTGTACTTTTGAGTTATACATGTGTATATGCAGTTTCATTCACAACTAAAGCTCTCAGAGGGCAATGGCCAAACTGTCAAACAGTTGAGTATTAGAGCATTTGAACTAATCCTCTTGGCAGATCGCATGATTGCGGAGTGACAGGTATGAAACAGCCCCATAACATGAATGAGTGAATGCTGTTCACCCACTATAACAAGAATCAACAAAGTACATGACGCTGACGTGAAGTTGAACACGCAACTTTCTGATCTGGAGTCAGACGCGCTACCGTTGCGCCACAGAGGCAGCCCGAGTGGTCCGGTCCGATGGCGCTGTGTTACGTTATAGAAGAAACGCTCAAATAAGCTCTATTTTCAGAATCAAAAAGGTTTTCTGGCAATTGTCAGTGAACAAAATTCCCAAACTACAAGCGTACTTGGGTGGTAAGGTGCAGCATAGCATTTTAGCCTAAGTCCAAGATGTTTATAACACATGAGATTATTCAGCAACGCCTTGACAGGGATGACTAATGAGGCCAAAGAGTTCTTTTGGGGTCTCCCCACGTAGATTTAAATCCTGAGAGTAATGGCTTCTTCTGCTCAAGTGTGTGATGGGATTTTGTTTACTTTGCCAGTGCCCCATTTTTAAGCCTATGGCTTTTGATTTCTTTCGATCGATCGATTGATCGATCTTTGCAAAGTAAATAAGTATTCAACTGCGGACTCTTGATTGACATTGCCATCCCTCTGAACTTTAGAAGCATGCGCTTTGGCCTCAAAACTCCTCCTACTTTTGGCGGCAGGAAAAAAAGGCTACAACCCATACACACGCACAAGAAAAGGTTCCGATGGCGCTGTGTTACGTTATAGAAGAAACGTTTAAATAAGCTCTATTTTCAGAATCAAAAAGGTTTTCTGGCAATTGTCAGTGAACAAAATTCCCAAACTACAAGCGTACTTGGGTGGTAAGGTGCAGCATAGCATTTTAGCCTAAGTCCAAGATGTTTATAACACATGAGATTATTCAGCAACGCCTTGACAGGGATGACTAATGAGGCCAAAGAGTTCTTTTGGGGTCCCCCACGTAGATTTAAATCCTGAGAGTAATGGCTTCTTCTGCTCAAGTGTGTGATGGGATTTTGTTTACTTTGCCAGTGCCCCATTTTTAAGCCTATGGCTTTTGATTTCTTTCGATCGATCGATCGAAATTTGCAAAGTAAATAAGTATTCAACTGCGGACTCTTGATTGACATTGCCATCCCTCTGAACTTTAGAAGCATGCGCTTTGGCCTCAAAACTCCTCCTACTTTTGGCGGCAGGAAAAAAAGGCTACAACCCATACACACGCACAAGAAAAGGTTCCCGTAAGCAGCTAATGAGTTGTTGTGGCCGAGTAGTTAAGGCGATGGACTAGAAATCCATTGGCAATTTCACGCGCAGGTTCGAATCCTGCCAACAACGTGGTTCATGTTGTTCCCGTACGGGCCCCTGCTGGCAGGCCATTTGGCGGAAGTAAAGAATCCCTTGTTGGCTTTTGACCAGGGCCAGATTTAGAATATGTATTTTATGAAAGCTAAACTCAAACGGAAGCGCTGCCGACAGACATCACACAGCCCTGCTCTTGACGTTCGGCATGAGAACTGGCAGCGGTGGAATTTGAACCCACGCCTCCGAAGAGACTGGAGCCTAAATCCAGCGCCTTAGACCACTCGGCCACGCTACCTGTTGCTCAGTTGGACAAGAAATGCGACCATCGAAACCGTGCAAAAAAAGGCGTTTCTATGATAGTAATTATCTTCAAACCATGTTCCGTGTGCATGGAACTTTAGATATCAATTACAGGCGCCGATTTGCGACACGGCACTGCGAAAGCATGTGTCCTTGCGATGGTGGTATCGTGGTAAGCATAGCTGCCTTACAAGCAGTTGACCCGGGTTCGATTCCCGGCCATCGCATGCTATACTTTTGAGTTATACATGTGTATATGCAGTTTCATTCACAACTAAAGCTCTCAGAGGGCAATGGCCAAACTGTCAAACAGTTGAGTATTAGAGCATTTGAACTAATCCTCTTGGCAGATCGCATGATTGCGGAGTGACAGGTATGAAACAGCCCCATAACATGAATGAGTGAATGCTGTTCACCCACTATAACAAGAATCAACAAAGTACATGACGCTGACGTGAAGTTGAACACGCAACTTTCTGATCTGGAGTCAGACGCGCTACCGTTGCGCCACAGAGGCAGCCCGAGTGGTCCGGTCCGATGGCGCTGTTTTAGGTTATAGAAGAAACGCTCAAATAAGCTCTATTTTCAGAATCAAAAAGGTTTTCTGGCAATTGTCAGTGAACAAAATTCCCAAACTACAAGCGTACTTGGGTGGTAAGGTGCAGCATAGCATTTTAGCCTAAGTCCAAGATGTTTATAACACATGAGATTATTCAGCAACGCCTTGACAGGGATGACTAATGAGGCCAAAGAGTTCTTTTGGGGTCTCCCCACGTAGATTTAAATCCTGAGAGTAATGGCTTCTTCTGCTCAAGTGTGTGATGGGATTTTGTTTACTTTGCCAGTGCCCCATTTTTAAGCCTATGGCTTTTGATTTCTTTCGATCGATCGATCGATCGATCTTTGCAAAGTAAATGAGTATTCAACTGCGGACTCTTGATTGACATTGCCATCCCTCTGAACTTCAGAAGCATGCGCTTTGGCCTCAAAACTCCTCCTACTTTTGGCGGCAGGAAAAACAGGCTACAACCCATACACACGCACAAGAAAAGGTTCCCGTAAGCAGCTAATGAGTTGTTGTGGCCGAGTGGTTAAGGCGATGTACTAGAAATCCGTTGGGAATTTCCCGCGCAGGTTCGAATCCTGCCAACAACGTGGTTGATGTTGTTCCCGTACGGGCCCCTGCTGGCAGGCCATTTGGCGGAAGTAAAGAATCCCTGGTTGGCTTTTGGCCAGATTTAGAATATGTATTTTATGAAAGCTAAACTCAAACGGAAGCGCTGCCGACAGACATCACACAGCCCTGCTCTTGACGTTCGGCATGCGAACTGGCAGCGGTGGGATTTAAACCCACGCCTCCGAAGAGACTGGAACCTAAATCCAGCGCCTTAGACCACTCGGCCACGCTACCTGTTGCTCAGTTGGACAAGAAATGCAACCAGCGAAACCGTGCAAAAAAAGGCGTTTCTATGATAGTAATTATCTTCAAACCATGTTCCGTGTGCATGGAACTTTAGATATCAATTACAGGCGCCGATTTGCGACACGGCACTGCGAAAGCATGTGTCCTTGCGATGGTGGTATCGTGGTAAGCATAGCTGCCTTCCAAGCAGTTGACCCGGGTTCGATTCCCGGCCATCGCATGCTATACTTTTGAGTTATACATGTGTATATGCAGTTTCATTCACAACTAAAGCTCTCAGAGGGCAATGGCCAAACTGTCAAACAGTTGAGTATTAGAGCATTTGAACTAATCCTCTTGGCAGATCGCATGATTGCGGAGTGACAGGTATGAAACAGCCCCATAACATGAATGAGTGAATGCTGTTCACCCACTATAACAAGAATCAACAAAGTACATGACGCTGACGTGAAGTTGAACACGCAACTTTCTGATCTGGAGTCAGACGCGCTACCGTTGCGCCACAGAGGCAGCCCGAGTGGTCCGGTCCGATGGCGCTGTGTTACGTTATAGAAGAAACGCTCAAATAAGCTCTATTTTCAGAATCAAAAAGGTTTTCTGGCAATTGTCAGTGAACAAAATTCCCAAACTACAAGCGTACTTGGGTGGTAAGGTGCAGCATAGCATTTTAGCCTAAGTCCAAGATGTTTATAACACATGAGATTATTCAGCAACGCCTTGACAGGGATGACTAATGAGGCCAAAGAGTTCTTTTGGGGTCTCCCCACGTAGATTTAAATCCTGAGAGTAATGGCTTCTTCTGCTCAAGTGTGTGATGGGATTTTGTTTACTTTGCCAGTGCCCCATTTTTAAGCCTATGGCTTTTGATTTCTTTCGATCGATCGATCGATCGATCTTTGCAAAGTAAATAAGTATTCAACTGCGGACTCTTGATTGACATTGCCATCCCTCTGAACTTTAGAAGCATGCGCTTTGGCCTCAAAACTCCTACTTTTGGCGGCAGGAAAAAAAGGCTACAACCCATACACACGCACAAGAAAAGGTTCCGATGGCGCTGTGTTACGTTATAGAAGAAACGTTTAAATAAGCTCTATTTTCAGAATCAAAAAGGTTTTCTGGCAATTGTCAGTGAACAAAATTCCCAAACTGGAAGCGTACTTGGGTGGAAAGGTGCAGCATAGCATTTTAGCCTAAGTCCAAGATGTTTATAACACATGAGATTATTCAGCAACGCCTTGACAGGGATGACTAATGAGGCCAAAGAGTTCTTTTGGGGTCTCCCCACGTAGATTTAAATCCTGAGAGTAATGGCTTCTTCTGCTCAAGTGTGTGATGGGATTTTGTTTATTTTGCCAGTGCCCCATTTTTAAGCCTATGGCTTTTGATTTCTTTCGATCGATCGATCGATCTTTGCAAAGTAAATAAGTATTCAACTGCGGACTCTTGATTGACATTGCCATCCCTCTGAACTTTAGAAGCATGCGCTTTGGCCTCAAAACTCCTCCTACTTTTGGCGGCAGGAAAAAAAGGCTACAACCCATACACACGCACAAGAAAAGGTTCCGATGGCGCTGTGTTACGTTATAGAAGAAACGCTCAAATAAGCTCTATTTTCAGAATCAAAAAGGTTTTCTGGCAATTGTCAGTGAACAAAATTCCCAAACTACAAGCGTACTTGGGTGGTAAGGTGCAGCATAGCATTTTAGCCTAAGTCCAAGATGTTAATAACACATGAGATTATTCAGCAACGCCTTGACAGGGATGACTAATGAGGCCAAAGAGTTCTTTTGGGGTCTCCCCACGTAGATTTAAATCCTGAGAGTAATGGCTTCTTCTGCTCAAGTGTGTGATGGGATTTTGTTTACTTTGCCAGTGCCCCATTTTTAAGCCTATGGCTTTTGATTTCTTTCGATCGATCGATCGATCTTTGCAAAGTAAATAAGTATTCAACTGCGGACTCTTGGTTGACATTGCCATCCCTCTGAACTTTAGAAGCATGCGCTTTGGCCTCAAAACTCCTCCTACTTTTGGCGGCAGGAAAAAAAGGCTACAACCCATACACACGCACAAGAAAAGGTTCCGATGGCGCTGTGTTACGTTATAGAAGAAACGCTCAAATAAGCTCTATTTTCAGAATCAAAAAGGTTTTCTGGCAATTGTCAGTGAACAAAATTCCCAAACTACAAGCGTACTTGGGTGGTAAGGTGCAGCATAGCATTTTAGCCTAAGTCCAAGATGTTTATAACACATGAGATTATTCAGCAACGCCTTGACAGGGATGACTAATGAGGCCAAAGAGTTCTTTTGGGGTCTCCCCACGTAGATTTAAATCCTGAGAGTAATGGCTTCTTCTGCTCAAGTGTGTGATGGGATTTTGTTTACTTTGCCAGTGCCCCATTTTTAAGCCTATGGCTTTTGATTTCTTTCGATCGATCGATCGATCTTTGCAAAGTAAATAAGTATTCAACTGCGGACTCTTGGTTGACATTGCCATCCCTCTGAACTTTAGAAGCATGCGCTTTGGCCTCAAAACTCCTCCTACTTTTGGCGGCAGGAAAAAAAGGCTACAACCCATACACACGCACAAGAAAAGGTTCCGATGGCGCTGTGTTACGTTATAGAAGAAACGCTCAAATAAGCTCTATTTTCAGAATCAAAAAGGTTTTCTGGCAATTGTCAGTGAACAAAATTCCCAAACTACAAGCGTACTTGGGTGGTAAGGTGCAGCATAGCATTTTAGCCTAAGTCCAAGATGTTAATAACACATGAGATTATTCAGCAACGCCTTGACAGGGATGACTAATGAGGCCAAAGAGTTCTTTTGGGGTCTCCCCACGTAGATTTAAATCCTGAGAGTAATGGCTTCTTCTGCTCAAGTGTGTGATGGGATTTTGTTTACTTTGCCAGTGCCCCATTTTTAAGCCTATGGCTTTTGATTTCTTTCGATCGATCGATCGATCTTTGCAAAGTAAATAAGTATTCAACTGCGGACTCTTGGTTGACATTGCCATCCCTCTGAACTTTAGAAGCATGCGCTTTGGCCTCAAAACTCCTCCTACTTTTGGCGGCAGGAAAAAAAGGCTACAACCCATACACACGCACAAGAAAAGGTTCCGATGGCGCTGTGTTACGTTATAGAAGAAACGCTCAAATAAGCTCTATTTTCAGAATCAAAAAGGTTTTCTGGCAATTGTCAGTGAACAAAATTCCCAAACTACAAGCGTACTTGGGTGGTAAGGTGCAGCATAGCATTTTAGCCTAAGTCCAAGATGTTTATAACACATGAGATTATTCAGCAACGCCTTGACAGGGATGACTAATGAGGCCAAAGAGTTCTTTTGGGGTCTCCCCACGTAGATTTAAATCCTGAGAGTAATGGCTTCTTCTGCTCAAGTGTGTGATGGGATTTTGTTTACTTTGCCAGTGCCCCATTTTTAAGCCTATGGCTTTTGATTTCTTTCGATCGATCGATCAATCTTTGCAAAGTAAATAAGTATTCAACTGCGGACTCTTGATTGACATTGCCATCCCTCTGAACTTCAGAAGCATGCGCTTTGGCCTCAAAACTCCTCCTACTTTTGGCGGCAGGAAAAAAAGGCTAAAACCCATACACACGCACAAGAAAAGGTTCCCGTAAGCAGCTAATGAGTTGTTGTGGCCGAGTGGTTAAGGCGATGGACTAGAAATCCATTGGGAATTTCCCGCGCAGGTTCGAATCCTGCCAACAACGTGGTTCATGTTGTTCCCGTACGGGCCCCTGCTGGCAGGCCATTTGGCGGAAGTAAAGAATCCCTGGTTGGCTTTTGACCAGGGCCAGATTTAGAATATGTATTTTATGAAAGCTAAACTCAAACGGAAGCGCTGCCGACAGACATCACACAGCCCTGCTCTTGACGTTCGGCATGCGAACTGGCAGCGGTGGGATTTAAACCCACGCCTCCGAAGAGACTGGAACCTAAATCCAGCGCCTTAGACCACTCGGCCACGCTACCTGTTGCTCAGTTGGACAAGAAATGCGACCAGCGAAACCGTGCAAAAAAAGGCGTTTCTATGATAGTAATTATCTTCAAACCATGTTCCGTGTGCATGGAACTTTAGATATCAATTACAGGCGCCGATTTGCGACACGGCACTGCGAAAGCATGTGTCCTTGCGATGGTGGTATCGTGGTAAGCATAGCTGCCTTCCAAGCAGTTGACCCGGGTTCGATTCCCGGCCATCGCATGCTATACTTTTGAGTTATACATGTGTATATGCAGTTTCATTCACAACTAAAGCTCTCAGAGGGCAATGGCCAAACTGTCAAACAGTTGAGTATTAGAGCATTTGAACTAATCCTCTTGGCAGATCGCATGATTGCGGAGTGACAGGTATGAAACAGCCCCATAACATGAATGAGTGAATGCTGTTCACCCACTATAACAAGAATCAACAAAGTACATGACGCTGACGTGAAGTTGAACACGCAACTTTCTGATCTGGAGTCAGACGCGCTACCGTTGCGCCACAGAGGCAGCCCGAGTGGTCCGGTCCGATGGCGCTTTGTTACGTTATAGAAGAAACGCTCAAATAAGCTCTATTTTCAGAATCAAAAAGGTTTTCTGGCAATTGTCAGTGAACAAAATTCCCAAACTACAAGCGTACTTGGGTGGTAAGGTGCAGCATAGCATTTTAGCCTAAGTCCAAGATGTTAATAACACATGAGATTATTCAGCAACGCCTTGACAGGGATGACTAATGAGGCCAAAGAGTTCTTTTGGGGTCTCCCCACGTAGATTTAAATCCTGAGAGTAATGGCTTCTTCTGCTCAAGTGTGTGATGGGATTTTGTTTACTTTGCCAGTGCCCCATTTTTAAGCCTATGGCTTTTGATTTCTTTCGATCGATCGATCGATCTTTGCAAAGTAAATAAGTATTCAACTGCGGACTCTTGGTTGACATTGCCATCCCTCTGAACTTTAGAAGCATGCGCTTTGGCCTCAAAACTCCTCCTACTTTTGGCGGCAGGAAAAAAAGGCTACAACCCATACACACGCACAAGAAAAGGTTCCGATGGCGCTGTGTTAGGTTATAGAAGAAACGCTCAAATAAGCTCTATTTTCAGAATCAAAAAGGTTTTCTGGCAATTGTCAGTGAACAAAATTCCCAAACTACAAGCGTACTTGGGTGGTAAGGTGTAGCATAGCATTTTAGCCTAAGTCCAAGATGTTAATAACACATGAGATTATTCAGCAACGCCTTGACAGGGATGACTAATGAGGCCAAAGAGTTCTTTTGGGGTCTCCCCACGTAGATTTAAATCCTGAGAGTAATGGCTTCTTCTGCTCAAGTGTGTGATGGGATTTTGTTTACTTTGCCAGTGCCCCATTTTTAAGCTTATGGCTTTTGATTTCTTTCGATCGATCGATCGATCTTTGCAAAGTAAATAAGTATTCAACTGCGGACTCTTGGTTGACATTGCCATCCCTCTGAACTTTAGAAGCATGCGCTTTGGCCTCAAAACTCCTCCTACTTTTGGCGGCAGGAAAAAAAGGCTACAACCCATACACACGCACAAGAAAAGGTTCCGATGGCGCTGTGTTACGTTATAGAAGAAACGCTCAAATAAGCTCTATTTTCAGAATCAAAAAGGTTTTCTGGCAATTGTCAGTGAACAAAATTCCCAAACTACAAGCGTACTTGGGTGGTAAGGTGCAGCATAGCATTTTAGCCTAAGTCCAAGATGTTTATAACACATGAGATTATTCAGCAACGCCTTGA